>NC_134490.1:63818350-64163111 GCF_040206685.1 Ascaphus truei | reverse complement strand
CTTCAAAGCTGAATAACAATATTAAGTCGTCTTGTCTTCGGCCAGAAAGATAGTGATAATAGTGCAAAGATGCGTTTCCCCCTCACAACACATTTCCACATACTGTAGGTCCATTAAGGTAAACGCAGGGATTGAACATGTCCGAAGGTGGCGAGAGAGATTTAGCAAAGTGCTTAGTAAAGCACCCATTCCCCAATATATGTCGCCAAACCCTTATACAACACGCGGAGAGATACCCGTGAACAAAACTGAACACCCCAGAAATACATGGGACAGATGCAAAGTATATTCAAATGATGAAAATCAGCACATTTCCAATATAATTAGCTTTGTATATATGAGTTAACCTTAAGGAGAATAACGTGATGTTCTGGGCCTTGAGATAACAGAGCACTGTGGATCTGGTTTCCATTTCCAAAGGTCCAAATGAATATGATTTGAAAGCTCTGGACCAAAATATAAATTCTAATTGGGATACAAAGGTGAAACTGCATGGAAATAACTGGATAATGACGGAGGCTATCTTTCACATTTGGTACGTTACACACCTGTTCATACAGTAGTGCTCCCGTACACACATGTTACTGGAGCAAGAGGTGAGAGTTTGTTAGAAAAATGTTTCTTATTGGTTACTAGTGTTTATTATATGTTGCAACATACTACTACTATATTATTTTTTAGTTAGGAAGAGGTAATTAAATCTTCATCCTATGTCCAGTGTCAGTACAAAGTATTTTATTGATAATCCCCAACAAGCATGCCACAAGGTGGCACCCAAACTCTTAGTTGTGACGTATAGCCTTTTAGAAAGATAACATCAATAGTCATTACATACTAATTAAGCACCAGAGTATAATTAATAATTCATTCTAAGGTAATAATGCGTTATGCTAATGTTCTTTTATGAGGCTCATTGGAATGGAACAATAGTTTGGAAATGCACAGTTACATAGTTATGGATCTTTCACCCCCACTATCCAATCTCATTCTGTTTATCATGAACTCAACATATATCAAAAGCACCATTTTATAATCCTTAAATGACTGATTTCTGAACTTTTAAAAATCATATGCCTTCAGGTGCTGTATGTTAATATGATTCGTCAGACGGTGTCTGTAAAAGTCTTATGTACAATGCTGCGTACTGCGCACGATACCGTCATTGTGAAGCGCTTTGAAATAAGTTAATAATAGTTATATTATTATTTGTGTTTGTTTCATAAGCACAAGTGTTGTATGACAAACACACAACTCATGCATTTCCAAAGCGGAGCGTGACCCAAATGTTCTCTTGATATACTAACATATTTATTTTTGTGTTTTTAATTCTACGTGAAACAAAGATGCCGTGGGCTCCCTCATTGTGCACCCCATGCACATGCTTGGGTTTAAATAAAAAGGTACTTTCCCTTGTGCTTTTGGGTGGTGCATCATTTGTGGGTACAAATACAAACATATTGTTGGTGTCACTGATAGGTGGTGATCATTTGTATTGCTGCATTACATGTACTGTATGTTCTATGGCACAATACTCTGACCTTGTTATATGTAATGCAATGCTAGTTGTGGGATCTCTAGCAGGATGTACTAAACCTCCACAATATTTCAGAAATACACCCTTTCTTCTGTACCACAATGGTTATAAAACGAACGCACGCCCTCTTCTCTCACGTATCGATTACTACAAGGTTCTTTTATCTGTCCTCTGTGCCTCACTCCTGTCTTCTGTACAAGCCATTCAAAATGCTGCTCATCGAATCAACTTCTGCTCTTCTAGATGCATATCTGCTGCCGACCTGAAATCCCTCTGCTAGTTTCCTATTCATTTCCGTATAAAACGTCAATATTCTCCAGCTGTCGATGGAGAAGGGAGAAAGAAGGAGCACTGCAAAAACTGGAAGAGAGCTGGAGGCAGGTATAAAAATAAAACTATTTATTAGGCATATTAGCCAAAAACATACAAGACAGGGGTCCTCTAACGCGTTTCTCTCCGCAAAGAAGCTTTATCACCTCCCTCTCTCCTCTCTCCTCTCCCTCCGCTTCTCTCCCCTCTCCCTCCCCCCTCCCTCTCTTAAAACCCATATTTCAGGGTCTGATGAAATGTTTTAGGACACATTTGTGAATAGTGACCACCAGCAGAATTGCATGCATTCACACTCACTTTAACAAACCCCACGCACACAAATATTCGTTGGCTGTGCGAATAATGACAAAAATGAGTCTAAATATTTGCAGGCCAAATTTTGATACATTCACCCATCAAGACATAATATTATGCACATGTATTTATTAGTGCACAGACCTTCATTCCTAAGAGGAACAAGACACAGCTAATTGTTGTTTTTTTGTGTGTAAATATTGACTTATTTGTTCACGGTCCCAAGGTTCAACAAAGTATCCGGCCGCTCCCCCTTCTCTTACTGTGCACCCCACAACTGGAGCAATCTACCTGAGACTCTCACAGCCGCCACCAGTCTAAACTCTTTCAAAACTAAAGCCGTCTCACATTTTAATCTGGTCAGTACTGTAACTATGCCATACGCCTAAAAGATAAAATATGTTAAACTGTTCCTGCAATGTCTTTATAATTAATGTATAACCCTGTTCACTTAATGTAACTATGTATTTCTCATCATAACTCTGTGCCTAGGACATACTTGAAAACGAGAGGTAACTCTCCATGTATTATTTCCTGGTAAACCATTTTATAAATAAATGTGTAAACGTATTGTGTATCACCGTGGAAGGCAAAAGGCGACATTAGTCAATTCTTCAAACTATTGTGTTTCAATATGTATTGAAACATTTCCAGAATCTGTTGTGTTCAAAACACCTGAGGTTTTGATTCAACCCTTAATGAAGTTGTTCAACACGGTGGCCAACTCCTAGATGATCGAGTTACAGGCTTTGGAAAGTGCGTATGCTCCGGATGATGGTTTGCACTATGTCTGGGAACTATGTTTTATGTTTTGATGAACTATCTGAAAATGTGGCTGATACTAGTAATTGTATCGTCTGTACTGTATGTAACAGATGGGGCTGACTTGCACATCCCAGCAAGACACATTCCAATAGTCCTGCAGAGAAATCATCCAAAACAATTGGCAGTGCTTGCTGGATTTTAATGCATTTAACTAGCGTTGGTAAATCCCAGAAGATTAATATTTCCATAGACTTTCTCCACAAGTCCTGGACTGCAATCAAGAATCCCTAATAAACCGGGGAAACGATTCAGACAACCTGACTTTGTTACCTTGTGTTCTCTTAGTATATAGGTAATATTAACTTGCATGTTTATAGTTCATGTCATGCACACATTATCCTAAAGTGCTGCACAATTACACTTCAGAGGCATATATGCTGACACTTTTGGAATAGAATATTGGCAGCACATTTCTGGTGCTCAGATCAGCATAACAGCATGTAATTAGTATGTAATTATAGCTGTAGATCACACCAGAAACAAGTAAATCGATATATAATTACACATGCTGATCATGCCAGAAGCCAGCACAGGGAACAGAGAAAACCTTAGCTTACTTTATAAACACAAAGAGGAGCCGAAAGAAAAGCAATGGCTTTTACTGTAAAAAGGCATTTTTAAAAAAAATAAGTAATCTAAGTACAGGGTTGGTAATCTTGTATTCTCTGCATACTGCTGTGCTATGGGACAGGGGTCACTTCTGTGCTGAGAGGCTCCTGTACTGCGACCATGTTTTACTTGTATTGAATGAATGCTCTGTATTACAGATCTTTCTTAGGCTTTCCAATGAATTTCTATAGTTTTTTTTTTTATCTACAGTAAGATAAGTCTTTTATTGCAGTGTGAAAACCAAAAAGTTGGGAAGACTAACTGCATTATTTCAAGTCCTGACCCAGCACTTTAAAATGTCACAGTTACTCCGGTTTTTCATATTTAGGCTTTTATTACATCCTTTTTTTCAGAGGCAATATTTCTATGCCCTGTCTGTCACTGCATTGATTGATGGCTACTCTGCACGCTATTGCACATTATTGAGCTCCTACCTTCATACATATCTCAGTGTTAATGTTGTGTAACCAATGTCGTGAAGCAACATCCTCGTTATATTATTTATTGCAGTGTGAACTGAACAGTCTTGTAGAACAATGAGCCATATAATACATGGCGAATAATATACAGTATTCTGACAGGAAAACTTTCAATGTATCCTATACCCACTTTACATATACTTTGACCATAATGCCTATTTGCTATGAAATACCTTTTTTTGATACAAAGTCTATATTTTCTATCAATTTGCCTTAATTTTATATCATGTTGTCCATTAAACTTAAGACAATCAGATATGTTCGTAATACAATTGTCTGGATATTTGTGTTCCTTTTGATATTCCATACAGCCGTTAGTTACAACCATCCCTGTACTACTCTATACGCAGCACATGAGCATTGAGTATCTGTTCTTCCATCTCTGCTGTTCTCCTATTTAGTTCCAGGTGATGTTTAAATGGCACTGTAGCCGCTGTACTGAATTCTACTTCACTTCCAATTAAAGTGAGGATCCAGGAGAATCAGTGATGGATACAACCAACTGTAATTTTTTCATGTACAGCAGGGGAGTTGAGGCCCCCTGATCTACAGTATGACAAAGGGATTTGACCTGGACAAACCCTTTCCTCTGTGGATAATAGTATGTACAGTATGAGTCTGTAAGTGCAGGGAGCTGCGCGTGTAAGTATAGGAAATGTGCTGTAGAACATTAATGGGGGAGAATACAATAGGAGACACTTTTAAATGCAAAAGAAAGACAGAAAAAGCACAAGACTGACTTGATAATGTATAACTACAAGCAGGAGCCTTGTTAAAAACGCAGCAGACCTTGAAAGACTGGAGAATAAATATAAAACTAGCTACCTGGTAGAGGATCTAGTTCATGTAAACCAAGATATGGACATATGATTCAAGAATGTAAAATATACATTAGACATGGGCTTTTCACCCTGCCCTTACCTTGTCTACAGCATCAAATGACGCTACTGGGTCATGTGACGTAACTTTGCCGTTGCGATTGAACGTGACCCCCAAGGCGTGATTTGACGCCGCGTTGCCATGGCGATGTGTTGCAAGAAGCCACGGTAAGGGAAGTTAAAGAGGCCTCACACAGTCCCCCGGCATTTAAATTAAATGCTTTGGGGAAGAGCGCGGGGCCTCTGTAATCGCCGCACCCCCCCACCCTTAAAATCTTGCACCCCCCAATTTCCCCACCCCTACATTAGATTGCCATCAAGAAACACACAAGTCTTCTTTGTTTTTATACAAGTCATCTCACCTTTTATAAAGACAGGTGAGGAAGCTGCGTGGGTTGGAATGGCGTGATCTAATTCACAATCTCTGCTTCTATTTTAGATAGGCTGATTTGTCTAAAAATAAAATGAAAAGCCTGTTGTATAGCAAGACAGATGGTGAGGAAGTAGTCGATTGTTGACCTTGAGTAGGAGTGAATTCACCTTTAAATAACAGGACTATTTTCTTGAAGCGTTTGCCTCTTGAGACAATTTATGGGAGAGGGTGAAATGTGAAAAAAAAAGTTTATTTATATTATTTCAATCAATGGCTTTCACATTGTCTGACCTTTCTGGGTCACATAACAGCAAGTTTTATTAAGCGGCATATTTTCTACGGAAATCTTTCATAACTACAATAAATATGCAGTTTAAATACAATAAATAATGTTATTCCTTGTTCCATTAACAGCTTACATCAGTATCAACCACTATACGTATGTCCACAGGAAGTACATTCAATGACTGCAGATGGCAGTGAATCAAAGAGGACATCCAGCGGATCAGTGACCCATAGCCGCCACCTTAGCAATATTGTAATTCTCCAAATGTTACAATATATACGTAGTATCTCAGTGCAGGGGCGCTCAACTCCAATCCTCAAGCCCCCCGTCCCCCCAATAGGTCAGGTTTTTAGGATATCCCTGCATCAGCATGGGTGACTCAATCAGTCCCTGCTTCAGCATAGTTGGCTCAATCAGAGTCTGTTACTGAGCCTCTGATTGAGCCACCTTTGCTAAAGCTGGGATATCTTGAAAACCTGACCTGTTGGGGTGGCTTGACGACTGGAGCGGAGCACCCCTGCCTTAGTGACTGGTAGTAAGTATGAGGAAATGGATAACACAATTTAGTATTTCTACAGTGCCTTTAATGTGGTACAAATCAGCAGATTTGTACTGTTACGGTCTGTATGGTATCTTTGTAAAACAGAGAAAGGAAGAATTGTTGCTTATTTAACAGCCACAGGCATACTGTGAAGAGGCTCACAACTACACGCTGTGACTTAGAAAGGAAAGGTATACAGGGATCTACCTAATACGTAAACATGGGAAGGATGTTGATCCAGGGAGTTATCTGATTGCTAATTTTTGGAGTCAGGAAGGAATTTTAATTTTCCCTTAATGAGATATCATTGGATGATGTGTCACTGGGTTTTTTGTTTGCCTTCTTCTGGATCAATATACTGTAAGTAGGGATATAGGATAGAGCATCTGTCATTTTAATTTAACATAGGTTGAACTTGATGGATGGATGTCTTTTTTCAACCTCATCTACTATGTAAGTATGTAGCTATAGGTAATGTAACTATGATCAAACTCAAATGTTTGGCCATTCATGACAAATACCTTAACCACTACACCAGATGTAAAATAATGTAAAAAAGGAAACCATTTACTAAAAACTCTATGGGCCCAAGTGTTCCAACTTATTAGCCGTTTACTACAAAATCATCCAACCCCAGCTTTAGTTTTACTTAATAAGCGACCTCAAAACATTCCCAAAGTAGAACACAAACTTATGACACACGTTCTTTCACCAACCAGACGCTGTATTGCCAATAATTGGAAACAACCAGCTCCTGTAATGATGGCAATTAAAAATAGAATTAATGAAACTATGGCTGCTGTTGGGTAATGCAGCCAATCAAAAAAAGGTGTCAAGAGCTTGGAGGCTGTGGCCAAGCAGAGGAGGAAGCAGCATGGGCAGGAGAGAGGCGAGGCTGTGTTTTCTGACTGTCTCTGCCCTGTGACTCTCTGCCCTGAGACTTGTGTCTTCTGTCACTGACTGTCCTGTTGTAGGGGTGCCTCAGTAACTGAGCACTGTGTTTAGGGGGCCTCAAGTGAAAAAGGTTGAAAACCACTGATGTAGAGGAAGGAAAAAATACTAAAACTAGGTTTTAATCCATTCGTTTATAAAGGTAGCCAGTGCACTGAGGGTGGACCAGTTTGTCAGAGAAAGGCAGAGACACACACTTTGATATATCTTGTTTGGCCGCGCTTATAGTCCCGGCGATGCGACATCGCATCAAAACAAAAGTATGTGCTTATAGTAGGAGCGGCGCGACGACTTGGTTGCGATCGCTGGCAGTCACTTCAATTAGATTTTTTTCAGGGACCGCAGCGTGACAGCAGCGTCGCCGTCGCAGGGACTCTAAGCGCGGCCTTATAATGTTACATTGAGCTACAGTCATAGGGAGGAGTACATGCACACTGCAATATGGTGCTTGAGGGGGGTACTTATCTGCCGATGCACTGGGTCCAGGGAGCTCCAGACATCCCAGTGAAGGTCAGTGAAGAGAAGGGAAGCAGGCACACGGGCTTATGCAAAAGAATATTTAAGGTGCCACAAAGAAATCCAACGTTTCAGCAGGGTCTCACTGCCTTTCGAGCCCTCTCCTTAATAAAGGCAGCGAGACTTTGCCGAAACGTTGGATTTCTTTGTGGCACATTCCTTTGTGTGCCTGCTTCCCTTCTCTGCATTGAGCTACAGTACCTTTCCATTGTGTTCCTCCATTCACTCCCCATATGACAAGATGGTGCAAAACACCCTGATACACTGACCCAGAGAGCACAATATCATATAGCATAATACGTATTATTATAAGTATAATTCACCATGACATAATATTGCCCTTGTCGATCAATGATACATACTGTATAATCTTGAGTGCTACTTTCTATATATTGTGACATGAATTAGATTAAAAAAAGAGATGGGTTATTACTGTATTATTATTGTTTGCTCCAGTGCAAAAGTAGGGACAAAGTTTGATAAGTTCTACCGAGAATATTGCCTGAGATGAGTGAATAATTGTTATGATACAGTATAACAAATGAATAGTTTCTATAGTATGAAGTTCCTAGGCATATGCCTACCCAGGCAGCTCAGAACATTCATTAGCAAATGCTTGATTATGGTCGTTGGAGAGAGGAGATTCTGCATGGATGAAAAACCTTATCCAAATCAAAACAAATTACTGTCAAAGGTCTATATGTTACTTTGTATATGTTTGAGAGAAGGGAATCTTATTTTAGAATGCAATGTATATAATGAACATGTTCCTACGATAACTGAAATCTCTAAATCCTACCATGAACAAAATATTTGAATACTTAAATCAGAGAAAGGGGATAAAGCAGCAAAAGGTAAAAAATCCAATTTAAAATGTTTTTTTAAATCAGTTCTGTAGTATTAGATAATGCCGTCTGCATTTTTTTAAACTCCTAATGTCATTTGTAATGATTTTTTTAATGTACTGATCATCATTTGGTTGCTACAGCAACCATTTAGAAAGTCATATCCACTTCCTCTTTTAAAATAGGCTCTGACACACACCTTTTTGAGCTCTGCCCTTTGGTAACAAAGTATCACAAACAGATCTGTTGCTGTGTTCCAAACAGTAGACTGTCTATTGCTCTGAAAGCTGTAACAACAGTGAGTTACACTTAGTAATATAATGTTAAATATCAACTGCAGCATTTCACAGACTGCAGCAGAAAGTTATAAGTGAGCCATTATGTTAGGCACACAAGCTAGTTTTACAGAATAATAACAGGAGCACCAAACGATTGCCAGCTTAAGTAAGAATGTAGAATTATACATTGTCACGTGCTTTACATATACAAATTAATAAAATAAAAAAAGGGGGGGAATGTAGTATATTGCTGCTTTAAACGACAGACTGTGTCTAAAAAGAATTCATAGGCACAGCTCAGAACACGGAACACTACACAATGCTCGTAGAAACTTCAGAACCAACTTAAGTCATTCTGCTCCTAATTAGTGAATCACACTCAGACCCTATTCATGAAAAGCACCTACTGTACATACTTGGAAACAGGCTGTCTAATACCAAGCTTATTTGCATACTGGATGACAGAGGGCATTCTATGCCAGGCACAACCCCCTCCCTGCTCGGCTTGAGTCAGCTTCTCAAACAAGTGGCCAGAAAGATTTGAAGTTGGACTGTGCAAGTTGTGGTCAGACAGTGGCTAGTATTAGTTGCTTCAAAACGTCTCAACTGACAGTAATGGTCAAAAATCAAGCACGGAAAGAGCAGCATAAGGCAAACTTCACATGAAAATGCTAACATTTCAGTTCTTTATTGGGTAAATAAAATGGCAAATAGGGGCCAGTGAAGTTAACTCCATATCTAGAGCCACTTTCTTGAATACATACACTGCTCTGATTGCTTTTACAGAGGCAATCCAAGAGGCACTTTAAATATATATATATATATATATATATATATTTGTTTGTTTTAATATATGCAGCCTTTGATTACATTCACTATATGGATGCCTTTCTGTTTCAATTATCCTTCAGTCAGTGTAACTGAGCAGCTACAATGTATTCTTATATTACTAAAGTAACATCCTTTATTGTTACAGTTTGCAGCGCAAACTGCTCAGAATATTGGCAACAAATTATCCCAGACATGAAAGTTTTGCAAAGATCTTGCCCTGCTGTGGAAGTGGGCTAAAACCTGCTATAGAAATCAAAGGATGCTCAGTATATTAAAAATCATTAAACATATCATTTAAGAGTTGAATTTAAAAAATCCAGTAAGTATTATTAATACTAAAGAACTGATTTATTTAAATTAAACACATGTAGGATATTGCATGGATTGCTCTTTGTGTTTGCATAGTAGTCATTACAAACTATTCCAGTAATCCTTGTTGTGTGCAAAGAAAAAAAAGACAGCGCACGACCTGTCATAGTGTAACATAGTAAACATATCATTATGAATATTAAAGACCCCCCCTGAACAGCCAATCAGGAATTGATTGTGGGGTTTAAATACCCCTCAACATTAATGCATTAACTATCCCTGATGAAGTTAGTTTTCCTAACGAAACGCGTAGGAGTGTAAACGAACAGTTTATTGGCAAGTATTGGGAGGAGTGGCACTGAGTGTGACGCAGGGGAACCTGGTTCAATTCCTGGTGTCGGCTCCATGTGACCTTGAACAAGTCACCTTATCTCCTTGTGCCTCAGGCACCAAAAACATAGATTGTAAGCTCCACGGGGCAGGGACTTGTGCCTGCAAAATGTCTCTGTAAAGTGCTACATAAAACTAGCATCGCTATACAAGAACATGCTATTATTATTATTAATAAAGTATTATTCCCCTGCGTACTACTGTGACTTATCCGGTTAGCCTTCAGCTTTGAAACTGAGCCAGCGCGGGTCGTTCGTGATTGCGGGACGACCCTGTGATGTCAGTGTGCTGCGAGTGGTGCTGTGGAGTCGGAGCTCTTATTGTGGGATTCCCCCAGGGCTGGTAGTCTATCGGGTGGCAGTGATTTGTTCCGGTGTACCGCTGAACTGGTACATAGTTTGCCGCTTTAAAGGGACGTGTTCCTGGAACGAGTGTCCTCGCCGGAGCCCTGCGCATCCTGTTTAAAGAACCTTCGCAGTGACAGGAGCAGGAGAACCGTGGGAACAGCTGATACTCACCAGACGTATTCGTGTTACCACCAGAGCGGTAACATGTACCCTGAACATGCCCTCTCCAACTAATTTGTCCTTGCTGTACCTGCATATCATACCACTTTAATATTCATAATTATATGTTTACTATGTTACACTATGAAAGGTCGTGCGCTGTCTTTTTTTCTTTTCTTTACATGTGATCTTTATGGTGTTGAGCCATCAATACTGACGACCATCTCTTCATTACTTAAAAGGTTAAAATGTATTTTTCCTTTGGTGCACTTATATGTTTTTATCTCTGTTTTTTTATAAGGATTTATTTAAGCACTTGTCACATTCACATAAGATCTATACAATTTGTGCACAGTTTCTTTTACATTCTTTAATAATCCATGTCGTGTGCGTTTTTTCGGTGAGTTATCATTTGATAAATATACATGATGTTGTCAATTTTTAGCACTGAGAAATCCAGCTATTATACTTTCATATTCCACATGTCCAGTTGCTGTAGCTACTCATTCTTGTGAAATAGTGAGGCAGCGTGTTATCTTGCGTTAGTAAGTAACCGTCTCAGAAACCCTGGTGCCTGCAAAACTCCAGCTGCAGTTGCAGGAACAAACTGCATTCTTTGGTTGTTTCTGAGATGCCCCAAGTTGCTAATAAGTGTGTTTGGTTTGCTTTGTTTGCCATGAACAATTTGTCTCTATGGAGACACCAACAATATATTCGTTCGTAGCAGATGTTCAAAATGGCCATGGATATGATCTGAGCATTTAAATTGATTACAAAATAAGTTAGCTTTTTGACATACAAGTATATCTTTAATGACCAGTGTCATCAATTGTAACCATCATTTCAATAAACCTGCTGTTACCTCATTTCCACTGTTGTAAGGCTGTGACTAAGAAGAAGAATGCATAGCAATAGTAGTTAAAGGCGCCAATTCATGTGCCTTATTTATTTATTATTATTTTTAACATAGTTTTGGAACTGGGAGTCTCTGCAGCTGAACCCCATTTATTTCAGCTTCGAGGATGCCCTGTTTCCCGAGATACAGACCTCCAAAGGAATGGCGATATCCGGGCAAAGTTTCAAGCTCCCGCATTACACGGGACGATAGGAAGCCAAAGCTGATGATGTCACGGCTTCCTATTGGCTCGCAGGGCTCAGGAGCTTTGAAATGCTGCCATTACATGATCCCTACTAGTCGAGCGAAGCGGCTACTGGCACCCCCTGACGGAGGTCTGTATCTCCTTAAGCAGGGGGTCCCAGGAGCTGAAATGAAGGGGGTTCAACCCTATGTTAATACTAAAAGAATCGCATGCTTGGATTGCTTCTTTAAGATGTTGGTCTTGTGGCTTCAGTTCCTGCTAATGCTACAGTCTTTGTGCCGTCCCATACAAGCAAGCCAAGATCTATTGGTGTATATCTCAATGTATATTTTCTGGTTAAATATTTGAATCAAGAAAAGTCAACAAAATATATCACAACATTAAAATGAACGCTGTCAAACCAATGTTTTCATTTATAATGTAGTTTGCCTGTGTGTCAATGAAATATGCATTTATTTTTGCAGAAAAACATGAAAGAAAAAGAGCGGGATCTATAAATAATAGTTTTGGGTACATGACATGTGGCACGAAGCTTGTCCCTCCATGGAGCATAAAAATGGCTTTTTATTTTCAAATAAGAAGCACATCTGGAAGTTCCACGTGAGACAGAAAACCTGGAACAAGACAACCTCCTTAAAAACATATAAAATATGAGGAAAGGTATTTTGTGTTGTTCTATGTTTGCTAGGAAGATTTAGACAGAATTCTAGGAGGTGTTTGGCACAAATAAGGTCCAGCCAGCAGGATTCCAGGCTCCTCGATCGCCATCCGATAAAAATATTATTAAAGCCATGTGTTCCAGAACTACTCTCTGTATCAACAGGGGGAAAGAGAGTGAATGTGTTGATTAGGAGAACATTTTGGCATTACAGATATTCAAAATGGAGGACGCACTGTTTTTTTTCCCTCTTGTGGTTTATAAAAAATAAAAAACAATCTAGTGGTTGGAGATGTATTTGCATCTGCTGCTGAAGTTTTCTTCAACACTTAAAAGATAAATGTGTGGTCATCTCATCGGTGGCATTGTTTAAATGTTGGAAGGCTTTTAAGTATCAAAGGAGCAGGAATTTATATAGCGTGGTATGGTGGAGAGGTAACTTTCAGTGGGGTTCCTGGAGTTTTAGACATCCAATGTAAAAATCATTCTATTTCAATAGTAGTTTTTAATTCTTAGTAATTTAATAAAATGTAGATGTGCTGAAGCCCATTCAAGCAAGCGGGTACAGTAATTAATTATTTACCTGCTTGTACAGACTTTGTCATGTGAGTAAAGCTTTTCCGTACGAGTGGCCGGCTGCAGCTATAGAAAGAGTGGCACAGACTTTACACATACAAGCTTTTCCATGCGCACGGCCTGCCATCTTTACAGACTTTGCAAAAGCCACAACAAGCGGGGGGAAAATATGCATTCAAAAAACAAGATGTAGAGATTTATTTCAATTACCCTAACATTACCTTGAGGGAAAGCTGCATGTGAACAAAAGCTAATTTAAAGCTTTTCTCAGAGTTCATATAGGCTGCTTTCTCTGCGACCTTAAAAATGCTTTGTTAGGCTGGCAAAGCTGTAATCACATGTCATCTCACCATGACGTACTGTAAAGGTGCCTACATATGTACTTTTTAATTCATTTATAAGATTGCAGTAGTTGTGTGCATTCTTACCCAGATTAATTCTTTAGAGTTGGGAGAATATATAATGAATACCATCAATCTATAGAGCAGTAAACGTTGACCAGTAGAAGAATATCCAATATACACCGCCCTTCTAAACAATCTGGTTTTGTATGGCTAAAGTGGTTGCAATTCCAGTTCAAAGTAATTGCACCGAATGTATCAAAAAATGTAAAGAAATGAGATTTCCTTCATTGATTCCTCACTTTTTGCCAGAGATTTGCACCACATTTGTCTAGATCCGTACACCCTTATATGTCTTTGTGTGTTAGGGCAGGGGTACTCAACTTCAGTCCTCAAGACCCCCCCAAGCAGGTCAGGTTTTTGGGAAATTCCTGCTTCAGCACAGGTGGCTGTTGGGGGGTCTTGAGGACTGGAGTTGGGAACCTCTGCGTTAGGGAATGTATATGTGTACGTGCTCTATATATCAGATATGCATATATATATATATGAGATTATGTCGGTGTTTATGCTGTATTCATTTATTTTGCGTATAGATTACCCGATGATGGTAAAAAGTCTTTCTTGGGTGGTTTTGTGAGTAGTTGTGAAAACGGACAGCAAAATAACATAAAGAGGTAAACTGGGCTGTAAGACCTTCTAATGTGCTGTGCTCCACATGGAATTGCCCCTTTCTATCCCTGTTTGACCTGGATTTCAATGGGCTGCATCAACGAGTTAATTTCCACTCCAAATGAATAAAGCTGAGCTGCAGTGCGTGCCTGAGTGTATGTGCTTTTCCAAGCAGACAGTCCCTTTTCACATGGGAATGGAACAAATTAGCAAAACATGGGCCCCCAGACTGTGAGGCAGACAGGCATCCAAAGACACAAAATGAGGGGGACCAGGCCTGGATAAGAATAGCTATGTCGAGTTCCTTTCGAAAGAGTTTTTGGAAACGGTGGTGGTATAAGCTTTGGATTTGTGCCATTCTCCTTGAATAAGAAGATTAGCAGGGTGAATGGTGAGGACAAACTGGTATTTAAAGATTATGTCAATTAATGTTCTTTCTTTCACACAATGGTCCCAGTGTTTAACCCATTAGTGTCAGCTGAATTTTCTTGAACCCAAATGGGTTGTGCAATACATGTCCATTTATCCAACATTTCCAGGTTTTCATATTTGTTTTCAAGCCCAAAAATACTGCATGGTGATGCAGGGACATCGCCTTTAGCACATACTGTGCTGTGTAGCCCCGATGATACTGCATTGTAATGAATGTACAGTGACACACAGTTGGCAATTGTCAGAATTAGCAGGGAAATGAATAATGAGTTTTTGCTCTTGGCAGCGAAGGCTTCTCATCAAACAAAATGCGCTTCCTTGAATATTTAGGAAGGGAAAATATTTCCCTTAATTCCTTTTTAAAAGCACATGCAAGAATAGGGTCCACCGGTGAGTCATGCCCATCAGACAGTATCATTCTACATTTCCACAGGAAAACGTTCAAAGTCGTACAAATAAAATAGTGGACGCAAAAAAACTAAATGGCTTTGAAGATTAAAAAACGTAATAGAACATTTATAACATGCCCACTAATCTACATCCAAAATGAAATGATCTTCCATGGAAGCCTGGGATAGAGATTTGAATGTAGTAATTACTTTTAAATGGATTAGTCTGCAATGCGCGATTTTTAGGGGTGTTTTTTTTTAATTACATGAATCCGAAGGGGGGGTACCTCTGAAATGACCCACGTCATCCGACATCCGTGGACTCCTTGGGATTCTAAGATACAGCTGCTTTGGTCCACCGGGCAAGAGTACACAAAATGGATGCAGGTCAGGCTCGCTCTGGCGACCAGTAGACTGCCAGGAGATGATGCTGCGACTTTCTGTTAGTGATCCCGCAGCCATATTCATAGTTGTTTGCATCAAACACTGGCACAGAAAAAATGAAATATCTCGAGAACAGGGACTTCCCCTGAGGTCGGGAAACCACGGATCGGGTTAAAAAAAAGCAATAACAGGGATTGCGGCTTAAAGCTGCAGTTCAAGCAATATTCTGAGAAATACATGGGGGGGAGGGGGGAAATAGAGGGGGTGGCGCGCAAGAAGGTGTGAAAGGGGGTTCGCAAGGCCACCAAAACGTAAAGGGGAGGGGCGGTCAAAACTCTAGTCCTGGGGCCCAGGAAGTCTTTTGGCAGCCCTTATTACCAACACTGTCCACAATGCAGCCTCCCTGATTCTGTGGATTCTGTGGTTGATACCAAAATCTGTATTGTACGTAGCTGACTTTTTTGCTACACCATATGTGTAATGCATACAAACCATACAAAACTCAACCTGTACATCATTTTGCCACTTTGTAACCTAAACTTCCATTTTAGAAACCCATTATTATCTTACATTTTATTAATGTTTGAAAAGCACAGAGATGTTCAAAGTTCAGAATGTACTTTTCTATAACAACATGACAACCTAATTAGCAACAGACAGAACAGCTGTACGGTCAATCGAGTTTACCCTCCCACTGCCCGGTATCTAGCTGAAGATTATTTACGTATCGTGATAAAGTGTTAATTAACTTTTTTTATATTTACTGTTTATATTACCATGAGGAATATCACACTGGTCAGCAAAAAATGTTAATCGGTAAGAGAAAACCACAGTGAGGTTATTACAGATGAGGTTAAATACAGGTAAATGTAAGGTTATGCATTTGGGAAGCAAGATATAAACAGGCAACTTACAAATTAAATGGGGATATATTGGGGGAATCCTTGATAGAGAAGGATTTAGGAGTGCTTGTAGACAGCAGGCTTAGAAATAGTGCCCAAAGTCATGCAGTAGCTGCAAAGGCAAACAATATCTTATCTTGCATCAAACGGGCAATGGATGGAAGGGAAGTAGACATAATTATGCCCCTTTACAAAGCATTAGTAAGACCACACCTTGAATATGGAGTACAATTTGGGGCACCAATCCTAAGAAAAGACATTATGGAACTAGAGAGAATGCAGAGAAGAGCCACCAAATTAATAAAGGGGATGGACATTCTAACTCATGAGGAGAGGCTAGCTAAATTAGATTTATTTACATTAGAAAAGAGGCGTCTAAGAGGGGATATGATAACTATATACAAATATATTCGGAGACCGTACAAAGAGCTTTCAAATTAACTATTCATCCCAAGGGCAGTACAAAGGACTCGGGGTCATCCCTTAAGGTTGGAGGAAAGGAGATTTCACCAGCAACAAAGGAAAGGGTTCTTTACAGTAAGGGCAGTTAAAATGTGGAATTCATTACCCATGGAGACTGTGATGGCAGATACAATAGATTTGTTCAAAAAAAGGTTGGACATCTTTTTAGAAATGAAAGGTATACAGGGATATACCAAATACAGCAGGGCCCCGGGCTTACGGCGGGTTCCGTTCTAAAGGCCCGCCGTATAGTGAATATCGCCGGAAAGCGGAACTGGCGATTTTCAGCTATGCGCACCTGGCAATTTCCCCCTTGTGCGCATGCGCAACCCGGCAATTTGCCCCTTGTGCACGCGCAAGCTACGTTCTGCGCGCGCAAGCTACGTTCTGCGCATGCGCTCCGGCGGCAACAGCCTCGGAGGAGACATGGCGGCCCCCTTCTCGGTGCCGCCGTATCAGCAGATCGTCGAAAAGCGGGGCCTTGCTGTAAGTAAACATGGAAAGGATGTTGATCCAGAGAGTAATCCGATTACCAATTCTTGGAGTCAGGAAGGAATTTATTTTCCCCCTTATGAGATATCATTGGATGATATGTCACTGGGGTTTTCTGTTTGCCTTCCTCTGGATCGATAAGTAAGTATAGATATAGGATAAAGTATCTGTTGTCTAGATTTAGCATAGGTTGAACTTGATGGGTGTGTTTTTTCAACCTCATCTAGTATGTAACTATGTAACTAAGATCATATTTTAATTGGCTTGGTGATAGTTATAGATTCAAGCTTTCAGGATTACAGATGGCCAAGTATGTTGAGAATAAATCCAAGAACCCATTAGGAGACGATTCCCATATGCAGTAAACGCTTTGAGCATATTATTTTAACTAAACGACTAAGGGACTCTCATAAGTATATGTTAGCTTGTGTTAAAAAAAATCGGTCCAAAATTCAATGTAATATGTAGACCGTGTTTGGCACAACCACTAGTTCTGCATCTCTCTACTTCAGATCCTGTTTTCTTGAATTCCTGCATAATGAGTCGGCTCTTCCTCCCCTACAGACAGTGGCTGATAGTCCCTCCTGACATGGCCAAAACTAATACATGAATAGAATCTGCAATCTATGACCTGGATTTACTAAACTCTGACAACTGCAATTGACTTGAATGGCAGCTCCAGTACCCCTTATCAGAGCTTAATGAGTCCCCCCGATATATTTTTATAATGGAAATAAAACCTTTCCATTTCTTTCATTGTGTTGCAGGCTTCTCCAGGACTGTAAGGGTTAAGCATGTTCTGTATTTTCAGCAGGGCAGCACAATATACTGCAGTAACTGCCCTGTGCTTTTATTTTGTTTTGTTCAATTAATATAAATCAAATATACAAATCAAAATCCAATACAGTATTCAGTTTAAAAAGATGCATTGTGTAAAAATATAGAGATATTTTGCCTCCAGTAAGTTCTTTATTCTAACTCTACTTTTTAAAGGAAGCAGCTACAATTAGACATTATCACCAAATGGTAATTCTGAATAGCAAAGCTGAAACTTCCCATTTGCTCAACTAGGGCTAGTGGAAACCAGTAGCATAAAGATGACAAACTGAGGGATAGGAGATTTTATTCTAGATAGAAACTCAACCAATACCCGCATATTAACTGGGGCTATAAAACAAATTAGAGACGGAAATTCAGACTGTTCGAAAAAGAAAAAAAAAATAGAAACAGGCCAGAGCACGGCCACAAATAAATTCGGAGGAGGGTCCCGTTGAAAAAATGAAAAAGTTTATTGGATTATGTAGATTTATTTATTTATTTATTAAATGTTTTACCAGGAAGTAATACATTGAGAGTTACCTCTCGTTTTCAAGAATGTCCTGGGCACAGAGTTATAAAAAATACATGGTTACAGTAAAAGAACAGGGTTATACGATGAACTCACAGACATTTCATGGACGAATAGAGTTGGAAAATTGGGTACAGGGGATAAAGGGCTTATATGTTTCCCTTGAATACTAAACGCGCACCTACGCTTTTCGGGCCATTTGCCCTTTATCAAGGACACCTTGAAAAAAAAAAAAAAAAAGTAAAATGATTCATTTCATAACAGAAAACCAGCACGCGTTGAAAACGTTGTCCGGGATCTAGCACACAGGATTGTAACATTCACTTTGCAATGAGCGGTTTTGAATTCCAATGAGTGCTGTAAAGAAAATGCTGCTCCTTTGTCTTTGATGCCCACTCAATCCTGCTTCCCTGAATACTCTGTTTACCAGGTTTTGGGCTGTGGTCCCAGTACTGATATTGTAAAATAATGAAAGCTTTTAGCTGTTTAACATCTTATTACTCATCTATAACACTTGTTTCATAATGAAGTACTGTATATTACTTTTATTTTTTTATTTTGAAAGGCAATGGACCTGAAAAACCTACAGTACCTAGAAAAAAGCAAAGCAAAGAATCACTACCAGGTAATATAGGCCCAGTGTGCCCAACTTCAGTCCTCAAGCCCCTCCCCCCCCAGGTCAGGTTTTCAGGATATCCCTGCTTCAGCACAGGTGGCTCAATCAGTCCCTGCTTCAGCACAGGTGATGCAGATTTCGACTGAGCCTCTGATTGAGCCACATGTGCTGAAGCTAGGATATCCTGAAAGCCTGACCTGTTGCGGGGGGGAGGGGGTAGGAGGGGGGTTGGTGGGTTGAGGACTGGAGTTGAGCACCCCTGGTATAGACAGTACCCAACAAGGAGAAATACTCACAATTCAAGGTCACTAATCGATATGCTGTGAAGCCTTCTTCCCCTTGATTAGGAACATTTAATCACCAATCATTTCAATGAAGGTTAAGGGCTTTACTTTATATTGTCCAAAGTGGCCATTTGAGCATCTATTGGAGGAAAATCCACATGAACATGAATTTCTGATCAAAATCAGCCAGAACAGCTGCTTTGGACAATTTAGGATTGCCTCAAAATCCTTACTAGCCAGAGGAGGACAGCGTCATAGTATACCTGAAGGCGTGGCTCAGTGACTAAGCACTGACTCTGTGACACTCAATGACAACGAGTTTGAAGCAGGGGAGCCTGGTTCATATCTCAGTGTCAGCTCCTTGTGACCTTGGGCAAGTCATTTATCTCCCTGTGCCTCAGTTGCCAAAAAATAGATTGTAAACTCTGCAGAACTACAGGGACCCATGCCTGTAAAAAAATTATATGTACAGTGCTGCATACACTGTCTGTGCTATACAAGAATAAAACAATTATTATAACCAATAGCAGCCACAGTAATTAAAGCTAAGTTATTGTATAAAGCAGTTTTAAAATATCACAATCATGGCAAATTTGTAAATTTTTCGACAAATAAGTATTTTTACATTCATCCAAACTGGAAATTAGCTGTAGAACTTAAAGCTGCAGTTCAGTCTTTTTTTTTTTTTTAATTAATTTTTTTACTTCAGTTGTTTCATGTGTGCAATCTCTAATTACCTAAAGAACTGTATAGCTGCAGCTCAATTCGTTCTCCATGTATTGATCAGCAAAATTTGGTGACATCATTAGAGAAGGGATATGTTTTTCATCTGCTTCTGTCAGTCAGTGGAAGCTCATGAATATTCATGAGCACTCCTGCACACTGACATGTGCTAGAGGGAGGGCAGGGCTGACAAAGGGGTGTGCCAGGGCTTGTGGTTGTTAAAATAGAATACAAGAAAATTGGTCTTTCAAAGTTGTTTTTCTATAAACAGAAAATGCTAAAAGTATTTTTTCTTATTACAGAACTGATTTATTAAAAAAAACACACATGCAGGATATTGACTGAACTGCAGCTTTAACAATGAAGAGCGTGATCCGTGTGATCCGTGTGATCCGTGTGATCCGTGTGATCCGTGTGAACAGTAAAAAAATAATGTGCACCAAAACTTTTGTTTTAGTTTAGTACCACCCCCCTCCCCCCACCATCCCTCCTCCATTCCACCAAATCCGTAACACTTCTTTCAGGCCTAACGTGTGCACATGCCAAGGCCGAAGCCAAGCCCCATTCCAACACGTCGCCTTCCTGCTCAGCCAGCCACGGGCCGCACACACACAACCCAGATGAGCATCTGCAATTCTTTCCAGCGGAAGAATATACTTCCAGATACGCAGAAATGAGTTTGACATATTTGACAATCCGGGGTTAAGACACAGCTCTTGGGTTTTGATGGTTATGTTTTTGGAACACATGATTTATGATGGAATGGAGAGTCATAAAACATTACAGAGCAGAGTAACATAAAATGATAAACGACAGCATGGGATGTATGCTGATGTACATAGGCCATGTTGTGTCAAAGGGTCCTTACACATTTTTCAGAAAAACAACAGTTTGATGTCAAAGTCTGTAGCAGTTAACATTTATCACCACAGTTCGTGCTGCCTACATTCCTAATACATCAGTGAGGATTACAGTTTTACTGTTAAAAAGTAGGAGCAATAATCCATTTTTAATTACCCTGATAAGGCTAAAGTTGGTGTAAATGAAATATGTCATGATTTAGAACAGTTAATATACAATAAATTAAAGACGTACCCAACCACAAGAACATTCACATGTCTCAGACAGGTCCTTAACTCTGCCTTCCCCATAATCCCTCGCTATACGGAGCTAGCGCTGCAGCTGGGGGATTCTGGGTAATGACATGCAAATGAGCACTCAATGTGTCATTTTTTTTGTTTGTTTCTTATCCATTTTAACATGAATCCCTAAAAGCGTATGCCTGCTGTATTATACAGCTTTTCAGCGCAGCCTGGGTTAAAGAAGAGCAGAGCCAGTATACCTACTCACAGATAGCTGTCCCGACCTTTTGGGTCTCATCTGTGCGAGGTTGGTTACTGGCCTTGCAATTTGAAGCTGTAGTGGCTGCAACAGGTACAAAAAGTTATGGCGAGTGGAAAAGGGACAAATGTCCAAGAAATGCTAACTTCGAAATAATAGTTGTATTTTTCAATCATTTAGGTATAATTCCTTGTCAGGGGTGCGCAAACCTTTTTTGCTGCGCTCCACCCTGCCTGCTCTCCTCTGTTGTTGACCCCCCTTACCTCACGCGGCATCAAATGACGCCGCATGGTCATGTGACATCACATGACCCTGCGGCGTCATTTGAAGCCGCGTTGCCATGGTCACGCGTCCTGAAGCCAGCTCAATCTCTGTAAGTAGAGGTTGCAGAGGCCTCTCACGGTCCCCCACCAGTTTGCGCACCGCTGCCTTAAATAACCCTTAATGAAATCAGGGCATATTTTATAGTATGTGAAATGCAGAAATAGGTTGCCTTGAAAGCCCATCTTTATCTAGGAAACAAACATTAAAACACTCCACAGAGCACGAGGAGCAGAGCCACAGAGGGTTTTATTACTGTTTTCATTTGCTGTTCTCATTAACTATTCACATTGACTGGTGTGGACTCCTGGTGCTATTTTGCAAGCTGTGTTCAGCCTTTACTGTATTATTGCCAGCAGTGTCCTGGGGTACTTGAACTATTGGCATTGACTATAGTGGATTCTTGCTGTCCTGCTACAAGCTGTGTTTAGCCTACACTGTATGATGGCTATCTATTTTCAGGGGTGTCTGATTTGAAAAGTGATAGGGGAAGGAAGGCTTAGGGAAGTACCTCTGGGACCCCTTGGGACCAGGGGGAATGGGCCAGATGAAGAGGTAGTCCCTCAAAACGTCGCCCCCCTAGCATACTTTCCGTTCTCCTTTTTTGTGTGTATTTTCCGTGTGTTTCATGTTTTTTCCCCTTTTTCCTTTTTTTCCCCCCACCCCTCACTTTGTGACATGCCATTGTGACACTGGTTTTTGCAAACACATTTGATTTATTTCCGGTTTGTTTTATTATTAAATATATTATCTGCATGACAATTGTTTTCATCATTTAGCTATTAGACAGTGAGTGCTGGTACTTATGTAGATTTGTTTAAACATTACAAATACTTTCATTTAATTGCACATACAATGTATGTAGCTAAGTGGGGTCGGAGCTTGAATGATTTGAGTATGATGTGGTAATGGTAACCTCTATTTAATGTAAGTGCTATAATTACTGATTTGAAGTGTGTGCGATGAAAGCACAGGTTTAATAGGCAGCACACGAGGTCCATTAGAATCTCTTCAATGAGTCGATCTGTGGAAAATCCACCTGAAAATAAATCTCCCCAAAGAATGGAAGAACAGTTACTTATGACAGGGTCGAGACATAAAGAAATACCTTATACTAAAGCCAAGAGTTGAGCTCTGCAAGATGTTTGTTTTTTTTCTCAGTTAATAAATATTATCTTTAGCTGCCATTGGCCGACGAAGTGTGAATAAATATTTCTCCATGAATTATTTCGGCACACAGGCATATAATTCAGAAAGAAAGTAATAAATAACTTTTTCAAGCATTAAAGTATAGTGGATCTGATGCAGCCCGACTTGGAAATTTGGACTGCTAGAGTATTTGCTGTACCTAACTGTCTGGAAATTTACTATATACACAACCAAAAGCTGTCACACTCTTTTTTTTTTTTTTTGCTGGTTCAGTGTGATATGAGTCCAACCCGTCTGCTGTCGATGTCTCAAAATTATTTTATGTTTGCTAGACTGCAGCCCCTCTTATCCGCCTTGAGGGGCCTTCTCCTGCAGTTCTGGTTACACTTTTCCCCACACCTCTTTATTTATGGGCGCCCGGTGTCCCGGGGCAATAAGCCTAGGGGCCCCTTTGCCAACCTGCTCCTGGCATTGGCCAAGCTGGCCATATATAAGACCAGGAAGCAGTGTTTGGAAGGGGAGGTCCCAATTAACATTGTGGGGATGTTCCGGACATTGGTGCACTCCCCTATCCAGACAGAGTACACCCAAGCTGAGTCCACTGGGGCCGTGTCAGAATTTGCTTCCCAGTGGACGTTAGGCGGAGTGCTCTGGCGGTGAATAAATATATATATATAGAATAGACTATATAAATAATATAAATGATAACCAGATACTAGGCTGTCAGGCTAAAAGAAAACGAAATATTCTTGAATGATCACTTGTGCATCCCAGAGAGAGGTGAGAAATAGGTCACTGCTTAGTTGGAGGGCTTTATTAAAAATAAGAATATCATCTGACGTCATTTATTCTGCATAATAACAGGTACATAGGAAAAAACAAAGAGATCAAAGTCCCAATTATCCGTGCATCAGAGTTGTATACCAAACAACATATATATATATATTGTGACATAGTCCCAGAATATTAGGCAGCTGTCTGTCCAATTTTAAGGCAGAAAGTGGAAAAAGGTAGAAAACAATTATCCATTCCACAGTTTCACATTTGCTGAGACTGTGGGATAGAAACTCCAGGCCAGAGATTAGTGGTTCTGGTTTTCACTCACCTGCTCTCCTAATTGAGGAACAGGAATATATCGCAGTGAGGTTTTATGCTTCAGTCTCTCCTGGAGGCTGGGATGAAAACTGCTGCTCCCCAGTATCCAGTTCGGGGTGGATGGTCCCCCCCACATGTTGCAGCATCTGAGGATCTAATGGGACGCTGTCCCCATCTGACAGTTAAGGACTTAATGTTATCTTAATGTTATCTTAGTGTTATTTTAAGTTGGCAACTGGCTTAGCCAGTCAAAATTGCAGATAGGGATATGCATGTGAGTTAGACTCCTGACAGGAGTAGATGTTATTTTTATGAGTTTATTTTGGCTTAAAGTGGCAATGTTTAAAAATATGTAGTTTCCCTAATGGAAGAATAAACCACCGTAGGTTGAGGGCTGAGTGCCCCTTGTGTGTATACATGTGTTTGTGCCCCTATCATACAAACCAAACACTAGAAGACGGAATTCGAAGGGGATAACGGAGCACAGCAGCAAAAAGTGGAAGAGGCTACAATAGGCTAAAAAATCTATTTATTGAAAAAAGGTACTGTAGCAGCATGTCACAAAAACGTACTCTTAACGCATTTCATGCTAAAGATAGCGCTTCGTCAGAGAGTATGTAATCCTATTGCACACATCCGTTTTAATAGTCTTTACTCCCCACCCGGAAGTGACCGATGCTGGATTATTATTATTAGTTCAAAGAAATATTTTCAACAGGTCATCATATTGTTTTGAGCCCCACACCCCCAAATAAAAATAACAGTATGCCACCCACCTCATAAAGTACGTACTGTACATGACTAGTGTAGAATTAAAAAGCTACAGTAGTGATTGATTCTCAGAATATCAAAAATTGTTATGTAAGCCCATGTCGAGAAATGAAAAAAGGGATTTTTTTTCAGACTTGAACTTCTAATTGAATGAGAAGTCATACACGCATGCGCATTAAATCAAAACAGTATTAAAACAATACATATATACTACTGTACATATACTGTAGAATAAATACATATTGTATAGAATAAAAGAGTATAACTTTTTATTTTGGGGGTTTCTTATAAGAGTTAATTAAACGTGCAAGTGTACTTATAAGAGATGGGTGCAGCGGTAAGCAATGGAGACCGTTTTTAAGGTGAAATTAAAATAAGGCTGTATTGCGCCTGTCCCTTTAATACAGCAAAACATATGAAAACAACAAACACCTATCCCTGTTTAAGGGCTAACTTACTTCCCCAGTCCCTTTCTGCAGGGCTGGAGGGATAACCCCATTACCACCCTATTCCCCAAGGTCTCAAGAGATACCTTAAAGCAGGTGGCCCTTCATGTCAGTCTCTGGTAGGTTCCTGGGTCCCGTGTCCAGGAATATAGGTCTTTGGGTGCCTTGATCTCAGCAGAGCCTTTCTGCTCAAGACCTCTTTCCTCTTGTCAGCACCCTTGTGTACTGAGGAAAAATCTCCCTCCTGTTTCTGGGAACAGGCTTTTTCTAACAAACCTCTAATCAGCCAGGTGAAGTTGGTTAACTGCTGGATCCAATTAACCAACACACTGCTGGATTAGTGGCATATTCTGAACAGGGATAAATTCCCTGTTACAGTACTCTATTACAGTATGTAAAAAAAGTATTGAATATGAAAACAGCAGCATACTCTTTAAGGTTTTCTATAAAGCTCACAATTATTCTATCCTAATCAATAAAAATTGCACTGTCACTAAATTGTTGCCTCCGGTACTTGGATTTTTAAATCAGATTCATCAATGCACAAGCAACATTTCAAAAAAGCGATATTATACTGTAGGTCCATCGAAATCCCTCCGCTTGATGACAAAGTTTCTTTTCTGAGGAAAAATAAAATTATTACTGGTACAGTATATTACAGTATATATTTCCGTTATTGCTGCTGATTGATCTGTTGTTCAAAATTTATAAAATAATGTTTTTACTCCAATTTTTTTTTAAAAAGTTGGATTTTTAAAATTGTTTCATTGTGTCAAATTTTATAAAACATACAGTAAGTACCGTATAACATTTCACATAATGGTTCCTTCAAGAAGGCTACAAGAATTTTCATGAGTGGCCCGGGGGGGGGGGGGGGGGGGAGTGGGGAGGGGTGTTGATAAGCGGTTGCATTACCGTTGTCTTGTTACTGTAGTAATACTTTGTGTGCATGGGGATGAGATGATACGCATATGCATTTCTACAAGGTACCATGAGACATACACGCATGCTCCTTGCTGTCCACCAATTGTTCAGTGTCTACTGTAGAAACTGCTCAGTCAATCATATTGCTGGACTACATTTTCTTGAATTGTGAATAAAATAATAGAACTAAATAACCATGAGCAAAGCGATTGATTACAGGAGAACGGACCGATCTGCAGTAACTAATCACTTGTCTGTGTGCATAATGTATTGATATTTTAAAAAAAGAATAAAATACGGCGGCTTGAACTGCAGGTAGGGTAAGTAATACACGGTGTAATACAGGTAGTTACTGTAGTAAATTATATTGTATTTACTGTACCTTCATTATAGACTTTGCCAAACGGGTGGTGATGAGCCACTGTCAGTCCCGAAGTCTTCATTATACACGTAGTTGACAGGTGACAGTGGGTGTGCTACACATGTAGTTGACAGCTGATGAAGCTGGAAATGTTTTTGGTACATGCAAGCTTGCTGGTATCTGTACATGAAATCTGGCTCAGGCTCGAAGTTTTGCAGGTATCCTGGCAGGGACAGATAGCAAGGGTTGCCGGTCACCAGGTTTTCACTGACGGTCGGACCGTTATTGTAAGCCGGTGCAGGCGCTGTTACATTGCTGGCCTGGGATTGACAAATCTTATTTGGATTTAACATGACCTTTTGCTTTTTGAAGTCTCCATGATCAAAGATACTGGAAAAATCTGGCACCACACACCAATACCCTCCTCTAACTCCGTGTGCAGGGGCAATATGAAAAAAACACGGATCACTACTTAACTTTTTCCTTATTGCACACTTCCACACACGAGCATCAGGTAAAAATTTGTAAAAGTCACAATTTGAGATGAAATATTGATAGATTAACGCCTAAATTGATACAGTAACTTCTTCAGTACCAAGGTCAATTCACAATGGACCACTGTGGTTTTTTTTTTTTAAACACCTGCAAGTCGACACATTACTGTAGCACAAGCAGTGTACACATTAGAATTCATTACAATTCATGAATATCTGCCACCTGGCGGATACGCGAAGAATTGCCTCCAATTAAATCCGAAACCCGTAATTAAACAAATCAACCGCAGATCAACCACGGGTGCCGGGCAGCGCAAATGCAGCATGAACACGGGGGATGCACAATTTATTGCGCGTCCAATATAGGAGATACAACCACAACGCCCCCGAGAAGTTTTAGAGTAAAAGCTGGCTTAGCAGTATGTTAACAAGCATTGCTGTATATAGATTATAACAAGCATATGGGGTGTGTGGACAATATGGACACAATGTTGCAGCCATACAATGCTAGTAGAACGTTTTTTGAATGGTATAAAAAAAAAGTTGCCATTTATATGGTACAGATGGCAGTGTACAATTCCTACATGTTATATATTTATTTAACAGCCGAACCAGATGTAAAAAGTTAATTCTTGGAATACCAGCTAGAGCTCATTTCTGCCCTGCTTCTTGAAAGTATGGAAATACCAGGAATTCCTAGGAGTGAGAACTGAGTGAGACTAACTGGGAGACACTTCACAAGAAAAATACCCCCTACTGCAGAAAAAGGGAAAAAACAGAAACGCTGCAGGGTTTGTTATTAAAAGGGCATGGGGAGATATTCAAGATATTACTACCCTTCGTGTCTAACTGAAGCACTGATCTGTGCTTAGAAGGATGCTTTATAAAGCATGGTGCCCTCCAGAATTGCTGGCACCAAATTACAGCTGCAGTAGCCTTAGGCATAAATGCTACTACATGTTGTTCCTTGTGGTGACAATACAACACAGTCTCATAACAGAAAAATAGCCAAGCGAAAGTCTAAATTCTTTAAAGGAGCAATTCATGTGGTGCTTTTTAAAAAAATATTATTATTATTAACATTTGTTTGAAGACATGGGTCTCTGGAGCTGAACCCCATTAATTTCTTCCCGAGATACAGACCTCTGAAGCGGGTGCTGGTATCTCTGCAAAGTTTAAAGCCCCCAGTCTCGTGGCCAATAGGAAGCCACACCGGGTGACATCACAGCTTCTTATTGGCCCGCATTGCGCAGGAGCTTTGAAACTCCACCATTACGTGATTCTTGCTAGCCGAACCAGAGCAGCTACCAGCATTGCCTACGGAGTAAGTATCTCCGGAAGCACGGGGTCCCCAGAGCTGAAATAAATGGGGTTCAGCTCCGGAGACCCCCTGCTTCAACCCTGTTAAAACAAAATGATAAAAAAATAAAAGCAATGCATGGATTGCGCTTTAAACATAGTGTGAGGTAAATTATAGTAGTGTAACCTGTTGCACTATTTTGGCAAACACTGTGCTTATGTTTAAGTCCCCACATTGCAGGTCATTATGTTTGTTTTAGGGTGTAGGTTTGAATCTTTGATATTCCTTATTGCGCAGTCTAACTAATTTGTGGCCTGTATTTGCCAAAACACTGTAAACCTATATATACTGAATCTAGTGTCATTGTACTCAGGGGACACAAGGCAATGACATTTAGTATGCCTTTCCGTGATTACAATGAGCTTGTATAAGAATTGTTAATGCACAATCTGACGTATGAGACAATAAGAGAAACTTTTGTTTTCAGAAAAGATTCCTGGCCTAACAAATGTGTCTACATGTCTTTGTTTGTGTACTTTCAGGAAAGATATACTTTTGTACGGCTATTTTATGCTACAGTAGGTAGTAGTTGTGCCTTGCTAATGAGGGTGTGCATCTTTTGCATTCAGTTCTGAAAAGAATCGGATGTGAAGTGTCTTGCTAATTATGATCCTTTCTTTGCCAAAACAGAATGTACCCCTATAAATATCTGGTATCAGTGTACAAAGGGTACACAAGACAATAACATTTAGTATTAATGTTGATGAAATAATTGAACTTGTTAGATACATCTGGGACAATATTAGGAAAAATGTCATTTCCCCCCCCCCATTTTTATAACATCATATTGTGGTCACATGATAAGCAAGTCACCAAGAAGGACAACAATGACAAGCTCAACTTGTGCTTAAAAAAATTACATGTAGATTTCATAGGTACTTAATGTAGAAAGTCTCTCACATGTATCATGGTTAAACAAACAAATAGCACAATGTTGAACATTTGTTTGTCCAGACAGGTGGCAGCGCCCTTGGGAGTGAAAAGGTTAAAACATGTCTGCACTATTGATCTGTGTTGCCTGTGTTGAATACTATGAAACACATCCCCCTTTCCATAAGTACGCAAATTTATGCAAACCGATGATTTTTATAGAATAGAACATATTGTGGCATTTGTGGTTCTTAGCAGCGTTGAAACAATATTCTTTAGGGGATAAAATAAATCCCTTTATCCTCTTTTTCCTTCAACATTTCAAATTGAGGTTTTCAGTGGAACTTTCAAATACTGTACACTTTAAAATGCGCAAGATATATATATATATATATATATATATATGTATGTATGTATGTATGTATGTATGTATGTATGTATGTATGTCCTGGTACTGGTAAAAATCCAGAGATTAAACAGCGATGAAAAATGATAGTAATGTGAGTTTCCAGGAATTCTTAAGGTCTGGACCAACTTTCTCACACGAGTCCTATCTGATGGTGCCTGGGTGGTATGGCAAATTTCTCAGCTCAAACACATACATACAGCTCAACCCCGTTATAACGCGATCCGTTACAACACGAATCCGCTTATAACGTGATGCAAGGGTGGCTCCCAATTTTTTGTTTAGACAGTTTTTAAATTCACTGCATGCATGTAAGATCACAGAAATCATTTGCATACAATTGCATACAATGCTGTGCGGGGGGTGGAGTGGTTACATAGGCCCACGCGCTTCCCGAAGGCATTTAAATTAAATGCCGGGGAAGCGGTGAAGGCCTCTGTAATTTCTCCTTACCGTGGTTTAGACGGCTTCAGTTGACGCATCGCCATGGCAACGTGGCGTTATGACGCCAGCCGTCAGAGCCAAGGTAAGGAGGGGGGGAAGCACGAGGAGAGAGGGACATCTAACGCGATCTACTTATATCGCAATGAGATTCTTTGAACCCAAAGCACCGCGTTATAATGGGGTTGAGCTGTATATAACAAACGCACACAGCCCCTGTAAGCTCAGAACCCAAATCCACCACATCATATATATTGTGTCAAAAAGGCCTACAGCAACATCTAACTTGGCATATTATGTAGTTATTTATCTGTATATCGTCTCATAAGTAAGGGTCATTTAGTTTAATTCTTTGGCTGAAGTTTTTTAAGCTTTCAACCACTTCATAGTATGGCCCATCTGTAGGTCCTAACTAGTGTTGTGCCGGGCCCAAAATTTTCTGAAAACCGGGTAACGGGTACCTGGGCAAAATGAATAATTTTACCCGGCCAGGTACCCGGTTACCCGGATGGCACTTACATGCAGGGTGAGGAAGACCGCTGCAGAGGGTGAGGCAACATCTGGGAGCAGCAGCAGACGTCCTGGTGGCGGTGGCAGCAACAGAAGTTAGTGTTCAGCCGGTCGGGAGCAGCAGGAATTCAGCACACAGCTGATGCCAGTGGGAGCCAGGGAACTATGTGACCGGAGCAGGAGCGTTCCTATTGGACAGCCGGGGAGGAGCCGGCTGTCCAGTAGGAATGCTCCTGCCCTGGTCTTCCTCACCGGTCTTTCTCACCTTCCGTCGCCAGTTGTAGGTAAGTGTTGAAGTATTTTCAGCTACTGTGAAATTACCTGGTGCCGGTTCCGACCCGGTGCCGATCCCAGTCCCCTGCTGCAAGGTCCGGGTAAGTTCCGGGTAGCTGAAAAAGCGCCGGGTATTTGTTTCTTTATTTATAAAATATTTTACCAGGAAGTAATACATTGAGAGTTACCTCTCGTTTTCAAGTATGTCCTGGGCACAGAGTAAAACAAATAATACATGGTTACAAATACAGTTACATAAGTGAACAGGGTACACAGTGAGAGAATCTATATTATAGACGTATGTAGCAGTAACAGACTAGGTTAAAATGTGAGGCAGCTTTGGTTTTGAAAGCACTTATACTGGTGGCTGTGAGAGTCTCCGGTAGATTGTTCCAGTTTTGGGGTGCACGGTAAGAGAAGGAGGAACGGCCAGATATTTTGTTGAGCTTTGGGACTATGAACAGTCTTTTGGAGTCAGATCTCAGATGATACGTGCTGCATATGGTAGGGGTGGGGAGCTTGTTCAGATAGACGGGTAGTTTGCCCAGAAAGTATTTGAAGGCAAGACAGGACTCAAGTGATGACCAATCTAGTTCTTTGAGCATTTCGCAGTGATGTGTGTTGTAGTTGTATTGTAGAACAAAGCGGTATATTAAATTGCAGAGGGTGTCAAGTTGGCTAAGGAAGGCTGGGTTGCGGAGCCGTATACTATATCCCCATAGTCGATAATTGGCATTAGCATCTGCTGTGCAATGCGCTTTCTGACCAGCAGACTTAGGGAGGATTTGTTCCTGTAAAGTACACCTAGTTTGGCATATGTTTTTGATGTCAAGGTATCAATGTGCATCCCGAATGTTAAATGGGAGTCAAACCATATGCCGGGTACCGGGTAATATACATGGTGCTCAGTACATCACTAGTACTAACACTGCTGAAAAAAGCCCTCAAAACCTCTATTAGACCAGTCTATTAAAGACAGCTCACCCTCCATTAGAGAGGTTACGAGAGCTTTTTGCAGGTGCAGCAGTGTTGGGACCTACAGATGGGCCAAACTGTGATGTGGTTGTAGGCTTAAAATACTGTAGCCAAAGAATTGAACTAAATGACCCTGCTTAGGAGAAGATATACAGATAAGTAGTTCACTATATAATATGTCAATTTAGATGTAGCACTAGGCCTTGTTGTCTTTTGTTAAACAGATACATATATGCAAGATATGCAAGATATGCAATATATTTTCTAGCACATTTATACAAAATTAGAAAATGTAAAAGAAAGGGATGATCATTAGGGAATAGGTCAACAGACGCTTCTTATATAAACAAAAGAGAATGTGCAGAAGTCACATGTTTTTGTCTATCTTTAAATAAATGATGTAAAATTCCAGTCTGTATTTTTATAATGAAATAATGTACAAAGGTTGACTAATGGTCCTGGTCCCCATCCTTAATGCCAGCTGGCATTAGAAAAATGCTTCTTAGGAACTGGGATTTTAAGACTCTTAAGAATAATTGTATACATGCTTTTCTTGTGATAGATTTCAAGCAGTAGAAGCTACATCATGAGTGATGAGCTTTTATAGCAACGCTGAAGATGGCAAATCCTATGCTACTGCTCTTTATTCTGTCTTCTGTCTGCATAGGGTTTACTCGACAATATACACAGTTTATTTCTCGTTGTTTACATTTGACTTGTCTTAATGCAGAAGAGAAGATGAATGTTTGGTCATCATGACATTCTAAAAGAAAAATGAAAACGTGCAGATCTTTGATGTAATGGAGCACTGTACAAAATACAGATGTGATGTGGATCTAATTTGTAGTGTAGGTTTGTCTGGAAAATATTAAATATGTAGCAATATATATAAAAAAGATAAACAACAGACTAGATTTGGTAAGGGACATAAACTGAACAAAGTGAAAACCTTTCTTTGAGTTATCTTTCCTAATATACGATAGTTCAAGAATATTACTGCATATTACGTGAAGAGCATCAATAAGACACAGCACTCAGCATTTTAGGGGATAAGTCAGACTTTGACCAGACTTTAAGTGGGTGTATTCTATTTTTTTTATACTTGATTCAGTTACATAGTAGATGAGGTTGAAGAGACGTACTGTATGTTCATCGAATTCAACCTATGCTAAATTTAGACAACTAACACTTATCCTAGATTTGTACTTACAGTATATTGATCCAGAGGAAGGCAAACAGAAAACCCCAGTGACATATCTATCATCCAATGATATCTCATAAGGGGAAAAAAATTATTTCCTTCCTGACTAATAATGGCAATCAGCTTTATCCCTGGATCAACATCTTTCCCATGTTTACTTATTTGGCCGGTCCCTGTATACCTTTCCTTTCCAAAAATATATCCTTTTTTTTTTTTTTTAAGATATCTGCTGTATCTGCCATCACAGTCTCCATGGGTAAGGAATTCCACATTGTAACTGCCCTCACTGTAAAGAACCCTTTCCTTTGTTGCTGGTGAAATCTCCTAACCTCCAACCTTAAGGAATGACCTGTGTCTTTCGTATTGCCTTGGGCTTTGGTCCCGCTGCGTCCGGCGTGGCCGCGCGCCTTACTCACCTGCAGGGGTTTCCTCCCGAGCCGGTCCCAGTCCCCCCTCGCTGCACGGCTCACTACGCGCTGTGACGCGTCAGCCGCCAGGGGATGCAAGAGAATTGCGATCCCGAGCGCTGACGCGTCACGTGGTGTGCTGGTGAGCCTATCAGCGGCGGGTGCGGGAGCTGTCAGCCCCCCAAAAGTAAGAAGTAAGAGAGGTGTGTGTGTGTGTCTCGACGGAGGGATCAGCTGTGAGGGCATGTGTAGGGGGGGGAGCTGCTTACCTTTCAGCCGGCAGTAGCACCCTCCTGCAGCCCGAGAGACCGACCCCCGCTGCAGCCATCCGCTGGGGGGGGGGTGTATCGGACGGGAGCTATGGAGGGGGGTGTATTGGACGGGAGCTGTGAGGGGGGGAGTAGCACTCCGCTCAAACCACGCCACCGCTCCCGCTCCCTACAGACCGCAGAAAGCCTCAAGTGCCTCTCCACGCGCCGCCTGTCTGCAGTGCGGGCGCGTAGTCTGAGGCAGTGGAGCCTTAGCCTTGGGATGAATAGTTCTTTTGAAAGCTCCTTGTATTGACCCCGAATATATTCTTTCTTATGAAGATGATAGAATGTATCCCCGGCACTATTTTCCCACCAACATTTTTTATTCAGATGCATTGGAGAAAACAAGATTTGCTTGCTGCTCCTGTTATAACTGACTTATTTGTGGTGTTATATATATACCTAGTGTAGCCTGGAGCTCCCGTGGCTCCTGGAGACCCCCCTCCCCTTGAGCAGCTCGGTCGCGGGTGCCGACAGACCCGACGGCTGCTTCCAAGGGTGGGGGCTGGAGCAGGGAGCAGCGCGGCTTCTCCTGCCTGCGGCCGGTTGCCGGGGACGCGATCGGGCGGTTGCTAAGGCCGCGATCGCGTCTCTAAGGTCCCGGCGGCCGGCCAAGCAGGGCGCCGCCATTGAGGATACTGTTGCGCATGCGCAGGGATGCGTAGGCGCAGGGACAGCCCCCGAGACAGGGATAGCTCGCGCGAGAGCAGGGAGAGCTGAGGGAAGGTCGAGGCAGCCCGGGAAAGCTTGCGCAAGCGCAGTGAAGGTAGGGAAAAGCCCGCGAACCCCTAGCCTACCAGGGAAGGCTCTGAGCTGGGACTACATATCCCAAGAGCCTTTGCGAGCCCCATGTGACCCCAGGGAGCCAATAGGGCTTAGGAGACCCCTGGGAAAAGAGATACATTTGGCGGGCTTGGAGCACGTTAGATCAGTCAGAGACCGGAGCAGCCCAGGGAAGGAGGTAGGGTACAGGAGTCCAGGACTCCCTGTACTAGGCCAGCACCCCCAGGGCTCGAGATAGCTCAGCTCCCCAGTAAGGTGAGTGTTGCCAGGGGCAGCCCTCGGGATAGGGACCCTGCCACTTACCTTAGTGGGAGCTGGGAAAGGAAGGTTACAGAGAGTTGGAGTCAGGGTGCTGTAGGGAAGTAGGGTGCGGGGAGCGAGTGCAGCTTCTGCCCCATATAGGTACCTACACCCCAGGTAGGCCCCAACTCCCCACTAGGTTAGTGGGTAATTGCTGAGGGAGGCCCAAGATAGGGACGCTGCCCTTAGTGTAGTGCTGCATTGTCAGAGTCACGGCTGTCAGTGCTGTGAGGTCTGACAGGCAGGCACCTTGTTGCGCAGCACGTTGACTGCCAACCTCCAGTGAGCTACAGCTTGCTGCTGTAGGCGCTGGGACTAGTCAGAGAGTAGTGGGTCTGGAGACGGGCTATAGCTGTTCTAGTCACCTTGAGGTAGCGCTAGGGGTAGGATGCCTGAAGGGATAGCCTGTTAACGAGGTCAGGAATTCTGGAGAGGATCTGCACTAGGCTAGCCAACAGTAGGTAGACGCCCAAGTACTGCATGGAAGAGTACTCTAGTCCATTCCAGATCACTTACCGAAGGGACTTGGGTAGTTGGGGGAGTGGGACAGGTCATTACCCCTGCAGGCCCTAGGAGTTCCCCAAGCCACTACAGGTTGCTGTACTACAGGGACAGGCCCTAGGTTAGGGTTCCTGTCACGTTAGTACCATTTATATAGATAGGGACACAGCGGCTGCTGCTGTTCCTGTGGAAGCGGTTGGACCCACGTTGGGGTCCTCAGAGACGATTCCAGAGTGGGACCCCCTAGCGGTCCGCACGTGCAAGGAGTTCGGTTGGATCAGACGGATTCATCACACGTCTGACCCTTTGAGAAGTTTGTTGCTGACCCGAGCACCGGAGTGCTCGGCAGGTATTATACCATCACATGTGCACCAACAGGCCTATAGGTTCTTAGTGACTGCGCAGTCACCCATTGACTATCTCTGTAGGAGTACGGGACATTGGGTGGGGTTCTTGGGACACTGGGTGGGATCACCTAGTGTTTGGGAATCGTCCTGCGAGACGTCACTGTTGGTGTCTCACCGTGAGAGAGACACAGGTTATCATTATTATTCGTTAGTAAAGTCCTTAGTTATATAAAGCACTGTGTATGGTATTATTGATTGTCCTGCGAGGAACTACTCCCCCTCTGGTGGGAGCCATCGCAGGTGGAGGCGCTGCATCGTTGTAAGTGAGTACCCTAGTATAATTGCCCCAGGTTCCCCGTGGCGGAAGCTCAGCCCTCCTGTGAGCCGACAGGTAACGCACCACACCTGAGTAACAATATATGTTTCCTGCACTCACACAGTAGAATCTGCGATTGGGTGGGGGAATACCCGTTACACTTACATTAAGGAAACAGGATTACCCCATTGTATGCCACTTCCCTTGAACAAGTGACGTGTGACATCATGAGGTGTATTGATCTTCAGGGTCATCCTTCAGCCATGCCAGGTGTACGAGCACCTTGTAAACTGTTATGAATAAAAATGTATATTTTTAATTACGCTATAAGTTATAATTAGGGATTCCGGTTTAGGTTCTACCGAAAAACACAGAAAAAACACCACTAACTGATCATTTGTGCTCCAGTTAAAACCAATAAAAACTGGAAATGAAGCATAATTTCTTATTGAATTAGACTTCTTGTAGCATCCCAGCAGCATATACTGTAGGACAGGGGGAGGCAACTCTAGTCCTCAATTCCCACCAACAGGTCAGGTGTTAAGGATATCCCTGCTTCAGCACCAGTGGCTCAATCTGCTTCAGTACCAGTGGCTCAATCTGCTTCAGCACCAGTGGCTCAATCTGCTTCAGCACCAGTGGCTCAAACATACTGACTACTTTGTTAAACCCTTTTGTTATGTAAAACGTTTCGTTTTTATATCAACAAATTTACAATTAGTGCCCAGTGCTTTAGTTTTTTGGTAGTTAGTAAGTGGAAATCCCTCCCACCCACAATACATAGTATCGGGGACAAGTAGTAGTACACTGTCTCCTCTCAGATTAAATGTTTGGGACAATGAATATTTTACAGATGGGTTTGACTTACAGTATTGACCTAAAGACAGCTACTTATTTGGCCACTTGTGGCAGAGTATGTGGCAATGCTGTAAATTGTATTTTTTGACTGCATGAGAGAGAGTTTGTGCTTTTAAATCATTGTTTCTGTTCTATGACTTGATTTTCATGTAACTATTTGGCAGTAGACAAGACCACCATAATATAAATATCCTACCTTTTATTCAAAATACAATATATATCATTTGATTTCGAATACCATGCAGATGCTGCAGAGCCAAAGAAGATTGAAAATGCCTTCAATGCACAAAGAGGCCTGGTGTATTTGCCAGTGTAAATTGTAAGGTAAACTGTTCAGCTGCCTTAGCAATCAACGTCATCATCAAAGTGAATGTAACTCAATAACTCAGGGTACTATAAATACATTTAATGCAGCAGTTACTCTGTGTTGCCAAATTTCTTGTGCTACCTTTACACCCAACACCAGTATCCAGGAAATAGGTCCCTAAAATGCCAATTGCAATTTAAAATGGAATACCCCAAAAAACTCGTTGACTGCCTTCTATACAGGTTGCTGATTGAAGAAACATGGTACAGGGGAGTGAATGTATTTGAGGACTGGAGCTTATCAACCTTTGTAGTGGAGCCTCGGATAGTAGAAAGTTATGGTACTTTAAAGCAACGCTGCTTTTTAAAGGCTGCTAGAAAAGTATGGATTCAACTTTGACTCACAGAAAACAGTTCCCTTACTTGGCAGATTGCTTTCCTACCATTCCACTTAGCTTTAGTTTCCAACACAGAGACACTGCTGTCTGCCAGTAGGACCTAAGAGTGCAGCTTCTGTCTGTCACACACGTCCAGGCGTAGCTTCTGTCTGGAATATAGCACAATTCCATCCAGCTCAACCTTCAAAGGAGTAGGTGGACACAAAGACAAGAAAGGTGATTGTATAAGACCACATGGAAGTCTGCATTTTTTTGTGTGCCTAAATATCTGAATGAAGTATGAAACATGTCTGCAGGAGATGTGGGCTAGTGTCAGATGCAGACAGGCAAAAGGGTCTATTTCCAAATGGTAAATTCTATTAAGAACATTCAGTCAGACGGAGCGGTGGTGGATTGTCTCTCTTCCATCATAACAGCCACTAGTTGGCATTGGCAGACAGTCATAATGTACATTGAGTTTATTCTACAGATACAGCAGAACTTACTGTCTTCAGAGTCACAGCTGTCAGAGATAGTCCTGCTGCAGTGGGTCCATGTTTCCAAATAGGACCCCACGCAGTGATAATGCTCCTGCTTGCCCCTGTGCCGAAAACTTGCACCATCTGTATATACAGTATGCATTGTGTTGGGATTTTAATTTCTCTAAATTGTCCTTTAAAGCAGCAAAATTGGAAATGCCATCGCATTCCCCAAGGATAACCAGAAAGTACACCAGCAGCCACCTTTTATTTAAAGCAGTAACCCAAGATGATTTTTGTCTTAATTTTTTCCCCTTTAATATGTGCATCAGTACAATCCACACAATGATAAGTAATTAGCAAAGTTGCCGATCGATACGTTCTCCTGTGATTGATCTGCAAAGATTCAGCTCAGGGGTTCACTAAATGGCTGCAGAGGAGTATTCTGTTTCAGAAGAGGAAGGGGGTGTGACTTTGTAAAGGGTTGCTATAAAAACAAAAAAGGCTTGTTACATTATAATACATAAAAAAAATGTCATTCAGAGTTGTTTAAAAAAAATTCTACAAGTATTTTCTCAAAGTACAGAACTGATTTATTTTTTAAAAAAAACACGTAGGATATTGCTTGGTCTGCAACTTTAAGTATGAAAACTGACTTTATTTTGTCTTTGTTTAAAGAGGCAAAATCATTTTTTTTTCTACTGGCATCCACATAATTTTAACCTTTTGGATTTGCTGTGATATGTGGTTTGGGTAACATATAAAGAACAAGAAAGCAAAACATCAATGATACAAGATGTCAGTTTAAAAAAAATCCCCAATACATGTTTTTCTAAAGTGTGTGTGTGTGTGTGTGTGTGTGTGTGTGTGTGTGTGTGTGTGTGTGTGTGTGTGTGTGTGTGTGTGTGTGTGTGTGTGTGTGTGTGTGTGTGTGTGTGTGTGTGATTCACCTATTAACATCACTTCAAATCCATGACATCCCTGCCAGTAATATTTCTGTAAAGGAAAAAGGGCAGTTCAAGATACTGTAGATTGGAAATTGGAAGGCACGTTGGAAAAATTAGAAGGGAAACTGGAGGGAACGTTGGAAATGTAAAATCTGATTAGAAATTGGAAGTTATATTGTAAATTGAAAGGATGATTGGAAATTGGAAAGCAGCTTGGTGGTGTTAAACCTTGGGACTGCGTCCATCAGGGCTGGTCGACTCCAGTCCCTAAGGGCCACTAACAGGCCAGGTATGAGGGATATCCCTGCTTCAGCACAGGTGGCTGTCTTTGACTGAGCCACGTATGCTGAAGCAGGGATATCCTGAACACCTCACCTGTCGGTGGCCCTTGAGGACTGGGGTTGACCACCCCTGGCCTACATGGTTCAAATTTCTGGCAGGGTTATCCTTAACCCTGCCCTGTATACCAGAGGGGGCTAATAACTATTGCTATCATGCACGAATACAGGCTTGTCTCAAATGAAATCTATCAAACACCTTTCTTGAATCGGATGAGATGTAAAGGCACCAAAAACTGTCAAGGGTTCATCAGCAGATCGCCCAAGCTATGCCAGTTCCTCCACCATTACTGTGCATCGTCTTTAAACATTTCTGGAATTGATATCCAAGTTTAAATGCCTGTAAACTGTGGTTGCTATGATCTGCAAAACGCTGCTCCGTCTCCAGGCATATGAACGGGGATGGAAGACGGCGCCACAGCAGTCAATCAGTAGAGTTCAAAACGATTCCGTTGAAATAAAAGGCTTTAATGGTATAATGCACACACAGGGCGACAGGCTACATCACCATCTCCTCCTCCTCTACGCGTTTCACGTGAGAACATCGCTTCGTCTGGGGGTTTTGGACAGATTTGGAATTCATCAGTCAGATTTTGTGTTTGTTTTTTATTGTAGTCATGTCCTGTGTGAAAAACAGGGTGAAGTTGTAATTTGACAATATCGCCTTTATTTATGGTGGAAAGCCGTGTCACTACATTTTTACAATGTCTAATTTTTCCTACTTTAACCCAGGATGTGCTGCAAAGCGGTGTAACGCGGCAGGCACACGCTTATAGGGATCCATGTTAAAATGGATGAGAAGTTAAGAGTGACTCACTGTGAGTGCTTATTTGCATGTCATTACCCAGAATCCCTGGCTGCAGTGTAAACGTTGTACAGTATGCTAAGGGATAATGGGGAAACGCAGGTCTCCAGACGTGAAGGTGCTCACAAGTGGTATTTTTCATTGCTGTACACTGTACTGTGGATGTTTTTGTCACTTTTGTACTTACCATAACTTATTTAATGTGTTCCAGCTTCATATTGCCACACCAGTATAATCATCTTCACACTGATGAGACCCAAAAGGTTGAACCAGCAGCTGTCTGTGAGTAGGTTTGCTGGCTATGCAAAAAAGCTGTGTAATACGGCAGCCAGAAGCTTATGGGGTCCGTATTAAAATACATAAGAAGCAAAAGGTGACCCTGTGAGTGCTCACTTGAATGTCATTACCCAGAATCCCTGGCTGCAGTGAAAGCGTTGTATGTATTGTATTGTATTGTATGTCTTTATTTATATAGCGCCATTAATGTACATAGCGCTTCACAGTAGTAACACATGTGGTAATCGAATAAATAACAGATAATATAAATAACAGATCATGGGAATAAGTGCTTTAGACATAAAAGTAACATTAAGGAAGAGGAGTCCCTGCCCCGAGGAGCTTACAATCTAATTGGTAGGTAGGGAGAACGTACAGAGACAGTAGGAGGGAGTTCTGGTAAGTGCGTCTGCAGGGGGCCAAGCTTTATGTATCATGTGTTCAGAATGTTCACAGTGCTATTCGTATGCTTCTTTAAGCAAGTGTGTCTTAAGGTGGGTCTTAAAGGTGGATAGAGAGGGTGCTAGTCGGGTACTGAGGGGAAGGGCATTCCAGAGGTGTGGGGCAGTCCGTGAAAAAGGTTTAAGGCGGGAGAGGGCTTTAGATAAAAAGGGGGTAGAAAGAAGACATCCTTGAGCAGAACGCAAGAGTCGGGATGGTGCATAACGAGAAATTAGGGCTGAGATGTAAGGAGGGGCAGAAGAGTGTAAAGCTTTAAAAGTGAGGAGAAGAATGGAGTGTGAGATGCGGGATTTGATTGGAAGCCAGCAGAGGGATTTCAGGAGGGGAGATGCTGAGACAGATCTAGGAAAGAGTAGAGTGATTCTGGCAGCAGCATTTAGGATAGATTGTAGGGGAGACAGGTGAGAGGCATGAAGGCCGGACAGCAGGAGGTTACAGTAATCAAGACGGGAGAGAATGAGGGCCTGAGTCAGAGTTTTAGCAGTCGAGCAACAGAGGAAAGGGTGTATCTTTGTTATATTGCGGAGGAAATGTAAAGAGATAATGGTGAGTTGCAGGGCTGCAGACCTGTCTGAGACATGTGAATGTGCTTGCAAGTGATATTTTTATTTGCTGTACAATGTCTCTAAAATCTGCCCACTTACCCAAGCTCTGTCTGGAGATGTGCTGTGCTTCTTAAATCCATGTTTGTTGTAATTTTGGCTCAGGGGACACGAGAATTTTTGAAACCCACTGCACAGCACTTATTTTTCTTTTGAATGGGTTTGTTCCACGGTTTTCACACACGGTTAGACACTGTCTCTCCTCGAGAGAGAGCGAGAGAGAACGATCAGGCTTCGGCCCCAAACAAATGTCTTGGACTTCCTTTCTTCGGCCAAAAGGCTAGCAAGAAAGAGGATGATGTTCGGATCCTTGACTGGAGGATAGCGTCAAAGACCCCGAAGACCTTCTTGGCACACCAGCTTAAGAGATTCGGGGATAGGAACAGGACTTGTCTGATTCAGGAGGACTGTCACAAGTAACAGCACCCAAGTTACGACGGTGATTTGAGCACAAGGCACACTTGGGCACTCAACAACCAAAAAAGCTGTGTTACACAGCAGGCATAAGCTTAAAGATGAGCAAGTATTCATTTACATGTCATTACATGCAAATAAAGGTTAGTTAATGACTCAATTGTGGGACTAAACAATCTGAGGGAAAAGGCAAAGGATGGTTTCAAAGGTTGAATAAAAAAACTGCATTTTAAAAGTAGAGTGTAGATGAAGTGAAATGATACGTGCATGGTTCTATGAAGGTGCTGTAACCCATGATGACCTAATGACAAGAGGAATGCTTTTAAACAGATGTGGTGTAGAAGGTGTTATTAATAATGTAGATAAATACTATATAACCTGTGACTGACAAAATGTCTAGCTTTCTTCCCCTTTATTGCCTGCCACACACAGAAATATAATTCATAATCATTTGCTTTAGCATTTCAAGGCTGCTTGTTTTATGGTCAGTATACGGGATACTGACAGCTCACTTTACTTGACTATGCTCTTACTGTTTTATTGGCTATATATTAAGGGACTGTTTTCAGTAAGAGTTTTTTTCTCCCACTGTGGGATTTGGCAGTTCATAAATATAAGCAATAAACCTGAAATAGAAAGGGGAATTAGTAGTGGGTGGTGTTAGTGTTCGTATAGTTAATACGAGGCTGTTGGAGTTCCTTTTAAATATAACCTGCTGCAATGCCAACTGTATAGACCGTGTTCGAGCTGCCCATAAAACATGCTCTGACTTATACAAGAGCAGAAAGTTAATACTGCAAGTACAACGGAGACTGCAAGTTATTTAACATTAATTGGTGGAGTTTTAAAGTGTGAAGTAAATAGCAGTTTTACATTTACTGTGGAATCTGTATGGTGGATGAGCTAAACTACAGCATTTAGATTTCATGCACAAAGGCATAATTTAGAAGTCCCCTTACGCCATGGATCCCAAAATGCCATGGTCCTGTAATCTTCGGGGACTTTCCCACTGGCCGTAGCCACACAAGCTAAATGAATCATGGCTTTGAATACCAATCTTTCTGGGGAGAAAAAAAACTTTTTATAAGTGCAATCTCATCAAAACATATGGCAGAAACATAAATGTAGAATATGACCCTCCTGGTCTGGTATTTTCCTATCTGCTGTAAAACCTCAGGCGCTACTCCATGCTTCACTTTCTTTTGAATTTAGGGTAACCGTATGTGCAATCATTTTTCAATTCCCCAATTAGCTACTACCACACATCCCACCACACTTTCTGTGAAGATGTACGTTCCCATTTCCCCTTCGTCCGGCACCGTCCAGCTTCATAGCATGACCTCTTGTTCCAGCACTTCTCTGCAATATGCTTCCCTCCTGTGCTTTGTTAATGCCTCAGTACTTTTTCTCCTTCTAATAAACAAGCCATCCTGAGGCTAACTCTATTCAATATGATAGGGAGTAGCAGGTACACTGTTACCACTACAGTTACTTCTGTTGACTTGAATGGAGGTTCAGGCATCTTCAGCTGTGTAGCCCACTTCTTACCATATCGAATATGGGACAAAGTACATTATAATAGCCCTTTTTTTTAACAAACTTCCTTTCCAAACCTCTCATTAACTTAATAAACCACTGATCCTAATCTTAAAGCTGTAGACCAAGCAATATCCTACATGTGTTTTTTTTCATTAAATAAATCAGTTATGTACTATAAGAAAATACTTGTATCATTTTTTTTAAAACAACTTTGAATTAAATTGTTGATGTATTATAATGTAACAGGCCCTTTTTGTTTCTATAGCAACCATTTACAAAGTCACAGATACTGAGTCAATACTCCTCTGCAGCCATTTAGTGAACACATGAGCCAAATCTTCACCTATTGATCACAGGAGAACGGATCAATCAGCAACTTGGCTAATTACTTATCATTGTGTGGTTTGTACATATTAAAGGGGAGGAAAAAGGCAGCTTGGACTGCTGCTTTAAATAAAAGATGGCTGCTGGTGTACTTCCTGTTTATCCTTGGGTAATGCATTGGCATTCCTCCTTTAGTTCTTCACTGAGAATATCAGGACGTGAAATGCACATACAGATGTGGGCATTACACTTGCTCGTATAACGCAGAATACCACAGATTTTCTATAAGATTCAATGGAAGTGATAACGCAGAATATCCCACCACACCACGCCAGCAGTTTAAATAACCCTGGCTACATCTGCACTTCCATGCAACCCGGCCAAACCAACATTTTATGTTCATTATTTATAGATGTGGATGCTGCTGATAACAACTGTTGTAGTGAAACTCTGTAACAGTTAAAGGGTTAATATCCATTCCACAAAATCAGAACGAGCAGTTTATTATGGTGTCCGTTAAGAAGTCGCATCTGTCCATACACATTCATAAACTATTTGTATTAGGTTTTGTCTACTCTTTGTACAAATAGGGAATAGTTGTGTAGAGGCTTTGGGGATACATGTTGTGACTATTGTGACTGTGAACTCAACTCACGTGGCGTTGCCAAAAATGAAAGCCATAACTTTTTCTATATCTCCCAAAGTGTCTATTTGAGCAATTTTCCACCCCAAATCCCCATTAAAGTCAATCAAGATTTTGGTCCGAGAATGGCACGAACAGCTGCTTCGTAGTATTTAGAACGATCCCCTTAATGACGGTACAGGACGTTTTCAGTCAAAAAAAAAAACCCATTGATTCCACTAGTGATTTTCAACCAAAAACAGCTCCATTGGCCACTTTGGAATATATCGATTAAAGCTCTTAGGGCCTCATGCAGAGAGCAGCGCTATTTAAAATAGGAGAGGGGAATAAAAAGTAGCTTTAATGGAGAGTTTTTTTCTCCATATGCAGAAAGGTCCGAAAACTGCATTTAGATTGCTGTCTGCATATGGAGAGTTTCAACCGGCGATATGAGCGCTGTTGAAACTTGTGGAAAAAAATCGCGTTTTTTTTTTTTCTCCCCCACCGGCCGCCGAGCTCCAGCTTCTTGACAAATTTTTTTGGAGAAGCAAAATGTTGAAAATCGCGCCATTTTTTTGGCGCGAACAGCCGCTAGATGGCGATCGCGCCTCTCTGAATACGGCAGTTTTCAACACTGGAGAGATTTAGGTTCTCTCCAGCCGCGCGGCGAAATTTGCAAATAATAAAAAAAAAATGGCGCTTTTTTTAAAACTCGCCAGTACCTGCCTTTCTACAGGCATTTTTCTCCAAAAAATGCCGCTATTCCCCTTACCGCTGCTCTCTGCATAGGCCCCTTAGTCTGTTCTTTATTAAGATCAGGATCTAATCCTAATATCTGTTAATTCTGTGCCAGTGAAGTCTAAAATTGGCCTTCAAGCATTTGTGACATTTACCCGCAAGGTTTTTACGGATTTTTTTGCTGCTAGTAAAAAAAGGTACTGCAAAGGCTTTATTAAATTATGTCAATTGTGTCTATATACATAGAATGAGTAGTTAGACACCATTTAACATCTTTTTACACTGTATATTTTTACTTACGTTTAATACATTTAAAATTTCAAGAATACCCAGGCCCCCCCCGCAGTAGCGTAACCACCATGTTGCAATGTGGGGGGCCCCAGCCGGGTGCCGGCAACTTCCCTATCCGGCTGCCGGCCTGGCAGAGTGAAAGGGAGAGTGAGAGACAGGGGGAGAGAGAGGATGAGAAGGGGGAGAGAAATAGAGAGGGTGAGAGACTGAGGAGGTGTGTAAGAGATGGGAGCTCTGGTCGAAACTAGGGCCCCCCTTTCTTAAGTGCCAAGGGCCCCCTGGAGCCTTAATCCGGCCCTGGGAGTACCCCTTTTTTGCAAAGGGCTCTCTTCTATTATCATTATTTTTAAGGCAAAGGCATTTGTGAAAGTCAGTCTTAGCTGCAGTATTTAGAAGTGCTAAACTTAGGGGCATAGGGCCCCAGAGCAGATGTAATCTCTGAGTTGTAAATAGACATAAAATGAACATTAGACTTCTGAATTTTTCTCTTCTATGGTAATCATATTTTTTCTTATAATCAGCATACAATGAATTCTTCTCGCTGGTTCTCTAACCCACACTTACAAATGGTTGATGCATGTGTCCAGCTGTAAAGCCTGGAATACATCTGTAGTAGGATAGTATTTTACCATGAAATCCTAAATATCTCCTGATCTGTCCCTATAACGTGCACGCATTTTCAATCAATATGTTCTTTCTAACATTAATTGGGTCCTCTCCCTGAGATGAGGAGAAGGTTTGGCTCTAATGTGCTTTTGTGCAATTGCCTCTCCAAATCTGGAACAGATTACATTTTCTATGTCTGAACGCTGCAGCAGTCATCCTTCCTTGGGCTTTTTCTAATTGCAATTTCTCAAAACTGACTCTTAATTTCTTTCCATTTCATATAAAATTGGCAAAGGCTCAGTTTTATTTTTCACATCTTTTAACTTATGTAAAAAAAAAAAAAGTAATTTGGGATGGAAAGAATATTATGAAGAAAGAGATCGTTTTGATCAAGTTAACTCTTCCATATGTAGAAGATTTAGCCCTTTCCCCCTGTTGGGCTTTCCGTTTTCCAGAGAAAAAGCATCAGCATTTTAGAAATTGACCATATAATCTAAGAAGCCAGCAAAGTCTTTAAATCATTGATAATAAATAGTGCCAAGCCCTGCGGTTCCTGCACAAATAAAAGCCACAATTGGAAAACAACTCTTACCTCTGCTGTGCTGCTAAAAACATTGACTAATGTTTGAAGGAAATAGGACATATGTCTTCATTGCATCTTTGTACACATTACTGTAATGTGAATTTGTCCTATTCATGTGAACGCGGATCGTAGGATCGCTGCAGATTACTATAAACACATATACAAAAATGACAAGATAACTGAAAAGTGTTAGCATTGCAACAGACCATATATGAAGATTAAAGCCCATGTTTACTAAGTGGTGCTGTGTCATGAAGCCTGTATGAGGGCCACCCGACTAAAAACTACCGAGACAGCGGGGAAATAAAGAGTGGTGCACAAACTTCATGGCAGGACAGCAATCCGTGCAATCATCCCCAGTCCCAGAGTCTAAACTTTGAGGTGAGCCGGGCCGAGCAAGGGTCGAAGATTGAGCCACCTGTGCTGAAACAGGGACTGATTGAACCTCTTGTGCTGAAGCAGGGACAGATTGAGCCACCTGTGCTGAAGCAGGGATATCCTTTAAACCTGACCTGTTGGCGTGGGCTTGAGGACAGGAGTTGAGCACCCCTGGCTTAAATCCTGCTGATAAAGTGTCAGAAACGACACCTGCAGACAATTCTCTTTATAACTGGGAAATCTGTTACATGACACTGTTCAAACGCAGTGAGAACCTGTGATCCCTGCCCATATTATTCAAAACTATTTGCTTGTGCATCCTTCCTGCCAAAACATCTTCTGCCATTTGTTGTTTAACAATGACAAAAATGAATACGCAATAAAATACATTGGCACAACGTTATCCAAACATTATTAAACTTATTTCTGATCATGTTTGTTTTAAACTTTGGTTTACTAGAAAGGAAGTCATTATTCATTGATTTTTCACGACTTGCTCTGAAGTACATCAGGAAGCTGACTCATATATGTAGACTCTTATATGCTCTGTTTAACCCCCATGGACCTTTTAGGTACTTGGCAAATTATGAAGGAAAATATTGTCAGTTCATTTTTTTCTATTTATAACCACTCCTTTCCTCTATTCTTAATCCACAGACAGAACTCCCGAATGCTCTTAAAGAGGCAATCCAAGCGGCTGATTTTTAAATTTAGGATTGAAGCAGGGGTTCTCAGGAGCTGAACCCCATTAATTTCAGCTCTGTGGGCCCCCTGCTTCTAGAGATACTTACATCTGAAGGGGGTGTCGGTAATGGTGCGCCCTGCAGGCCAATAGGAAGCCGCGATGTCATCCTGTCCGGCTTCCTATTGGCTCACGTGAAACGGAGCTTTAAACTTTAAATCCTAACTAGCCCAGTTGCTAACAGCAGAACTCCGTCTGGATTTCCGGAAGCAGGGGGTCCCCAGAGCTGAAATTATTGCACCGAAGACACTCTGCTACAAAATGTATGTAAAAAAAATTAAAAATGTGCTAAATAAATTTCCCCCTGGATTGCTCCTTTAAAAATACTTGAGGAAACACTATTTTCTAAATACTGTTTTCTAATTGCCTTTTGTTTTTTACAGTATGTTCCTGCTCTGGATGTTTTCGTTGTATTTTAGGATTAGTGTTTGGAGCTTTTTGCTTTGGTTTTTGATTTTAAATGCTTCAGAACTTAAATTGTTCCAAGTGCATGTGCAAAGTTGACATGAAATACTTTCATTTTTTTTTTTGAGGAATTACTCTTTTTGGTTATTCCCCAAATAAGATTATTTTTCTCTAGTGCACGTTGAAAGGGTTCCTAAAAGAAAAAACCACAGACAGGTTGACTGATATCACATACTTTCTTCATTTGCTCATCCCTCTATATCTCTAAAGCAGGCGTAACCAGAGCCCCAATCACTGCAAATATCTGTCTAGGGAATTCAACACGAAGAACTTGTGGTTTGGACTCAATACAGCTCTCATGTAAAGGAAAAGCACGCAATGTTTTCAATGCTTCGAAGCTTAAGAGACAGAAGAAAATGTGTTTGTGGTCGACCACAGCTTACCATTGCATTTCTATGCTACTTGTTTTTTTCTAGGTACAAAAGATGATCGTCGGTGCTGGCATAAGGGGTAACATAGATTCTTTGTGCTCTAAGATAACAATTGAACGTGTCACTGATGATGTAACACTGAATACGAACCGTGGTGGAAGTGGAATAGAAGGTTGGCTGGTGGTATGGCTCAAGGATTAACTCAGTGGTAATGTAACTTCCTTTAGGCAAGTTATTTTATCACTTGCGCCATAGCCACCTAAACTACATTATTAGCTCTTCGGGCAGGGACTCGTTGTCAGCGCTACAAGGAAAATATACTATTATTATGGTATAAGGGAGAGGTGAATCAGGGGTCTGGTGGCACTCTGGAGTGATTACATGGCGTGGCTGGTGCCCGAACATCAGCAAATTGAAGTAGATCTATTTTTAAAACATTGTAACTGATTGGCGGGCAAAGCCAGCCTATCAGTGAGTACAGCATGTGGTTAGTCAGTCAGGACCAACCAGAAAAGAAAAAAAAAAGGTTTAAAACAAATATACAACAAAAAACAGTTTTCGAGCGCACCTACATCAGAAAACAAAGTGCACTAAAGGAGGATGTGGAGTTTAAAAGAAAATCCACGGGGGGATACCGAGCAGAGCACCCCGCTTAAGGCCCATTGGGAGGTAAACGCAGGTGCCTGCCCAGTGACTGCAGCGTGAGTGAACTCTACTGGGATACGGGAGTGCACCAGTACCCGGAATAAGGCCTGGCAGGTAAGAGATACCTCCCCAGCCAAACGCTGCTTCCTGGACTTATATATATAGCCGGCTTGGCTAATGTCAGGAGCAGGTTGGTGAGGAGGTCCCTGGCCCTAGTGTCCCGGGATACTGGGACAAAATATAAAAATAAAAAGCTGCGGGGAGAAGTGCAACCAGAACTGCAGGAGGAGGCCCCTCAAGAGTGATAAGAGGGGCTGGAGTCTGGCACAACTAAAATAAATGTGCAACACGGACTTCCCTGCACCACAAAATGGGCATGTGGCTGGGGAGTCCGTGAATTGGGCAAGGTACTCTCCTGTGCCCAGTGCACTATGGAGAATTCTCCAACTCAGATCCCCGGTGTGGCGGGGAACTAACTCTGAATAGAGTTCCCTCCACCGGGGCCTCTCACCCTCTTTTGTTGGAAGCACCCCCCTCCAGATGGTATTGGGGCGGGCGACGAGGGTGAGGTACTGCACTGTATGGAGCACGAGAGAGTACAGCCACCTCCTCGGCATGCCGCAGAAGCATGCTGAGGGTATGTTCCCCAGCCTGCTTAGGCTGGGGACAGGAGGGGCCTGAGGGGGTGGAGGCAGCTCTACTTCTGTTTCGATCAGACTGGCTGCTCCGGTGGGGTGGTCAGCCCAATCACCCCCTAAAAAATTAGCATTTGCCCATGGCTTATCTGTAGGGTTATATGGGTGTGTAGCACTCCAAAAAATTGCAAATAAATGCGATACTTGCGCAATGCCGGAGCTCCTGTTTCAGGGATGGCTATCTGCAGCAATCCAGGTATACTGCAACAAGAAAGATGGTCCAGGGCTCCACGGGTTTCTTTAGGAAAGAATTTATTCAAGATACACTGTGTATCTTGAATAAATTCTTTCCTAAAGATACCCGTGGAGCCCTGGATCATCTTTCTTGTTATCTGTAGGGTTGCCAGGTGGCTTCTCCAAAAATACTGGACACAATGGTGAAAAGTGCGATGCGCCATCGACACACACACCTCTCTCTGCTCCATGCTGTTTCCTCCTCTCCTTGGCCCAACCCCCAGTCTCCTGACACCTACTCCTGATTGGCTGCTGATGGGTAATCCAGCCAATAAGGATGGAGGAAGCTGCCCAGCCCCCAAGCAACAGCCCGCCCTGCTCTCTCCCTGGAAGAAATCCCGCAGCCCTCCAAGCCGGTCAGGTCACTCTGTCCAGAGAGGACATATGTATGTTCAGTATTACCTCTAACTTTTACTGGACATAGTGTCCTGGTACAATACAGTCTGGTTCAGTACTGGACACATGGCAAACCTACTTATCTGGTACATCATATAAGGGCCAGGGTTCATGATGTACCAGGTGCAGTACGTCAGAAGGGCTCTGAAAAGGATAGAGTTAAATGGATTTTCACATGCAGAGCTTGAATTCTATTATAACATAATGAAACGTGAATGTTTACAAGAGCAACTAAATCATTCTACAACCACAATTGTAATAATCCTTTGATGTCATAGTAAAAAAAAAAAAAAAAAAAAATACAGGAATGCATACTATGAGAATTTACACATCTGTAGTTATGGCTTTCAACAACCACATGTGGCTTCTGAGTGAAAAGTTATCACTAAACATTTTTGCAGTGAACTAGGAGCCGATGAGAAGCTGATGAGAACTGCAACCCCTACTGCCCTGGAGAAGCTTGACGTGCATTTCTGCCATGGATTGCAATCCTCTCCAACACTGCTCAAAAGAGTAATAACGCTAAAGATATATGCAATTAAAAAAGCATTACTGTTCACCTTTTGCAGCCTATGAGCATTCTCTTCTACATATTAGCTATATAATAGGTTATTTAGTAAAGTCTGCATACTGCAAAATAATATATCAAAGGAAAAACTCTAGAAGCTTTTCATCAGATTCCTTTACTAAATATTCCCCATGGAAGGAACTTTGGTTTAGGGCAATGGGTCTAAAACTTTTTTTCCCCGCATGCAATCTTTATTTTTTGTGATCAAATTGCTAAGTCACATCTTCATTTTATTAATGGTTATGTTTATTACAGTTTCAATACTGTAATGCAATTACTAAAAAAACTATTAAAGTGTACACTTAAACATTCACAGTTGCATTTAGAAATACTGTGTTAAAAAGGAAAGTGTTAGTAAATATAATTGCACATTCCTATTCTATTATTTTAAATAGAAAATACGTTCATCAATAATACAGTAAAATCCCATCATTATTTATTTTCCCAAAGGGAAACCTTTAGGAGCTGAACCCGCTATTCTTAGCAAGATATTTACCTTTTTATGGGCTGGTAAAATGAAAGTACAATAAAAAAAATGGCTGCCACGGTCCTCCAATAGGAAGCTGCAATTTCATGCTCTGAGGATATTGTGGCTTCCTATTGGCTCATACCAGTGAGGCTGGGATGGCAGCCATATTAATTTCCCAAAAGCACCAGAACCACCAGCACATAAAAAGGTAAGTATCTCATGAACATGGATGTCCCCTGAGATAACAAACAGCGTGACTCTGCTCCAACTCCAGTTCTGGAGTTCCAGGAAATGGTCATTTAAACAAATAATAACATGGGAATATGTTTAAAGGAAGCTGAAATATACAGTATTTGACCTCACACAGCGGCCCCCGATTATTACGACAAGCATAATAACCCTGGAAATATAAGTACAATAAATATGAAAAGCTCCAGAGCTATCTTTATAATGAAACATTTAGATATAGTTTAAAAAATGATAAAAGCTAACTATAAGGATTAGAATAAATAATAATAACTTATAACTTTATTTATATAGCGCTTTTCTCCCAATAGACTCAAAGCACTTCCCTCATTTAAAGTCCAAGCTGCCGTTTTCTCCCCCCAGCCCCCTCACTTTAATATGTGCATCAATACAATCCACACAATGATAAGTAATTAGCTAAGCTGCCGATCGATCCATTCTCCTGTGATCGATCGGCAAAGATTTGGCTCGGGGGTTCACTAAATGGTTGTCAGTGCAGCAGATGAGGACCAAAGATGCAAAGTTCTGTGGGGAAGATCATGTGACCAGACAGTCACTAGATTAAATTGGTGCACTGCTAGAGAGAGGGAGAGCTCAAAAAGGAGTGTGCTCGAGCCTGTTTCAGAAGAGGAAGGGGGTGTGACTTTGTAAATGGTTGCTCTAGAGGCAAAAAATGTTTGTTACATTATAATACATTAAAAATGTAATTTAGAGTTGTTTAAAAAAAAAGTTTTTTTTCATAGTACGGAACTGATTTATTAAAAAAATACTGTAGGATATTGCTTGGTCTGCAACTTTAAGGTGACAGTTACAAAAAATAAAAGGAACACATTTAAAGCTATAAAAGAAACCAAACACAAGATACAAATTTCAAAAGTATAAAATGAAAAGAATAGAATGATATTATAAGTATTGTATGTTTGATAGGTTGTGATTCACGCATTAAATGCCTGGGTAAATCTGTTTTTCAGAGAGGGGGTGTCTCAGACCGTACAAGGCAGAGTTCCAAAGAGTGGGAGCAGCTTGGCTAAAAGCTCGGGCCCAAAATAAGCCAGGGAGATTCTGGAAACTTTCTTCCTTTCTTCATCCTTCACCTGTAGATTGAAGTGAGTGGGAGTGTAGGGAACTACAGTAGAAGCTCTTTCAGATAGCTGGAAGCCTGAACATAACTTTATTTTTGTCACTTACTTCATCTGCTACATATTGCATTTATAATTATGATGTTGAGAGTGTTAACAACACATACTCTCATCTTACACGACTCCCGCTCCTGTTTCAGCTTCACGCCTGCAGATTAGGTTGCTGGACAAGAGAAAGACAGCATTGCAAACTTTCTTGTCAGCGGTTTAAGAGAACGATACATAATGGTAAGTACTGTAGTAACATAAATACAGACCTAATGCAAGTAGGAAAAACAATAATGGCATATGTCAATATCAACCAGATGCACCTTGTTTAACGATGAGATGTAGTGAGCTGATGTTAGAAGGGGCTCAGTTTGAATACACGTTTTATTCCCAGCTGCTTCAGTCAAAACAAATCTACTAATTTTGCAACATACAGCGTACAAAACATATATGTATTTGTAGATAGTTTGAGACACATTCTTTTAAAACGTATTACGTTCACCAGGTGGTTCAACTGTTCAATCTTTTGAGCAATTTGGCAAGACTGTCTGACTTGGGAAATACACAATGTGCTTAGTCTTGTGATGTCATGAGTATACAATATTTGTCCACGTTTAAGGATTAATCGTTCTACTGTACAGTATACCCTGTATCCGTCAGTTACTTCCTTGCTCTGGGAGTTACTGTGACAGCCGTACATACTGTAGGCACGGTGAAACATCAAGTTGCCACTAAACCCTGGTTGAGAATAACTGCGTTCATCTTCGCTGCTACATTGGCTTCCAAGTTTACAGATCAGCATGTTGAACAAGAGAAAGAGAACCTTAATATGAATCAAACTCTCCCAGCTACAACAGCAGGGTAAAGGTGAATCAGAAAACGACACCAGATTTATCAACTAAAAAGAATTTAATTGAAAGCAATTAGGTTTTTCACACACACACACACACACACACACACACACACACACACACACACACACACACACACACACACACACACACACACACACACACACACACACACACACACACACACACACACACACACACACACACACACACACTTTTGCACACACACACACACTTTTGCACACACACACACACACACACACACACACACACACACACACACACACACACACACACACACACACACACACACACACACACACACACACATATTTTTGCCCTTGTTTTGCTGCTGGGAGACTTTCATATGGAGTTGCCTAAAAGTGTTTTGAGCTAAAGAACTAAACATATTGGTAGGTAATAATATAAAATAGACCTAATGTAAGCATGGAAAGCAATAATGACAAAAATCAATATTAGGCACCACGTTTAATGACCTAGGTGTTAAACAAAGTGGTTAGCAATGGCAGCCTCTCCTGTGCTCTTTAAGTTAAATTTCACTTATTACATGTTTGGGCAAAGAGCTAGCACTCCCTTTAATGCTGCAACTCTGTTTTTGCAAAATGCATCAGGGAATGTTGGATCACTCGTTTCCCACAGATAGAGAGATGTACTGTGGTCTGTATTAGTGGAAAGCGGACATTGTATATGTTTATATCACATTCTTGCATTAACTGGGGGGGAATTGATGCAAAAAAGGAAACAAATCCATCAAGCTGAATGTATATTTTCTATGACAAATATGGAGCTGGTTATATGTGTGTTTCTGCTTTGCTGATGATATTTTGAAATAACCTCCTTAGACTGGACACAAATTCTTATGAGCACAGTATTTCAAGTTAAACTGTAATACACTCCATTATTTCTCTACTCTTCATTTCTAAAATATTTTTTTTATTTATTTTTAAATATATATTTAGTAATTGCTTTGGTCCAATTATTCATACCCCTAATCTGATTGATTCTGAGTTTAACAGATACATGCCTTTTGACACCACAGTGATCAGCATGGGTTATTCCTATAGGGATGTTAAAGCAGAAATCCCCACCAGAAGCGTATGAGTTTAGCTTGTATATAATATTAGTAACTTGCCACCTAAGTATGTTTTGCTCTGTTGTTTTACATGTTTTTTTAGTGTTTAAAATAAAAAAAAATGTTAATCTCTAGCCTCTGATGTTAATCTCTAATCTAACCTCTGATGGAAACCTTCAGACTACACTGGGCTCTGAGGAGAGCTCCATTTTATCCTTCTGGACACTTATCTCAAACACTTATACTGTATGTCCTGAGTAGAGCATCATATTTAAAAAAATAAAAACAGCGTTGGAAATGCAAAAAAAAATGGCGATCAGCGCAGATTGTAGCTTTAATAGAAGTTGTCTTGCTTTTGAGGCACAACTGTATATATTAAGCATGCAAGTATTTATAAAAACAATAGCAGACCTTAATGTAGTGTGGATAGTGTAATTAGTTACAATTTTGTTGCAGCAATATATATAATAATAATAACTTTTATTTCATATAGCGCTTTTCTCCCAATGGGACTCAAAGCGCATCACAGTTACAGTATAGCGCGCGGTACGCAGCACATCGGAGTGTTACAGACACAGTCCCTGCCCAGGTGGGCTTACAATCTGTTTTTTAAACCCGAGTCATTGAGATAAAGTGACCCAAGGTCACAAGGTGCTGACCCCGGGATTTGAACCAGGCTCCCCTGCTTCAAACCCAGAGTCAATGGCCCTTATTCTGTAAGGTGGGATAAGCGCAGATGACGTGTTATCACACGAAAAGTCCCATTGACTTCAATGGTGCTCTCCCTGCGATAACACATCACCTGCACTTATCCCATTAACAGGATAAGGGCCAATGTCTTTACTCACTGAGCCGCTCCTACAGCCATGTAAATACATATTTTCTTGTTTAAAATGGTGTTTAGTGACTTCCTTCCTTAATTGATCTTAAAACGCAGGAGTTGGTAACAGGACTGGCTGGCAGGAGAGTAGTAGGGAGGAGTGAGGTGTGTTTATTAGCTGCCTGTGCTGGTTGAAGGCAGTTGAAAGGCTCCCAGGAGCCCGAGTTCAGTCTCACCCTGAGAAGGTCAGAGGTCATGTTATAATGATCTCTCATTTAGTGCAAGTGAGCTAAATAACGCTGACAGTCTGGAAAGGTTTTTTTCACTGGAAGGAGAGCAGAATATTTGCTTTTTGCATGCTTTTGTAAATTATGCTTGACCTCTTACTGCCAGAGACACATGCAATGCGAGCTGACAGTGAATTGGTTACCAACCATTGGAAGATGGATAATTCTGACATGAGATGAGGTCATTTGGCTCCCATGTATTTTTATAAACAGTTTATATAGGTGGGGGGGGGGGGGGTGTGTGTCATACTTTATATAACTTATGGTGGGTGAAAAAGGCAACAAAAAACCTCCACCGTATTGCATATAGCAAATAAAAATATGACTTGTGAGCACATTCAAATGTCTTAGACAGATCTGCAACTCTGCCTTTCACCATTCTCACCCAGCATACAGTGCTTCCACTGCAGCAAGGGATTCTGAGAAATGACATGCAAATGAGCTCACCGTGTCACCATTTGCCTGAAATCCATTTTACATGGAACCCTTATAAACTAATGCTCTCTGTTAAAACATCTTTAAGCACAGCATGGAATTAGATGCAAAGCCAGTGAAACTACTCACAGACAGCTGTTTCAACCTTTTGGGTCTCATCAGTGTGAGGCTGGTTGTACTGGCTCTGCAATTTTCAAGGCTGGGTAATGTGTGTGTATGTGTGTGTACATATTAATAACAAGCAAACAATTTTTACATATTGCCTTTTAGCAAACCCTTTAACACTGTCTATTGTGAGTCTTTACGTTATGATGTGTGTAACACCTCTACCCCCGGCCAATAGAGGAGGGGCCACACCAATATCTCCCAATGTGTGTAGGTGGTGCTTAGCGGTTGTTACCTTATTTCTCAGGGCTGGAATGGTGAGCACAATTATAGAACAAGGCGCTTTTCTGTAGTTTTATTATATCAGGAACACATATACACATACCTCTTCCTTAGGGATGAAGCGGTGGCAGGTACAAGCTTCCACTTTGTGTTGCACAGAAGCGCTCTCCTTAAGTACAGTCATTCCTTCCTCACCGGAATCCTTAGGCAGGGTACACTCCATATAAGAGCTTTCATCCTATCACCCTGCCAGAACCAAGGAGTCTCTTACCCCCGGAAATTCTAAGGTGATACTCCCAGGCCCTTGCTTAAAGAAGCCTCTTAGGAGTACCTGACCATTCCTTTTTGTGGGTTGGAACCTACATATAGAGGGGCCCTATTCTTAAGAGTACACTTCCCTCGCTGGAAAACAACAAAAGTGATCCTAACACTAACACATGGAGTTACAGACTGACATGACTTACATTGTATTTACAGGTGAGATCCCCTACACACGGGTCCACTTAAGATCTGAAGATGGAGAGCCAAGTCCTTATATTTATAGATTTTCCTCATACCCCTATAGCTGGGCAGAATAAGGGAAGAGCTTAGCCTAGCTGAGTCATCCCCTACAGGGTGACCTTTCTAGCATATTCCTGAAACCTGGGACTGGCCAATCACCTGTCTATGTGACTTGCAACATGAAATTAGTTACATGGAACCTGCAACATTATACTAGGACCTGTAAAAGGAATTAACCAAGTGACTCCCTATAGGAACCAGGAACCCACTAAGATAATTTAGCATACCACAAAGGTGCTGCATATGTAACCCCTCTACTTTTAGCTCTCAGATTTACAAGTATTGCTGAGGCCGGGGCCGGAGTCACTTGTTTACTTACTGGACCACACGTGGCCTACGGTCAGATGGCAGGAATAATACAAACACAGTATAGGTAATTCGCTTAGTTTACTATACACTTGTTAAACTCGGGCACCTTGTGATCCTCAGGAGAGGTTCTCTACACACTGTACACATATACAACACAATCCCCAGATAACACTGCGCGGGTGTGAGTCAGTGTCAGTGGTGCAGTAGTTACCCAATCCTGGGTATGTTGGCGTGTGATGGTGCCGGCACACCGTGGGAGCTCGTTTTGTACAGAACCTGTTACAGGCCTTTTCTTAAAAAAGGTTCTTCGGTACCACTGTGTCTTTATAGCCGTTAAGCGTTAAGCGTTAAGCCGTGAGGCGTTATCTCTTTTCCACTCTGGAACTGACGCTCTCAGCTCCTGTCACCACGTGCACTCTCCCTGCTGTGCTCAGGTCTGCGCAGATTTAATATAATATGACTGCCTTTCATTTTCTTAAAGGATCGTCTCCCCACATAATCCCTCCTCCCCCACAGCCGTTATTATTGGCTGCTTCTAATGTCCATCACAGACACGTTGAAGAGGAACCTGCCAGGGGGAAGTGTGACAGTGTGTGAGCTTACACACACACAGGGGGTTACAGATGTTTCTTATATACAATCTGTCTCTCTGAAACCCATACTTCAGGGTCTGGATGGCAGCAATGCCATCTTTAGGTATCACCAAACTAACGTCAGGTTTAATCCCTGTGCTAACTTTACCAGACCTTTTGAGAATATGCACTGTTAGAGGAAACACCTCGTTTCCATAAGATTAGCACTTATAGCCGTTATATAGATGTAGCCCAGGGGTAGCCAACTCCAGTCCTCAAGAGCTACCAACAGGTCAGGTTTTCAGGATATCCATGCTTCAGCACAGGTGGCTCAATTAGTGGCTCAGTCGAAGACTGTTGGTAGCTATTGAGGACTGGAGTTGGCTACCCCTGATGTAGCTAGACTTACTGTCCCTGGATCCGTGGGAAGAAAAGCAAAGCAGGGACAGTAAAAGCCACAACTGCCTGCGGGGGAGAGTGGAGAGAGGGGGATTTGTTCTGCTGACTGAGACTCCCCCAGAGAATGTCTCGCTGCCAGGACAAAATGTGTGTTCCTACAGCACCGAGAACACTGAGCTTGGCTATATCTGTAATTAATGCAACGCCCTTTCTGTCCGAAAACATGACTTAACCTTAAATAAGAGAGCTTCAAAGATACATGTTAATGCTTATGTAGCCAGGTCCCCTCTGGCTCCCCAGACATCCATTTTTCTCTCCCTTGCCTGCGACAGCTTGAGGGCAGTTGCAGGGGTGAGTGCGTTGCCGGGGGCTCCCGTTGGCATACACAACAGGGTGCCGCCATCTTGGATGTGTTCGTGCATGCGCAGAGGTTCGCGCGTGCGCAGAAGAGTTGCGGCGGCCAATATAGTGAGCGTGAAGGGGCAGAGATGGTGCTCCGTAGCGCAGGGACTCCCCAAGGTTGTGCAGGCGCAGAAGAGAGCAGTGGCGGCCATTACAGCACACGCAGCCGACATAGCACACGCGGCCCCAATAATAGAAAGGCTCTCCAGGGACTACAGTTCCCAGCAGCCCCAGGGGCTGGAGCCCAGGTGACACCAGGGAGCCAATGTAAGAGTGAGATTCTGCAGAGCAGAGAGTTATACATTGTTGCAAGCAGTGAAAGTGTCAGTTGGATCCAGGAAGAGATTGGGGAAGGTAGTGTACAGAGAGCAGGGCTCTGCTGTACTAGGCCAGAGAAACCCCAGGCCCCTGGTAGGCCCCACTCCCCACTAGGTTAGTGGGTAAGTTCATAGGGAAGGCCCCTTAGGTAGGGACCCTGCCCTTAGCTGAGTGAGTTTTGTCAGTGACACAGCTGCAGTGCTGTGTGCTCTGACAAGAAGAGACAGTGTGGCTTGCAGTGCAGCACAGTAGTTAGTTTGGCAGTTTCAGGAAAGGCCCCTTTCAGTGCAAAGGGGGGTTGCTTTCTCAGTACAGTGTTATGTGATATCACCGGTGCCAGTTGCACGCGGTGATTGCGGCCTGCGTCTGGGCTCAGACAGGCTCTACAGTGAGAGACATTATAAAGGTGATCACTCCATGCTGGAGCCACCCACCGCGGAGGCGGATTCCTGTTCCTGCGTCCGACCCTTTGTGAAGATCTTTACACCCGGGCGTGGACGTATGCCCGGGCAGGTATCGTATTAAGTGCACCAACCAAACCGGTACATCAGGCGCTGATACCGCCTATAGGTTCTGGGTCTCTTAGTGGACTCGTGGGACTCTGGGTACACGGTGTTGGGGGAGGAATAAAGTGTGGGGGTTAAGGCAGTGAGAAGACGGGTAGTTGTGCCTATGAGTGTCATAGAGGGACACTGTCAATGTCATATTGTTGATGTATGTTGTGTTATGTATTGTCTCCTATACAGTAAACTGTTCTTATATATATATTTCGGTGTATATGCTTACTGTGTATGTGGGTCCTGTGTACGGAACATTCTAGATATCCAGAAAGGAGAATTGGAGCACAGCTACATGAAAAATATGCTAGAGAGTGTTTCCCAAAACAAGAGGTTTATTATGGTCAGAGCATGGTAACAGAAAAAATAGAGCCCTCAGGCCCCCACCGACATGTTTCGAGCGTGCGCTCTTTATCATGTCGGTGGGGGCCTGAGGGCTCTATTTTTTCTGTTACCATGCTCTGACCATAATAAACCTCTTGTTTTGGGAAACACTCTCTAGCATATTTTTCATGTAGCTGTGCTCCAATTCTCCTTTCTGGATATCTGCCCTTGCTGTGGAGTACCGGATGCACGCACCTAGGAAGGTTAATCCCGGGAGGACCACCTGCTCTAAGTGAGTTTATTTACTCTAATACACCGTTTTTCCTATTCAATGATTTGGCTGGACACTAGCTAGTGTGAGTATTTACCAATTGGGGTTATACTCTTCCGGTTTATTGATACCTGGTGGAAATAGGTGTTTATGCTATAGGTGGTCACCATTTATATGTGGGATACTTCGAGGACAAACATTATGTATACATTATAATTGAAGTTGCTGAGTCTACGTTTTAGAGCACCACACAGTCTGGTTTTCTACGGAACATTCTACACTCCTAGAATCCTACACAGGTGGAGGCGCTGTAACTAAGATCGTTCCAGAGGATTCACCCCAGGCTCTCACTGGCGGAGGCTCAGACCTCCTGCGAGCCTAACAGGTATAATGCACCACACCTTGTAACATATAGGTTCCCCCTCACATTCACTCTATCTGCGATTGGGGGTGGAGGAATACCCGTTACACTTAACAAAGCATTAACTTTGGCTAGCGCATCATTAAGTCACTAACGGACCTCTGTGGTTCTGAGCAGTTTTTATGAAAACCCATTATGGAGGAACTGAGTCTTCAAAAAGGCAATCCAAGCTGGTGATTTAAAAAAAAAATATTAAGTTTTTTTTAGTATTTATTTTTGGGGGTTTCATGAGCTGAACCCCATTAATTTCAGCTCCGGGGGCTCCCTGCTTCCGGAGATGGTGCCGGTAGCCACTCAGCTTTGCTAGGAGGGTTCATGTAATGGCGGAGTTGTCAAGCTCCTGGGCCAATAGGAAACCGTGACGTCATCAGGTTCAGCTTCCTATTGGCTCACGTGATGCGGGAGCTTTAAACTTTGCTGAGATACCTGCTCCCCCTTTGGAGGTCTGTATGTCAGGAAGCAGGTGTTACCCAGAACGGAAATTAATGGGGTTCAGCTCCATGTATATAGCCAGGTCCTCCTGGGTCCCCCTTGGCTGCCCCACATACGTCCGCTGTGGCCGGGAAGCTGGACTGGCGCGGGTGCTGCTGATGAGGCGCGCGGACACCCATTGGGAGGCAGATAGGTTGGAGCAGGAAGAGAGGGAGCTCCAGTACTTCGGTGGCTCCGCGGTGCTCCCGGCTAGCGGGTGCCGCCATGTTGGGGTTGGCGCATGCGCTCTGGACAACTTGCGCATGTGCAGGGGACTCAGAGTTGCGGTGGCCATTACGGATAAGCTCCGCAGGGGAACTACATGTCCCAGCATGCTCTGGGAGATGACTGCATGTGACGCTCAGCAGCCAATCGGGATGCAGGGATAACGGAGAGACAGTTGGATACAATTGGTGCATTTGGACCGCGAGGAGTCAGTCGGAAGGGGAGCAGAGACATAGAAGGTAGTGTCCAGGGAGCTGTGCTTCCCTGGACTAGGCCTAATTTGCACCCCCTTAGGCCCCAGGTAGGCCTGGAGACCCAAACAGCTTGTGGGTGTTTTAGGGACAGCCCTCTTAGATAGGGACATTGCCTCATTTGTTTATAGTGTTAAGGACACAGCAGCGATGCCGTGCAGTACTTGCGGTCTGTGGTCTGGGACTAGACCACCACCGCAAGATATAGAGACTCTCCTCATGGTGGGACACTCCAGCTGGAGTCCACCCCACGCAGAGGCGGGCACCATCTCAGGCGACGACCACGTGGGACAGACTGATCTTATCCATGGCCGGCGGTACCCGGGGGCTTGAGCTCCCGATAGGCATTCAACTCATCAAGTGCGCCAACAAATCACACACGTTCTGTGGGTAGCGCTACGACACACTTTGGGGTGGGTTGTGGCTCCTGTGGACACGGGGTGTTTAGGTGCCAGGGCACCTCAGTACTTTGGGGGGAAACTGCACCATGGTGTGGGCAAGGTGGTTGGACAGTGGGGGACTGTGGGGGTATGTCCGTGCGAGGTTCGCATAATATGTGTTATGTTGTTATCTATGTTCAGTAAACCTGTTATTATATACCAGTGTGTGTGTTCATTGTATTGGGTCCTGTGAAGGGGTTATCCAGCGCTGTTAGGATCCCTCACAGGTTGAGGCGCTGTCACCAGAACGAATCAGGTACACCCCAGGCTCCCTACAGCGGAGGATCAGGCCTCCTGTGAGCCTATTAGGTAACTTTCTTTTATTTAACGTCTCAATGCGCACAATTTTACTGTATCGCTCAGAAACATGGACACTACTCAAAAGCGATATGAACCTACTCGAACGATTCCAACTAAGATGTCTACGTAACATACTCCATATTACGCTACGAGACCGATGGAAAAATGAATATGTACGGTTAGCCTGTCCAAACCAATCCACAATCGACCAGTACATTAAGCGAAAAAGCCTAGTTGGTTTGGCTGCATCTGCCGTATGGACATCACCAGACTATTACCAGTGCCTCAACACCACACGACCCATAGGCTGGAAAGTGGACCGAAATGCTCCAAAGAAAACGTGGTCGAACCAGGTGGCGCAATATCTCAAACCGCTCCACTTCACAGTAGCCGAAGCCCAAAAAGCCACCCTAAATCGAGACCAATGGCGCGGAATCGCTAGAGACGTATTGAACATCCTGCCGCTGGCCTCCACAACGCATCGCTCCTTACCTTATAAAAGATGAAGCAATGTCGTTTACGGAGTATATACCATGTAGCATACCTATCAGGTAACGCACCACACGTAGTCACCCTAGACACGGGGGGAAGGGGGCTACACATACACCCTGCTTCAATCCTATGTAAAACAAATAAGAAAATAACAATGGATTGGGTTGCTCCTTTAAAATCCAGAGAGCTAGAGTACACCACGTTCAGTATCTCACCTCTCGGGGACGTGGGGAAGTGATAAACATGTTTATTTCATTTCATGCACAGCGGGGAAAATCCTTCTTATTTTGGTTTGCAAAGAATTAGCAACATGTAGTCATTGTAACTGAGAGCAAGCCTCATACCTAGGAACTGGGATACACGATGATGTAGTTAATTTGCATTTGAAATAAAACATACTTTTTTTTTTTCTTGAATTTCTTCTCACCCAGATTAAAATCACAAGTCATTTGTGGATGATGGGGAAACTATCTTGGTTTCTTTTGCAAATGATTTTCCGAATTGTACAATAAATTTTAGGTCTTGAAGGTTCATTTCATGTTGTTTTATTTTCCAAAACTAGCAATCTTTGTATAAAATAATACAAATACTTTCCACAAAAATTATGTCAAAGGCCATTGATGCCACAGTATTGCCCTGCAATATTTTTAATATTAAAAAAGAGAATTTCAAACTGTGACCATTTAGCTGATTTTTAATCTTGCAGCCTTTTTTAAAAAAAAATTTGGGCAAATCTCACAACGGAAGGGACTGCCTGGGTGGGCACGCACGTGAGAGAGAGGGGGTCAGAGAGAGGAGGTGGGGGGTCAGAGAGAGAGGAGGGGGTCAGAGAGAGAGAGGTGGGGGGGTCAGAGAGAGAGAGGGTCTGAGAGAGAGAGAGAGAGAGAGAGGGGGTCTGAGAGAGAGAGAGAGGGGGGGGGTCTGACACAGAGAGAGAGGGGAGGTCAGAGGGAGAGGGGGTCTAAGAGAGAGAGGGAGTCTGAGAGAGAACTGAGAGAGGTGGTCTGAGAGAGGGTATGAGAGAGATGGGGTCTGAGAGAGAGAGAGGGGGCTGAGAGAGAGAGAGATGGGGTCTGAGAGAGAGAGTGTGTCAGAGAGAGAGAGGTGGTCTGAGAGGGGTGTGTGAGAGAGAGGGGGTCTGAGGGAGAGGGTCAGAGAGAGAGAGAGAGAGGTCTGAGAGAGGTGTGTGTGAGAGAGGGTCAGAGAGAGGGGTGTGTGTGAGGGGATCAGAGAGAGAGAGGGGGGGGTGGGTGGGTATGAGAGAGAGATGGTCTGAAAGAGAGAGAAAATGGGGTGTATGAGAGAGAGGGAGTCTGAAACAGAGAGAGTGTCAGAGAGAGAGAGAGAGAAAGAGAGAGGTCAGAGAGAGAGAGAGGGGGGGTCTGAAAGAGAGAGAGGGGTGAGAGAGAGAGGGGTCTGGGAGAGGGGGTCAGAGAGAGAGAGAGGAGGTCAGAGAGAGGGGGTATGAAAGAGAGAAGAGGCGGAAAAAGCAAAGGGGGCTGAGATAGGAGAATGGGGTCTGAGAGAAGAGAGAGGGGAGGTCGGAGAGGGGGTCTCAAAGAAGAGAAGGGGGCTCTAATAGAAGAGAAGAGGGTTTGAGAGAAGGAGGAATGTGAGAGAGCAGGAGGAGTGAGGAAATGGGGAAAGAGATATGGGCATTGAAACAGATGGAGAAGTGAGAGAAGAGAGGGGGAAGAGAGAGAGTGGGGAGAAAGAGGGAGAGATGAATAGGGGAGAAAGCAAGAATGGGAGAGAAGGGGGAAAGTGAGAAGGGGGAGTAAGCGAAAGAGGGAGATGGGAACTCCCCCCAGATCAACAACCCAGGGTGGAGACTAGTGCTGTGCCCCGGGAAAGCTGTCAGCAGCCACTGTCAGGAAAGCTGTCAGCATTGTTTCAACCACTTAGTTTATGATTACTTACATAATACTGTCTGATTTACTCAAAGCTGCACAACGGGTCAATCACGTCCAGTAATGAAATTAATCTTTACATCATGGCATGTAGTCATTTATACGATTACATTTCAAGCTGCTGGGAGTATGTGGCGGATGGAGTTAAAACGTGCTGGCGTTAGGGGGGAAGCTCCAGCGTCAGTTGGAAAGTAACATTTAAGCTGTAAAATATCCAGGATATGATGTGCAATTCATATTTCCGAGGTTTTGCCTGTCTTGCGATATTTATGTTTCATGCAGTTGTCTGGCTTCAGTATTCCACAGACACACACGTTAGGGACTCGCGGTTAGTTTCCGTCCGCCATGGGTTGGACTCATGCATTCCACCCATATGAAAGTGATGCATGCAACATCAGGCTTAACAATCGGCAGCATTAATTACCCTTTGGGCTCGACTCACAAAGCTCCATTAAACCGGCGCTTATCCCGTGATGTGAAGACAGGAACGCATGGAATATTTTCCCTTCAAGCAGTCATTCATGCGTATTTTTATTATTATTATTTTTTACGGAACTGAACCCCATTCATTGCAGCTCCGGGACCCCCTGCTTCCCGAGATACAGACTACAGAAGGGCGTGCCGGTATCCCAGCGAAGTTTAAAGCTCCCGCGCCACGAGGACCAATAGAACTTTTTTTAAATCAATATAAATATAATATTTATCAAAAGAAGTTCACATTCTCTTTAAAAATTGCCATTTTGGTTTTCGGGGGCTGAACTCAAATTAGCATGATTATGAAAGAAATCGGAATAACAGCATAAAAACCATTTAGCCGCATGTGTGGCAAGGGGAAGCAGGCGTTCGGACAAAAATCCTGGGGACGGCCACTTTGAATTTACCCCTAAGGAAGTTGGTTGAAATGTCTGGCCCGCAAGGAGTGGGACCTTTGAAAAGCAGCCATTACGTGCTCCCTGCTAGCCAAGCAGGGCCGCCAACAGAAATAATGGGGCCCAGAACAAATGAAAGGATCAGGCCGCCCAAACCCATAGCGCACCAACCACGGAATTTTTTTTTTAGCGCGCAACGTTTACTTAACTGTTTTCTTCTTATTGTAATACGGAAAAAAAACATTACATTGCAATCTGTTTATTTTTAAATTTTCAACAAAAGACAGGTGACTGCCTGGGTGAGTAACTGACTGAGTGACTGACTGCCTGGGTGGGTGACTGCCTGTGTGGGTGGGTGGATGACTGACTGCCTGGGTGAGTGACAAACTGCCTTTGACTAACTGGGTGAGTGGGTGGGTGACTGACTGACTGCCTGGGTGGGTGACTGCCTGGTTGGGTATGTGGGTGACTGCCTTGACTGCCTGGTTGGGTGACTGACTGACTGCCTGGATAGGTGGGTGACTGACTGCAAGGGTGGGTGGCTGCCTAGGTGGGAGAATGACTGCCTGGGTGGGTGACTGACTGACTACCTGGGTGACTGACTACCCTTGACTGACTGGGTGGGTGGGTGACTGTCTGGGTGGGTGACCGACTGACTGCCTGGGTTGGTGGGTGACTGCCTGGGTGGGTGACTGACTGGGTAGGTGGGTGACTGACTGCCTGGGTGGGTGACTGCTTGGGTTGGGTGACTGCCTGGGTGGGTGAATGACTGCCTGGGTGGGTGACTGACTGACTACCTGGGTGGGTGGGTGACTGACTGGTTGGGGGGGTGGGTGACTGACTGCTTGGGTGGGTGGGTGACTGACTGCTTGGGTGTGTGGGTGACCGACTGACTGCCTGGGTGGGTGGGTGTTTGTGACTTACTGACTGTCTCGGTGGGTGGAGGTTGGAGACGGACGTTATTTAAATGATGTGTAATTGTGTCGTTACACCCATCAATATAATGCAGAAAAACTTACTGTATGGTCTGGATGGATGTGAATAAAAGCATGTTTAGGTATAACTATAATAATAATATTTACTGACAATGTATGCAGTGCTGGACATAGAACAGGCACAGGTCCCTGCCCTTAGAGCTCACAATCTATGTTTTTGGTGCCTGACACGTCAAAGGCTGAGCCACTGATTGAGCCACCTGTGCTGAAGCTGCGACTGATTGAGCCACCTGTGCTGAAGCTGTGACTGATTGAGCCACCTGTGCTGAAGCTGCGACTGGTTGAGCCACCTGTACTGAAGCTGGGAAATCCTTAAAACCTGGCCTGTTAGTGGCCCTTGAGGACTGAGTTTGTTATTATACAGCCTCATTCACATACCGTTTGCTCCGGGGACTCTGATTCCCATCCTGTTATAAAAAAAAAGGGGCGGTTACAAAACTAAAAATAAGTAGGGGGGACTACTCCCCTTACAGTATATCAATTCGGCATTGCCAGTCCTAGCTAACGCTAAAGCTGCGTAAAGGAAGATGTCCCACACAACTCCTGTTTTAGCAAGTTAAATAATTTACTTTAGAACTTAATAAACACATTATTACAGGATTAAAATGTAAGAAACAAAACAATCAGAAAATGGAGAATACAATACACCCATTATATACACCAGGAGTGGCCAACTGCACTCCTCGAGGGCCACCAACAGGTCAGGTTTTAAGGATATCCCTGCTTCAGCACAGAGACCGAGGAACTGATTGAGCCACCTGTGCTGAAGTAGGTATATCCTGAAAACCTGACCTGTTGGTCGCCCTTGAGGAGTGGATAACCCTGATATAGACTGTGCTGTTAGGATGTCACGGTGGGAGCTATTGAGTAGAAATACGTATTTTGAAGCAATTACAGGAAAAGACACAAGTGTTTCATTAACCGCTGCCTAAACTCACACGCATACGTTTTTTCTGGTAACAGGAGTTGAAAAATGAAATTGAATATAAACATACAAATGAGTAGAAATAAAATAGCATAGAAAATACAGCATGTACTGTAAGTAGCTTTCGGCAGAAGTTAATTTGTCGCAAATTCTCATTATGCAGAATGATCCACACCATTCCCCCCTCCCCCCCCCCCTTTTTAAAACACAAGGAGAGTGGAAATTGTTTCTCTCTTTATAGGCTATAGCAATTATTTTGAGTTATAAGTCTAATGAACAGCAAACAGGAAAGCAATGTAGGTGGGGCTATGATATAGCATTGAATCTGCAAACCTGTAAACTGGTACTAATCCAAGCATAAAAAAACATTAGTGCTTCCATTTTCTTGTTTCTTTTTGCCTGGAAATGACTCTGTTTGCAACAGAGATCGATGGAGTTAATTGAATAGAAAGGGTTGAAGATGGGTTTCACATTGATGCATATTAAGCATTCATATAATACGTGGAGCCTCTGTATTCATGTATAATGTTGTTCTTCATCAATATCTGTTGGAAAATATATTCTTAACACATTCTGCATTGTAAAATGTCACTCTTCTACCCTGCTGTTCAAGTAACACAACATGGCAATATGACTTGGCAATTCACATAAAACATTGATATGGTAGGTAATATGCAATGCATTCAAAGTTTAGAGTTACTATAAATATTATTGTCAATCTGTCTGAATTAAATAGTTGTTGTGGTTGTAGAAAAAGCAGAATGAAGGGTTGTAACTGCAGTTTATTTGTTTCTCTTATGCTTTGTAACAAGGTGCAATTAACGGGTAATTATACCCCGTAAATATATATACACCAATGTAAATGTTAACTTAATAGCAGAGCTATTAATCTCAGGTTCTCTTGTTCCATCTTTTCATTGAACAAATGTATTATTTTGACCCTTTAAAATACATCATTGTTAAAAAGAAGGGGAAAAAAACAGCTGTATATTATGTATAATGAAAAAATATTTTGCAGAAAGAACATTTGTTAGATAAATAGAATGAATGAGTTTAATAAATCATATCTTATTTATACCTGACCCTTATTACTAAAGGGTGCTCTTAAAGCAAATTAATATATGTACCAGGGACAAGAGGTCATTTCTCTTTCATTTAGCACACTTTTTTCAATATGAACAGTGGTTGAGGCTTGCAGCTGGCGGGATACTTAAGGCTTAATTAACTAACTCTATTCAATGTAAATTCCTGAGAAACTAGCTATTTCTCACATTGCTTTGTGGGTGTTTTGCTACTTATTTAAATTATGATGTTCACAAAGAATGGTTTGGGCAGTTTCTTCTGTTCCTTATGTGACCCAGGGTTCAATTTAAATAGCGTAGTGTACTGTCTTTCAGTCCATTGTGAGGCTTCAACTCTCAAGTCTGTTTGATCAGAGATGGAGCAGAATGCAAAAACCTGTTGAATCAGTCATCAGGGTGTATGAGTTTGGAGAATGTGAACTTCAACTCTACAATGTTTAGATACAATATGAAAGATTTCAGTACTGTCTTTGTGGATATTCAGATCTTCAGAGTCCAGGAGGCTTGTAGTAGTATCACAAATCATAGCTCATATATACCAGTTTGTAAATGCAGATGTTCCAAGTAGACTCTCAGCATTTAGAAACCATGAGCAAACATATTGATGAACTCTTGGCCAATGGTCTGGCAAAAACAAGCATGCCACCCAATGCCACTATTACACTACGGGTCATAATTATTTGAGTCTTAACAGCTACACACAAGATTAGGGGCAGTCTCTGAAGTCAGATATTAATTCTTCATATCATCTCTTGCCGTGAGGGATAGGTTACCAATGTCATTCCAGACCTTGCTGAAAGAGAACTATCTAATCCCATAACACCATTAAGGGTAAGCTTTCGGGTAAAATCTGGGTCTATGAGGAATATTATTTACTAGCAGCATTCCATGGAACATTTGTAATGTAGATACCCACTGATAGATTACCAAATTAATCACGTGTCTGACAAGTAACAGAGAAGCACTTGGAGCATGTATGCTACACAAGACACTCCAACACCCAACAACTGTAACTCTACTCAAATTCTACAGCCATGTGGATGATGTGAAGCTATTTTATTGCACCAAGGCTGGAAACTTTGGTTAAGCTAATCCTTCAAGATCTGGAGAGTCCACTTGTACTGTTATGTCTTTAAAAAATGGTTACATACATGCCATATTTACTATGCAAAGCTATCCAATAAGCACTTTATGGCCTATGTGATGTGTCTTCTGGTGCTGGAAGGTATCTTATAAAATAGTACCCCTTAGTAAATATGGACCAAATAGGTTGGTCCTTTGGGGAGCTTGCATTCGCCCTGAAAAAAAATCATTATGATGATTCTTTTAAAGATGAAGACTAACAGTGTGGGAGTCCTGGGTTTTGGATAGATATTTCCCAAAATTCAGTATTGGATTTTTAGACCAGTAGTTGAACAGAGGATAAAAAGGTTGTCAGTCACCATGTAACCAGAGCCTAATAGAACTCTGTCATTTAACCTTTGGTGATTGAAGGTCTTAAGAAGCTATGTGACGTGAACCAGTATGGTACATCTTTATCCTTGGAAAACTCAAATATTAGCATTCTGAGTAAAAGGCTACATGGTAATGTTATCACTTCTTTTCCATGAGACTGTAGCAAACTTCAAATTATAGCTATACTGTTGCTCTGTCCAAATCAGAGGTGATCAACCTACAATGGATATGCAACACTAGAAGTACAGAAGTGGGAATGCCTTTTCTCCCCAAATGTCCATTAAAGAGTGTTCATGGTACGATCTGAACTTGATCATTACAAAACCATGCCAGCCAGCATGAAATTACTACAATGATATAAGGAAACGTGGAAACTAAGGATGAGTAATTCCTTTAGTTTTTATGCAAATTCCAGCGCATTAGTGATAACTTGTGCACGGGAGTGCTGCAGGAAGACAATCGACACAAGCCTTTTCTTCTTTTGATTCCTTTTTGCAGATTAATGTTTGCCCTAAAGCAAATTAGTGGCAAACAAATTAATTATAGTAAGATAATGACATTAGAAACACGGTTGCATAAATGCCATTGTTGTGATTAATATACCCATAGTTCCCTCGCCCCTCTGGTACCCAGGACATGATTGCAAAGACTTGTGTTGTTCATTACTATGGTAGTGGAAAATTACACTGAAAAATGTTATTTCTTCCCCCCACATTTGTGATCTGTAATCAAGCAAAATATGCATTATTACATTAGCTCCCTTACAAATCTGTATTGTGCTTAAAATTCTGTTTACAGCTAAAAAAAACAAAAAACTCTCCCTAGAAATAAACTGTAGAATCTTTTCTGTGACTCAATGATTCACTTTATATACAAGTTTTTTTTTTAAAGATAACATCTAATATGCCCCATGAATGTAACCTGGCAATCGGAAAAGTGATGACTATGAGTTAAGTGAACGGTCGCTGTTTACAGATGTGCCATGCACTTATAAAAACAAAAAACAAGAGACATTTTATGGCATGCTGCTTGACATCTTAGGAAGGATAAGATATGACAAAGTAAACGGCCTACTCGTGATTTAACAATTCTTCTGCAAATGTTGCTCACATTTTACCAGCAGTGATTCGGGATCTTAATACATTGCATTTCTTTCAAGGAAATGATAGACTGCCGCTTTCCACAACCATGACAATGTTAGACTTACAAACTCACTGTTGCAGCTGCCTTATTCAACCATATACAGCATTTGTTTTCATCATATCCACAACACAATCACTTCTTCCATATTTCATGGTGTGTCTTCTTCAGGATTCCCCACATTCTTCACCCTCTCATTTGTATCATTCAACTCGACTACCCTAGTAATCTCTTTTTTTTTCTTTCTTTTTTTTTTTTAAGCCGAGTATGCTATGTTACTGCTATCACTAAAATATAAAATCCATTTGGTAAGGCTGGGAGAGAGGGTGAAACTGTAACGTTCTATAGATGACGATCTTAGCGAAAAGAGCTTAAGTGTGATCCAGTGCCATGAGAAGTAGTATCTGAGCAAGGATAGGAAAACATGAAGTTCACTGCGTACTTCATGTCTTTGCTTTTCTTGTCCCACTTGTATATGGCAGTGAGAAGAAGTTTATTGTCCACCTTACGACCCATGATAAGGAAGCTACCACTTAGGTTGTCAAGCTGAGGACATGGACAGCCTGCGGCATTCTTAATGTACAGGACAAGCTTGCGAAATTCTTTCCTCTTTAGCTTCCCGGCTTTTAGAACCTTTTTCTTTTTTTGAGCTGCAATGAGTTTACGATCTCCATTTTCAATCTTCACCTCTTTGATGCGCATCCGTAGAACTAGAAAGATTTAAAGAAAAATACGATCAGACTTGCCGGGAAGTTGAATGCAAACATAATTATGCCCCTCTATAAAGCCGTAAGTCCACACCTTGAATATGAAGTACAGTTTTGGGCGCCACTCCCTAAAAAAGATATTATGAAACTAGAAAAAGTGCAGAGAAGAGACAGCAAATTAATAAAGGGGATGGATAATCTGATGTATGAGGAGAGGCTGGTTAATTTACATTTTTTTACAGTAGAAAAAAAGCGTCTAAGGGGGGATATGATAACTATATACAAATATATTCGGGGACAATACAAGGAGCTTTCAAAAGAACTATTCATCCCAAGGGCAGTACAAAGGACTCGGGGTCATACCCAAAGGTTGGAGGAAAGGAGATTTCACCAGCAACTAAGGAAAGGGTTCTTCACAGCAGGGGAGCGCAATCTTTTGATGCGGCGCCCCCACGCCACCTCCCCCGCCCCCCTGACTGGCCTCCCTCGGTCTCGCGCCCCCTCTCCTACCTGGCAGCAGCTTCAAATGATGCCCGGGGTCAGTCAGGTCAGGTGATCGGCGGCGTCATTTGATGCCGGTGATGTCACATCACATGACGCCACAGCGTCTCAATCCCGGTAAGTTTTAGTGTTGCAGAGGCCTCGCGCGATCCCCCAGCATTCATTGAAATGCCTTAGGGAGGAGCGCGGGACCTGTGCAACTGCCCGTGCCCCCCAGACAAATCTCCCGGCCCCCCAGTTTGCACACCGCTGCGTTACAGTAAGGGCAGTTAAAATGTGGAATTAATTACCCATGGAGACTGTGATGGCAGATACAATAGATATCTTTAAAAAAAAGGTTGGACATCTTTTTAGAAAGGTATAAAAGGATATACCAAATAATTAAACATGGGAAGGATGTTGATCAAGGGAGTAATCTGATTGCCAATATTTAGAGTCAGGAAGGACTTTAATTTTCCCCTTATGAGACCGCATTGGATGATGTTTTTTGTCTGCCTTCCTCTGGATCAAAACGCTGTAAGTACAAATATAGCATAAAGTATCTGTGGTCTAAATTTAGCATAGGTTGAACTTGATGGACATGTCTTTTTTTAACCTCATCTACTATGTAACTATAACTATGTATCTATGAATGGGTGTTCCCTTTGGTTTTTGCTAACCTAAAAGTAAGTAATTAAATTTCCAAGACAAATATACTAAGTGCTTTGTAAGCTATGTTGAATGTGCCCAAATATTATATAATGATGAATACAAAGCTTTTAATGTTCTCAGATACAGTAGATAGTAATGTCTGCTTCAAAATGGTTTCCAAACTGATGGATTAATTGCTGCTTTTGAGTATGATATTAATAACATATTCTGCGTCTGGATTGTGAAGAACTAGATACCTTACTATGTACAAACATTTTGGCCCATATTTACGAAGCGGTGCTGTGCCATAAGACCCAATCTGGCGCCGGAAAGGTATTTTTTACGCCCTTCTGAAAGGTATTTTTTACGCCCTTCGCTCTTGAATGGTGTCTAATGCAGGGTGCTCAATTCCAGTCCTCACCACACCACCAACAGGTCATGGTTCAGGATATCCCTGCTTCAGCACAGGCAGCTCAATCATTCCTTGCTGCAGCACAGGAGGCTCAAACAGTCCCTACTTCAGCAGAGGTGGCTCAATTAGAGGTTCGGTCTTCGAATGATTCTCTGATTGAGCCACCTGTGCTGAAGCTGGGATATCCGGTAAACCTGACCTGTTGGGGGGACTTGAGGACTGGAGTTTAGCATCCCTGGTCTAATGGAATAGCACGATTTTTCAAATCTGGACCACTGTTTCACTTAAACACATGACTGTTGTTCAAACCAATGGATTTGCTGAGCATTCCCCTTAAAGCAGCAGTTCAAGCTGCCGTTTAAAAAGAATGAAAAAAAATTCCATTCAATATGTGCATCAATACAATCTACACACTGACAAGTGATTAGTTAAGTTGCCGATCGATCCATTATTCTGTGATCGATCGGCAAAGATTCGCCTCGGGGGTTCACTAAATGGCTGTGAGTGCCGCAGAAGAGGACCCAAGATGCAAAGTTCTGTGGGAAAGATCATGTTACCTAGGCAGTCACTAGATACAATTGGTGCATTGCTAGAGAGAGAGGGCAGGGCTCAAAAAGGGGTGTGCCAGAGCCTGTTTCAGAAGAGGAAGCGGATGTAACTATATAAATGGTTGCTATAGGGAAATAAAATGCTCTTTACATTATAATACATTAAAAATGTCTTTAACAATAGTTTTTTTTAACGCTACAAGTATTGTCTCATAGTACAGAACTGATTTATTTAAAAAAAACATGTGTAGGATATTGCTGAACATCAGCTTTCAGAGATACAGCATTTGTGATAGAATTGTGTAAATATCTTCAAATCTGTGGTGCAATTCTTTTGGGCATTTTATTCTTACATTTCTCATTTTGTGAAGGTTCAGATCGCCAAAATATTAGATATATTTATATCTGACCCCTGATGAAGTCGCAGCGGTGAGCGACGAAATGCGTAGCGTTTTTGCTTCTGCCTTTGCTGGACATTTTCCCATGGTGCCATCATGTTTTTATATGTTGCTCAAGTAAGGAGCTGTGGAACCCGACCTGTGAAGCTGAGATACCGGAGGAAGCCACATTCAGCTGCACCTCCTGATTCGTATCTGGAAGTGGAACTATTTCATTGGTCCATCCAGGAGTGAGGTTCCGGGCTCTGGTCTCCGTCATTCCCTGATCTGATGACCCATGGATCTGTTCAGTTTTGCGCATATTCCAGCAGCGTTTGTGAGTTGTGGGATTTTAAATTGAGTCTGAATGAAATCTTTTTATACAGAATCACGCTATGGAGCTTGCGCTCTCCTTTTTTTTTTTTAGATATATATCTATATATAGATATAAAAAGTAGATTTTACCAGATTGGAGTCCGGAAAAAACGAGACAGCACACAGTCCAGTAGGTCCAGTAGGTCCATATAGGTCCAATAAAGCTGTATTCAGTGTAACATGGCACCACCTCCAACGTTTCGGTCAACCAAGCGTGACCTTCCTCAGGGAGTGCTTGGTTGACCGAAACGTTGGAGGTGGTGCCATGTTACACTGAATACAGCTTTATTGGACCTACTGGACTGTGTGCTGTATCGTTTTTTCCGGACTCCAATCTGGTAAAATCTACTTTTTACATGTGCATATGGGACAAGCATCAGCATTTCTTCATTTGTTTACAGTGTGCCAACTGAGTGTGATTTTTTCATATATATAGATATATATATATAAATATTTATATATACAGGTAAACCCCATTATAACGCGGTCCTCGGGGTCCACCCCGAGACCACCGCGTTAGTAACGGGGTCGCGCTAATTTTTTAAAAAAATGGCCGCCGCGCACCTGATCGGGAGGGAGGGAGTGAGGAGGGAAGGAAGTTAATTAAATAAATAAATAAAAAGTTTTTAAAAAATGGCGGTGATTCATCCCTCCTCCCTCTCCCTCTCCCTCCCAGCCCCCTCCCTCTCCCTCCCAGCCCCCTCCCTCTCTCCCCTGGTTTTGCGGTGCGCGGCAACGTGTGTCTGTGGCTGCTGACATGTGAAAATGAGAGAGGAGTCGAGTGTGACCATTTATTGCACATACATATATTAACATCAGTCCTCTTCATTCTCTGAGTGGTACAGATCTAGAAATAGGATTATTACATTCCACGGAGCTCTGTCAGTCGAGTGGAAATCAGCCACTGCGGGCCCAGGGAATCCCTTTCCTTAGAGGAGGAAGTTGTCACGGCCGGGTCATCACATGCTGACGTCACTTCCGGGATCGTCTGCAACGGAGGAGATTGCCAGCCACCACCAGTCCAGCAGAGTGTAGGAACCCCCTGAGGCTACCATCCAGAGGGTCATCATTCCCACATTGGATTTAACAACTAGGTGGCAATAGATCCCGGGACAGCTCAGAGGACAGCCAGGACACAGATAAGGGATTCCCCCCAAATTGCATTTATGTGCTTTGAGTGTGTGTGCAGTGTGCAGTGTGTGTCAGTGTGAGCAATGAGCAGTGTGTGTGCAGTGTGTGTCAGTGTGAGCAATGAGCAGTGTGTGTGCAGTGTGCAGTGTGAGCAATGAGCAATGTGTGTGCAGTGTGCAGTGTGTTTCAGTGTGAGCAATGAGCAGTGTGTGTCAGTGTGAGCAATGAGCAGTGTGTGTGCAGTGTGCAGTGTGTGTCAGTGTGAGCAATGAGCAGTGTGTGTGCAGTGTGCAGTGTGTGTCAGTGTGAGCAATGAGCAGTGTGTGTGCAGTGTGCAGTGTGTGCAGTGTGAGCAATGAGCAGTGTGTGTGCAGTGTGTGCAGTGTGAGCAATGAGCAGTGTGTGTGTCAGTGTGAGCAGTGTGTGTGCAGTGAGCAGTGTGTGCAGTGAGAGTGTGTGCAGTGTGTGCAGTGTTATAACCGTTATAACCGAATCGCGGTATAACGAGGCGCGTTATAACGGGGTTTACCTGTATATAGATATAGACAATAAAGACTATCACTTGTGAGCACATTCACATGTCTTAGACAGGTCTGCAACCCTGCCTTTTACCATTATCACCCAGCATACAGTGCTCCCACTGCAGCAAGGGATTCAGATATATACACGTAATTTTGCACATTGACTTTTAATGCTCACCAAATTGCACCTGTTTTTACAAACTTCAATGAAAATGTAACACATTTCTAGTATGTGACCATTCAGTTAGAAATTATTTCATCGACCGCTATTGTTTTGTGGGAATTCACCAATGCCCCAAGTCTTCCTTCCTTGAATATGAATATATATATATAATTGAAGCAGGGGTTCTGCGGAGCTGAACCGCATTATCAGCTCGGACCCCCTGCTTCCGGAGATACATACCTCCGAAGTAGGTGCCGGTAGCTGCTCGGGCTCAGCAAGCAGGGCTTTAAAGTTTAAAGCTCCGGTGTCACATGGGCCAATAGGAAGCCTGCTGACCACATCACAGCTCCCTATTGGTGTGCAGGGTGCAAAAGCTTTGAACAGCATACATATTCTGAACCCTGGTAGCCGAGGAGAGCAGCTACCGGCACCTACTTCGGAGGTAAGTATCTCCGGAAGCAGGGAGTTTCCCGGAGCTGAAATGAACGGGGTTAAGCTCTGGAGACCCCCTGCTTAAATTATATATATATATTTTTATTTTATTTTATATTTCATTTTTATTCACACTGATACACATACACACTCTTTCTTCACTTGCTTTCAGTAACCTTTTGACACCTCTAGCCATAAAACACATCCACACCGGGGGAAGGAACAGCACAGATAACATTCCAAGAGACACTGTTTATAGTATACCTTTTGCTTCATTCATTGTAACATCGCCGGAAGAGGAGATCAGTGTATCTCGAAAGCTCGCACAAATAAAAGTATTTCGTTAGCCACAGAACGGTATCATCTATTTATTTTTTGATTATTGAAGCTCGGCTAACACGGTACTGATACCTCTACATATATATATATATATATATATATATATATATATATATATATACACATGTATATATATTAAAAGAAAAACAAGTCGCAAAAAAATCCACCGGCTTGTATTGCCGCTTTACAGGAAAAACTAATCAGAAGTATCTGATTATTATTATTATATCTAGTTCTAATTTACATATTAACAACAAACCTTTTTCTGCCACAAAACCTGCAAAGGTCTCTCTTCCAGAAAACATGAACCAATGTACCAGTTTTCCAATGCATATCTTCATATGGTGAAGCTTGGACACACGTTATCTTTAGGTAGAGGAGATAAACTTACGGTCTTCAAGCTGTTTCGGTGGCTTGAAATACTCATTCAAACTTTATGTAGAATCACTTTCCTTGCTTCATAAACCACAGTGCCAAAAGGAAGGCCAGCAGTTTCCTGAGAGTGAGCCTCAGACTATAAATGTTAAGCAAACATTTTTTTTTCTGCAGCAATGCGATCTTGTTTCTTTTTTCAGTAGATGTATATATTCAGAGAATGAGGCTACAGATAGACCTCCCGTGTCGAATGTGGTTTGCGCTCTTAAGTGAAGACTAAGAACATTGTAGAAGATGTCTGAAATGTGAAGTTGCCCAGTTTGTGGAGCTGACTTTAAATAGCTACAACAGAAATACCATGAAGCCCGTCCTCATGGGGATTGTCAGAAATAGACTTTAAAAAATGCAGGACACGAGTGTAGTGAAATATACACTAATTCAAGTGTGCCCTCTCTCCTGTGTTTACTACTAAAATGAGGCTGTCTGACCATTTCCATTAGGGAGCAATTTGAGGGGGGAAAAGACTTTAAAAATATACAGTCCAGTGGCTGTGTTTTTAACGATTTCTTTATAGGACAGGAACTTAGATACCAGTGTTTATGAGACTGGGCTATTTTTTAATTTCAGCACTTCCTGTATTAAATATAAAACGATTACTATGTGCAGCAAGTAGGTTTTGATCAAGTGTCTTGCAGGGCTACCTGTGCAAGATTGGTGAATTGGTGAATTTAATACCGTACATTATTGTGCAGATACATATTATGGGCCATATTTACAAGGCAGTCTTCTGCCATAAGACCTTCTGTAAAGGTCTCTTACCACCTTCTGCAGCGTTGCCCTCCTCCACCTGCAGCGTTTCCCTCCTCCTTCTGCTGCGTCACGCTGTCAAATGATGCCGCAACGTCACACGGCACAACGGGTCGCCACGTGACATCGAGACGCGGCAAGAGGAGGAGGCCAGGGCAGCAAAAAGGTAAGTGCCGATGGACATCAAAATTCTAAAACTGGCCCTGCATACAGTATACACCTATACATTTGATCTATTCACAACACCCAAAGTAGATCGGTAAAAAGATCTACGGTAACGAAAAAAGAAACCCTTTGTAGAACTCTTTAGTGCATCATTAAGTATGTGTTGTTGTCGTTGCATGCACTTAGATTGTAAACTCTATGGGACAGGGTCTCCCTTCGCCCTATGTTGTCCTTCACTTGATGCTCTTATCCCCATTGTTGGTACCTATTTTCCCTGAATTGTAATTTTGTATAGTGCGGCGTACATTCGTAATGCTACATAAATAACATGATACACACATAGTGCACAACCTTCAGCAACACTGCTAATATTATGCGGTTAATTAAATATCGTCCAAAGTGGTTCACCAAAAATCCATTTAATTTGATTGGATTGTGAATGAATTATCCCCTCTGTGGTATATTCTTGGAGAGATTCAGGATTATGTCCCTTCATTCTTTCTGAAAGCAGAAAATCGTGAATCCTGAGAATCTCCCGGCAGTGACAGGGTTAAGAGATTGTTGCCCCAACGTTGGCTTCAGTTTTTAATCCCATGTAATTTTCTGAGATGAGCCACTCTGCACATTGCTGCATTTAGAGAGAGAAAGTGAGAGCCGTATTCAGTCTGCTCCTATGCTCCTAATTGGGGTTTACCTTGGTGTGGACGCAGTCTTTTCATTTTAACCAAAAGATGTAACAACAAAAAAGTATATTTTATGATAAATTAAGAAAAAGGAAATTGCTGAGTGTTATAAATAGCTGTGTGGAATGCAGTATTGATGGTCAGGATGTATGTTGCTAGTGTAGCCCTGATTCCCAGCGAACACAGGCCACTACCATATGCTGTATTACCCGTAGGCTCACAGGGTCTGAGCCTGTGCCACGGAGAGCCTGGGGTACACACAATACCTATAACTTGGTGCAGCGCCTCCACCTGCGACAGCTTCCGCCTGAGGGGAAGTGGGTCTTCGCAGGACTTATGTACATAACACACACACACAGCAATATCCCTTAACCAATTAACTTTACTTGCAGTAACCATATGTTATACCAACAGGTGTCCCTCCCTAGAGGAGACACTATACTTGTGTCTCGCCAAACGCTCACCCTCCCGTCTCCCTTCACCGGGTGATCCCACCCCGTGTCCAGTTCCCCTTGGGAATAGTTCTCCCACCCTCAAGTGAGTCAATGAATGTGTATGAGTGTGACTGCGCAGCCACTGTGTCCCGAATTAAGGATGGTACCGTTGGTGCACTTTGGAATTACCTGCCGGGCACTCCAGTACCCGGTGCGGCTACAATCTTCACAAAGGATCAGCGAGGTGTAGATGACGTCACCCGTAGGTGTCTAGGGCGATCCCACCCAGACACGCTGCGGCTCGATAGCGGGGTCTGAGCCCAGACCTCCCGCCCACTTAGCACTGTCCCGGGGGTTATAGTGTGGCAATAAAGGGAACCGGAACCTAACTATGGCCAGTCCCTAGCTCCGCTTGTCTCTACGAGGACTCAGGGCCTAACTGGGCCTGGGGCATGTGGCCTAGGTAGGGGGCAGTCTGCCTCCCCACACCGAAGCTCCTTCTCCTCTCCTCTCCACACAACTCTGACCTCATGTGCGCGCAACCACTTCCTTTTCTTCCTGGCCTCGCACCTCATTGGTCCAGGCGCATCACGGGGACCCGCGGGGGCTGCTGGGACCCGTCGTGCTCTTCCTCCTTCGCGGGCTTTGTCTAACCCTCGCTCTGCGCATGCGCAACCTCTGCTAGGCTAAGTCTGCGCTTATGCCAACCACAACATGGCGGCTCCCTTACGCGGAACCTCCGTTATCGGAGTGTTCCTTAACTGCAGCATACCCACCCATAACAACCAAAAAGGGTGGAAAGAGGGTCCCGGCTACATCAGTATGTAGTTGAATCCACAAGATTCATTGATTTTAGCAAATATAGTCAGATCACTGCATAGATAATCCTATTAACAGATATAGGTAACTCCCATGCATGTAACTCATTTATATTCAACCAAACAGATTAATACATCTTACATCTTCAGTCACATTTACGCAAAAACACCAGTGACAATAAAGAACCAAGAATGTGTCATTGACACTATGGATAACATTCACACTGATCAAATATGGTAGTGTAAGATAATATGTAATACTGTAACAGTGAGCTGCTTCAGACTTGCCAAGAATGAGTCAGTGCGGCTTTGAAGTTGACTAATTCTTAGCGATGGCCGAACTTTTCGCCATCATTCGAATCCGCCGCTGATTGGCCAGTGCCTTTTATCCGCGGAATTCTGCAGATCAGTCTCAAGAAGGCGGATTTGTTTCTTTTTTCCTATTAATTCAAATCTGGCCGACGGATTCGGAATCTGAACCTGCAAACGGAATCCGAATCCATCAACGAAATTATTTTGAGAGGAGGAGTATATAAATAGGGGTGCAGGCAGCCTCAATTTTAAGTCATTGTGTTGTAGGGCAGAGGGGCGCACATTTTTGCCCCTGCTCACGACCCCTCCTTATATGGACTGCAGTGTTCTGACGTCACAACGTCATTTGACGCAGCGTTGTCATGGCGACACGTCACCAGAAGCGGCTGGAGTCAAGGTAAGGGTAGTTACAGAGGACTTCGCCTGCTCCCCCGGCATTTAATTTAAATGGCTTTGGGAAGAGGGCGGGACCTCTGTAAGCGCCACACTCCCCACGACCAGTTTGCACACCCCTGTTTTAGGAGGTTGGGCTGATGCAGTAGTATTATAGGTCCTACATTTATCCATTAATTACTATTTAGGCCGGAAGTGGGAATGGCCGTATTTCTACCTCCGGTTTCTAACTGTTTGGAATCCGTGGAATGGATTCATGTAAAGACGTTCCGCGGATTCGGATTTAAGTTGATTCTTTAAAATCACTGCGGCCGAGACCCAACAGCGGGTTTTGAAGAATCCGGGCGGCCTTAAAATGAAGCAATCTCACGGCAGATCGGATTGGGCAATCCACAGAACGGAGTCAGACAAGTCTGCCCATCTTTACTAATTCTGCTCCCAATGAAAGCGGCAGACCAAGCAATATCCTGTGTGTGTTTTTTTTTTTAAATAAATCAGTTCTGTACTATGAGAAAATACTTGTAGCATTTTTTTTAAAACAACTTTGAATGACATTTTCTATGTATTATAATGTAACCAGCATTTTTTGATTCTATAGCAACCATTTACAAAGTCACATCCCCTTCCTCTTCTGAAACAGGCTCTGGCACACCTATTTTTGAACTCTGTCCTCTCTTTAGCAGTGCACCAATTGTATCTAGTGACTGTCTGGTCACATGATCTTCCCCACAGAATGTTGCATCTTTGGTCCTCTTCTGCTATACTGCCATATAGTGAGCCCCGAGCCGAATCTTCGCCGCTCGATCACAGGAGAACGGATCAATCGGCAACTTAGCTAATTACTTATCATTGTGTGGATTGTATTAATGCACATATTAAGGGGAAAAAATAAAAAATAACACGGCAGCTTGGACTGCTGCTTTAAATGAGACTAACACTTTATTTTTTTTTAATGATATACATAATTTCCGTTCCACCTCCAGATACTGTACTTACTAACCCAGTATGATTGCCATTGTTTTGTGAGGCTTTGCTTTCAGAAAGATTGTATACTTTGCGCCTCTTAACATGATATAATATATGTAATGCACAGTCTGAAAATTGGAGCCATAATTGGGAATTTCCAGTTTGTCTTTTCTTATACCAGCTTAGTTTAGCTTCATTAAAACAACCCTAAATAGATCCCCGTGATTAGATTCAGAGGAAGTATGAGGGTTCACGTACAGTATGAATCAGCAGCAATAATGGGTTTGCATAATGTCATATCTAATTGGTCCCTCGATAGGGTATTAGTATTTTAGGAAGTAATAATTGAGAATCTTTTCTAACCACAATCATACTTATTTTCTTTCCTATTGTTGGGATACTGTACAATGTAATGCATTGATGAGCTGTTCAATATTGAAATGATTGAATAGGAATGATGACATGAAACACGATGCTGCTTCAATAAGCCCTGCAGAACCAAACTAATGAAAACGTTAGTCCTGAAAGTTCAGTAAGTCACGCTGGTCAGTAACAAAAACGCTAATGTTAAAGGAGACCCAAGTATATTAGATTTGACATACTGTAGCTCAGGAGCGCTCAACTCCAGTCCTCAAGCTCAGGGCCGTGTTAGCATTATAGGCCCCCGGGCAAAGCAGTGCACTGGGCCCTGCCAACTCTCCGCTACAAGTCGTCATTTTTCTCCTACTACCGAGTTAGCGGGAGATTTGAAAGTTGAGGCGGGTGATTGGAAAATTAGTGTTAAATTCTGGTCTGTGCATAGATTAGCATGGGGCCCCTATGCTCGTGGGGCCGCCGGGCAACTGCCCAGCGTGCCCATGCGTTAAGGCAGCACTGCTCAAGCTCCACCAACAGGTCAAGTTTTCAGTTTTTCCCAGGTTCAGCACAGGTGGCTCAATCAGATGGAGCCTCCTGTACTGAAGCTGGGACTGATTGAGCCACCTGTGCTGAAGCGGGGCTGATTGAGCCATCTGTGCTGAAGCAGGGATATCCTTAAAATCTGACCTGTTGGGGGAGAGGGCTTGAGAACTGGAGTTTGGTACCCCTGCTATAGATAACTCACTTTACAGCATATTCAGACGTATATGAATTACCTCTCACTTCACCTTTATTATTACGCTAACTCTCTACACAGGGGAGCGCAAACATTTCCTGCTGCGCTCCCCTGTCGTCCTTGTCCCTCTATCGTGCCCCCTACCTGGTATCGGTGGGGTCATGTGACATCACGTCATGTGACCAGCTGCGTAATTTGACGCGTGTAACGTCACGGCCGGCTGAATCCCGGTAAGTGGAGTGTTGCGGGGGCCTCACGCGATCCCCCGGCATTTAATATAAATGCTGAGGGGAAGAGCTGGGGGCCTCTGCAACCGTCCGCGCCCCCCAGCAAAATCTTGCCACCCCCCCAGTTTGCACACCCCTGCTCTAACACATACCAAGTATTGTATTTAATTATTTAATGGGTTGCCAGGAAGTAATGAATTCAGCGTTACCTCTCGTTCTCAAGTATGTCCCGGGCACAGAGTAATACACGGTTACAGTACATAAACAGAGGTTATACATTATATTTACAGACATTTCAAGGACAGTTAGAGATAATATACGTTTATGGGCGTATGTAACAGTTACAGACAAGATTAAAATGTGAGACAACAGAAGTCTTGAAATGACGTTATACTTGCTCCACAGGCTTCAAAATGATCAATTTCTTAATAATCAGGCTCACTGTAACTCTTGCATGAATAAGTTGTCTTAAGATCTGAAATCTCACTCACACAAATATGAACAAGTTGAGAGCTATGTATCGTTACGCTGCTGCCAGATATATTTACATGAAACAATCATCTGCTATATACAATGTAATGGTTGGACGCTACAATAGAGCACTGACTGCTCCAGCTAAGCGCAGTAACAGGAAACACTCTGGTCATGCGGCTTAATGAGTGATGAGGAATAGCAAGGAACTCGGGCCACTCCTGGGCTCTGGTGCTGAGTGAATTCATTACAATCGCCCACATTGGCAAAAAAGTAGTCAGACATAGACATCTGTTAATGTAGAACATGAACCTAAGGGTGTTTAAAAGAGCGGTTTTCTTTATGCATAGGGACACATTCCCCTTAATGGAAAAGTTTTCTAAACAAGGTTATCCTTCATAGTCTTTCAGAACATGGCCGGCCTGTCAGACTGATATGAAGCACCGCTTCCTTGTTAATTTGTTAAGACACAAGCCATGTGCCCCTTTTTTTTTACATGACTAATTGAAGTATAAGGGAGGCCTATATCTCCCAGAACTCGAGCTCTAACAAGTCATCACTTTACTTTCCAAGCTCAGGACATGTTTTGAAGATGGAACCGAGGTGATTTTGACAGGCAGTTAATGTGGTGAAGACCTCAACACCACAAACTACCTATTGCGATAAAGGCCTGGTGTGCCGTTGCCAAATCCTCTGAAGTGTTGTTGGGTTAGGGATGTGAACGGAATGTTTATTGCTTTAAAAAGTTTAAATGTATGAAAAGATTTTAAGGTCCAGTCTAGTATATACCTAAGAAGATCAACTTTATATGTGTACTGTGTCCAAATAGGCTGCTTTACACTTCTTTAAAAGAAACTGTATGCATAAATCCAGTAGTCACCTCCAAAGGTTTATTTTCTATACATTGTGTCAGTGGCAATAAATAATGAAAAGTGTTTTAAAGCAAACACATGTTATTTAACAAATGCTCTCAGTAGCTCATTCTTTTGTTATATTCTCGACTAATTAGCTTATTAGCAGCTGAGTTATTTTGAATTGTTGAATTTCTGCTTTCAATTAAACCATTGTGCTGTGGTTCATTTTTCTTTCTTTTTAAACCTCTTGAGTTTTTTTCTTCTTCCTCTGCCTTTGTTTTTTCGCCTTCTTCCCTCCCAAGAAGTTTCTCTTTTTTTCCCTGCTGCCTTCCTTTCAGTGGTTTTCCGTCAATTTTGCCTATCTGTCTCTCTCTTAAATCTCTTGATGAAAAGTGGCTGTGGCCTTGTGTGGCTTTGACAAGAAAAGAATGGAGACAAATAATCGAGTGCTTAAAGTTTGGCAGTTGGAATAAGTAAGGTTTCTGAATAGAGAGAAAGGTTAACATGTGGAATACATTTATATCGTCAGCAGTATAAATCTCTCAAACTCAAGACAACCCTAGACATATCAGTAATGTCTAATGTTGTGAACAGATTGCTTCTAACTGTATTGAAAGAGGCACTTAAATTGGAGTTTGAACAGCAGGGGCACTATTAAAGTGTATTGATTTGGGCAGAATGTTTTCTTTGCCCTCATCTTATTCTTTTAATTGTAAAAAATGCAGCTGTAGTTGGGTTGCATTGCACAGTCGCCAAGCAGAGCTTGGCAGCCAACTTGCTGGCAGGACTATTATTTACAGAAGTTGCATTGGTAGAAAATGAAAATCATATGCTTTAAAATGCAAATATGTTTCCTATGTAGATGTAGGGAATTAGTGTCAGGAAGAATAATCTGTTAACAAGGGAGTCAGGCAAGGCAAAATGCATGTTACAGGTGCTCACAGCTGACCCGTGATGCTGCACGTGATGGACTTTTAACACCTTAGCACCAATGTCTAACACTCACTAAGGGGCCAATGCAGAGAACTGCGAGAATGGCCAATCGCCATACTTTAAACTCTCCATCTTTTTGGCGGATTCCCCTCGCAGTATGCAGGAAAGTGCGCATATCTGGGAGAGGAATCCGGCAGAGAGATGGCGAGCCCTATAGTGTCATTGCTGTGCATGCCAATAAATATATGAAACTGAAGGGGTTACTGGTGTATTATTTAGTTATTTATATATATATATATATATATATATATATATATATATATATATATATATTGTGGTTAGCAGGGATGGGTGCAGTGTGTAAGAGCCCCCCTGCATCAATCCGAGCCAGGAAAAGGGACAGATTTTTTTTCTATGTCCCTTTTCGCCACTCAGCACCACTTTCTTGTTGGCGGAGCGATTTTGAGAAAATCTCTCCATTTTATAGCCGCGATCAGCGCCGAGATGCTGATCGGGGCTACTAGAATACAGCAGGGTTTTAAATTGGCGAGATATTGCATCTTACCACCCGCGTGGCGAGATTTTTTCACGCCAAAAAAAAAAACGCCGGATTTTCCTCATCTCGCCAGTTTTTCGCCATTTACTGAATTGCTGTAGGCATATTTGGCAAAAAACTGGCGAGATAGGGCTTCTCGCCGCTTTCTGCATTGGCCCCTTAGTCACAGACACACTGATGCAGGTCAGCACAGAGATGCTCCTTAAAGCTGCTGACCAAGCAATATCCTACATGTGTGTGTGTTTTTTTAAAGAAATCAGTTTTGTACTATGAGAAAATAACCATTTATATATTTGGTGTTTATGTCACTTTTTTGTGATTTATCATTTGATTTTCACAGTATTAGTTATTTGATTTTTGTGTTTATGTGGTCCATGTGACCTGATATTAAATATTCTTTTAATTTTACTAATCCGTGGTGCGCTTGTGTGTGCATTGTTTTTCTATGAGAAAATACTTGCAACATTAAAAAAACAAAAACAACTCTGAATAACATTTTTAATGTATTATAATGTAACAAGCATTTTCTATTTTTATAGCAACCATTTACAAAGTCCCACTCCTTTTTGAGCCCTGCCCTCTCTCTAGCAGTGCACCTAGTGACTAGGTATCTAGAGCATCTAGTGACTGCCTGGTCACATGATCTTTCCCACCGAACTTTGCATCTTTGCTCCTCTTCTGCTGCACTGACAGCTATTTAGTGAACCCCCGAGCCAAATCGTCGCAGATCGATCACGAGAACGGATCGATCGGCAACTTAGCTAATTACTTATCATTGTATGGATTGTACTGACGCACATATTAAAGGGAAAAAGAAATACATAATAATTTTTAAAAAGGGCAGCTTGGACTGCTGCTTTAAATTGTAAATCTGCTTTATTTTGATTATATAGGTACTACAGTACACCTCTACTTAAAGTGATATTAGTCGTTACTGTGGTCAATTTAGTGAATGAACGGTAACTGTAATGAACGGTAACTGTTACTATGTATTACTAAATTCAATTCTTAATTATTCAAATGTATTCATTTGTCTTCAGGACATTAAATGGATTATTGCAATGAAACAAAAAAAAATATTCTGCAAATATCCTCAAACAAGAGAACGTCAATATATATTTTTTCACAGCCCTTATTGTGATTAACCAATATATTATAACTGGCTAGATATGAAACGTGTTGTAATTCCCCGTTTTGGGTCGCACAAAGTACAGTTTTGCAATAATTTAAATGATTTTCCCGAACTGCAAAATAAGGACGAGGCGCTGGGAACCCGTACTTGGTGAGAATAAATGATCGCTGTCCTTTTTGACCCTATTTTTTTTTAATTACCCTCCTTTCCTCTTACCGTGCTACAAGGAAACCCTGCCAAAAATAAAAAGGGGGGGCGGCCTTCCTCTTCACAGTGATTTCTTTACTCTGTTATTGCAGATTTATGAACTAATACAGTCTCAGATGACAGATGGAGAGGGTGGGCAAGAATAGCAGTCAGCAAAGTATGACAACCACTTTTATTTATTCTGTGTTGTAATGATTTTTAATTAAAGGCAATTCTTGTTCAAACAGCTTACTGGTGATTTGTCTTCCAGGGAAGTTTACAATGGATGGGCATCAGCTGGTTTGCAAATGTAAATTACGGTCTAAGTGATGAAGGCAATTATGAGAAAAAAAGCCTTGAAATAAATGTACTACTTTCTATGCTCCAAATTAAAAGTTCTGGTTGGCAGTGGTGTTTTTGTAGGGGAAAAAAAAAAAAGCGCCAGGACCCTAAGTAAACACAAATTAATTTATACTGACATTGCAAGAAATAATTTATCATTAAAGCAGCACTCCCAGCTGCTTATTTTATTAATATATTAACTTTTTTTTTTATACAGTGTTTGAACCAGGCTGGCCCACAAAGCTGAAATGCCCTCCTGGGACCCTCTGGACTCCAGAGACTTAGAGTTTTCAGTGCCGGTGTCTCTTGTCCATCCCGGGGAACGAAAATGGCCCCCTCAAAGCGTGGGCCAATAGGAGACCGCAATGAATGACATTGCGACTTCCTATTGGATGATCGCTGGCGCCATCTTTAAATACCCAGGAAGTGAATTAGCGCCCAAAACGATGAGTATCTGAAGTTCCTATGGGGTCCGCATAACTAACAATTGCGCAATCCATCTTCGGGGTGTGGGGGATTCCCATTTTCAAATGTGGGCAGGATTGCAGCTTTAAATAAAGAAACATGGTAGAAAATGCATTTATTAACACCCAGTTTGTATTCAAGACCAATTCCTAACAATTTCATAAACACTTTGGGCCATATTTACTAAGTGGTGCTATTCCACAAGACACCTTCCGACGCCAGAAAATACTTTAAAAGACATTGGAGGTAATTCTATATACAGCAGCTGTTCAGGCCACAATCTGTAGGGACTTTTGTCCATAGACGGTGTCTGGTGTAAAGATGTATGAAATACTTGCTGGAGTCTGCGAACCTGGCAACAAGTCAAATAACCATATTCAAGACCAGCTGCTAACGACTAGGTGGCGCCTAACTCAGGGGTTCTCGAGATCTCCCAACAGGTCAGGTTTTCAGAGGGTCTTCAGGACTGGAGTTGAGAACCCCTGGCCTGACTGGGAAACAGCTCCTAATTCAATAAAGAGTAAGGCTTGTAATATAGTGCGCGCTGGTGTGTGTGCGGGAGCGCGCATGGCGTTGCGCGTGCATATGGCACAGGCATTTCGTTTGTAGAGGGTAAGTGGTGACGCGGCTAGGGGGCATGGCTATGTCACAGCGCTAGGCCGCGCTGTGATTGGTTCATAGCGTCACGTGGCACGGCGACAGCACGAAAATACAATTCTCTTGTACTTTCTCTGGTCTGTCACACCACCGCTCTCGGCCATGCGCGCGCATCCCGACTGTATCAACGTCAGCCTCCCACAGTCAATTGTAATTGATGCGCACGGTAGCGCAACAGCGCGCTCTATATTACAGGCCTAATGGCGCAGCACTAACATTTTGCAGACACAATTATTTTTGGGATTAGGTCTAAACGCTAAATCGGCCCTATATTTTGATTATTATTCTTTATCTGCTGACGTGGGTGTTTGGACCATTTTGGGAGATAATCTCAGTTGAAGTCTAGGGAGATTTGGGCTTAAAACGTCCATAACAGCCACTTTAGCGTACGGCAAAAAAGGCCCTTCATTACTGGATTTCTCACATCGATGGTAAAAGCATTTAGAGTACGCAGTGGGTAAAATAAAACAGTAGAACACAGTATTACTTGGGAACTGACAGTCTCAATTTATGCAAGTGGAAATGTTAACGGGATAAGGCAGGAACAGTAAATAAGTTCTGCTGTAGTGTTTGGCAAGTTCTTATCATGTACTAACTAAAATAGGGTGAAGCAAAATGCATATCCAGCTTTATTTAGGTTTCAAAAAGTATATGGCACGGGACTGCTAGCATTATTCATCGCCTGTGTTCTCTTCCTGCAGATAACTGGGGTTTGCCACGCCCTACAATCTTTAACTGTAACGAAAAACCTTCGTACTTATTAAAAGAACCACCAACATTTCCAACATGTGTTTATTTTCCATAATCTTATTGGTGCAAATATTATGTTATACAAATGATCTTGTTTCGCTAGATCAGGGGGAGACAAATCCAGTCCTCTAATGCTCATGTGGCAAAATATTGAAGAGACATACTGTAGATTCCCTGTCACATAGTTCAGCGATTCTTACTGCCGAAGGGGGTACCGGTATCTTCTGCAGTTTTCTGCCATTTAAAGCTCCCACGTCCTCCAATGCAACTACAACACACATCACTGCGAAATGCCCAAAGAACTAGATTGGCCATCACTTGAGTCTAGGCGCAAAGTTCATCTTTCCTGTCTTGCCTTCAAATAATTTCTGGACCCGTCTATCTGAACAAGCTCCTCACCCTACCACATCCAGGACTTATCATCTGAGATCTGACTCCAAAAGACTGTTCATGGTCCCAAGGTTCAGCAAAGTATCTGGCCGCTCCTCCTTCTCTTACCGTGCACCCCACAACTGGAACAATCTACCGGAGACTCTCACAGCCACCACCTGTCTAAGTTCTTTCAAAACTAAGGCTATCTCACATTTTAATCTGGTCTGTAACTGTTACATACGCCCATAATATATATTATCTTTAACTGTGCATGCAATGTCTTGTATATGATATATAACCCTGCTCACTTAATGTGACTATGGATTTGTAACTATGTATTTGTCATCTTAACTCTGTGCCCAGGACATACTTGAAAACGAGAGGTAACTCTCAATGGATTACTTCCGGGTAAAACATTTTATACATAAATAAATAAATAAATAACATGGGCCAACAGGAAGCCACACTGGATGACATCACGGCTTTCTATTGGCCTGCAGGGCCCGTGACCTTAGATAATCGGCTATAATGTGAACCCTAGGGTGGGTACCGGCACCCACCAGGGAGGTAAGTACCTCCGGAAGCAGGGTGTCCCTATAGCTGAAATGAATGGGTTTGGCTCCAGAGACCCTCTGCTTCAACCTGTATTTAAAAAAATGAAAGAAATGGATGGGTTTAGCAATTCAACGTATTGCTTTATTTGGCACACGCTTATTTTCGGAATATACAATATTAACATGAACTGCGGCTGCAATCTGATTTTCGTGAGATAACAAAGATATATGAAATGATATATGTACCCAAAATAGTCTATCTTTACAACATTTTCTGCTGTATAAGATATATTTTGCACCCTGTAACAGTCAATATTGTACTTATTTTGTGTTTATTGTTTTGTTTTACAGATACGAAACAAAATAAACTTTTTAAATAAATAAAAAGATGAGAAATTATCAAAAAAATATGTTTTATAACTTATTTACTGTTGGAGTGGCCGCCAAATCATTGCAGTATGATATTTTAGATTAAACTGAATTAAACACTTACATGAATTCCATCTAGAATAGGTTATACTCCGATTGTGATGCATCCAGGTACACGGCTAAAGTACATTACTAGTGTACTTTTTTTTTTTAATACATCTATAATATTTTTCTCAATCACAGGATTTACAGGAAATTAATACTTCTGTGCCAAGTGTCACAATGAACAGAACATGTTAACTTTATAGTTTATACCCTTATGCTATTATACCAGATCCTATATCCACTGTATTAATCAGAAACAGAAATCGCTCACAGCCTTCAACAATGCCTAAACAAATGTGAAAATGAAAACCAAAACACTGGAATAAAGCTTGTGTATTTGTTTTAGATTGCATGATAATGAGATTTTGGAGAGGATGTGAGACTGATATAAAGTAAATATGAGAGAAAGATAAGGGGTGAAGTATGTAACATTTCTTCGGATTTGAAAAGCAAAACCAAACAGTAAGTAATGTTACTCGCTCGTTTCTAGTATGAGAAAACATACTCCAAAACATCCAGCTTTATTTAAGCAGCTGTGTCATCTATTCCAGGGGTGCGCAAACTGGGGGCTGCGGGCGCGAGATTTTCTGGGGGGGGGGGGGGGGGCGGCGGTTACAGAGGCCCTGCGCTTCCCCAAAGGCATTTAAATTAAATGCTGGGGATCGTGCGAGGCTTCTCTAACTTTACTTAGCTTAGCTTTCCAACGACACGTTGACCTGACAACCCGGCGTCAAATGACGCTGCGGGGTCACGTGGCTCAGCCATGGCAACATGATGGCACATTATCCCGCTGGGCATATGAGCAGGAGGGGGGGGGGGGCGAAGAGGCATGATCAGGGGGCGAGAGCAGGCAGTGGGGCGCAGAGAGAAGAGTTCGCGCACCCCTGATCAATTAATTCTACTGCAATGTGCTCCAAAACATTGCCCCAAAAAATGATATCTGCTTCAGTTTGTGTCAGTGGCTTTACATGAATCTTGTACATCTTGTTTCTTACACTTAAGAGAAAACAAAACCTCAGCTCTGGAAGATTTATCTGAGAAATGAAAACCGCTGCCCAAAATGCTCACTGCTGCTAGAAGAGCAATTTAAAAGGGTGCAGTCTTTCAGAGCAGTTCATGGAGCCCTACTCCATTTTGCAAGCTTTGCCTAAAGATTTCCAAGCATTACAAAGTCAAAGGTGCAAGGTCACCTGGCCATTTATACACGTGTGCTGCTATTTACAGACGGATTCACAAAGATCTGGCAGAAATATGGTGACATTTTGCAGAAACTGCAAAATTCTGGCTAATTGTGTAATAGCATTTTGTACATGTAACACAGGTCCTCTGTGGCTGGCAGTCTTGGAAATAGAAATGCTAATAATTGGTATAAATCAATGCAGAAATATATTAGACGGTTGCACGGCTAATCCTTACCTAATCCTTAAACCTGTCACAAGCGGTGGGAGGTCAGGCGATGCTATTAATGATCGTGGGTTTTGTATATATTTGTATATCCTGCTTATGCTTAAACCAACTCTGGACATGCTCACATTCTTTTGTTCCATTCAAAGTACATTAGTGCGAGTAAGGCAGGTATGGAAACGCGATTGTACAGGGGAGCACAGAGTTCTGCAACTTTACAAACTTCCACTCGCTTCATTTTTTAAGAAAAGAGAATGTTTCTCAAAACAATATTCCCATTTTTGTTGCTTAGCTTATCCTTACAATAAGCAGGGGGTCTCTGGAGCTGAACCCTGTTAGTTTCAGCTCCCTGGTCCTCCTGCTTCTTGAGATACTTACCTCCAAAGGTGCTGCCGGTATCTCCTGGAGGTTTAAGGGGGGAACGTAATGGGTTCACCCTCCTCGTTCTCAGCCACCCTTGGATTTACTGTCTCACTTCCTGGGGGGTGATTCCCCAGGAGAGGGTGCCACTGTGTTCCGCCATCCCCCACCCCCCACCCCCCACCCCCCCACACCCTGTGAGGTGCTCATATTGAGAGTAGGGTGTGCTTTGTGGGAGACAGTGGCAACAGAGGGTGGCTGTAACAGGGTAGCCTTCTCCCCCTTTTTGGGGGGGGGGGGATGGGGGAAGAACTGAGGTCCTATTAGCTCCTGTGCAGCGGGACATTTAAACCTCCAGATTCTTCACCCAGCGGAGCTGCTACCTTCAGGAGCTAAGTATCTCAGGAAGCAGGGGGTCCCCAGGCTAAAATTAACACGGTTCAGCTCCCTGCTTCATGCTTATAAAAATATATTTATAGTTTCCACCTTTGGCAGAACAATACCTTTTAGAAATGTGTGCTGTATATCGTACATACTGTCTGAAACTTAGCAGTGATGCATACAGTATATGTGTTTGGGATTTCACATTCCCATGTACTGTACGCTAGTTACAATGCAGATACAGTCACTTGCTTAAGAATGTGTTGTCTTAAAAACGACTTCAAGTTGAAACATAGGATCTACTAAACAAAGAACACTTTCATGAGAAACTGCCACAGCTACAGTGGTTTACTTAGTTAGGGGCCTATGACTGAAACCAAAATATACACTTGCAGCAATGGACATATGTTTCCTTTAGGTGTATTGATAATAGTGCATTAGCAGTTACTGGAATGATGCACAATGGAAACGTATACAATTTTTGAGTAAATTCCATTTGGCATAGTTAAGAAAATAACAAAAAGTTGGTTAGGGATTGAGGACGGTGAGTTAGTGACTGGTAGGTTAGATTTAAACACCTAATAAAGTAGAAACAAATCATAGCATTTCTTCACTTTCCTAATATTCTAATGCACTGTACTTCTATATTTCTCTATCAATTTATTACACACAAAAGGAAGTCCAAATGAAGACACTGGGCATGCTCCACGTTATATCAATGCAATCGTTATACAACTGTAATCCTCCGTGAGCCTACTGCAAAAAAAAAAAGTCCATTGTTGTGGAAATAGGGTTGTTTTACCCTTTTCTTTCAGTGTTACCCTACAACACTTTAATGCTGCAGTTGAAGCTGCCGTTTAAAAAACAAAAACAACAAAACCCATTCAATATGTGCATCAATACAATCTGCACACTGACAAGTGATTAGCTGAGCTGCAGATCGATCTGTTCTCCTGTAATCAATCGCTTGCTCGGGGTTATTTAATTCAGTTCTTGCACAGCATTCTGGGCAATGTAGTTCCTGGAATATGATTGACTGGGCAGTTACTAGATGCAATTGGTGCACTGCTAGAGAGAGGGCTGGGCTTAATAGCCACAGCCTATCAGAAGGGAAAGGGGGCTGTCATTTTGGAAATGCTTCAAACATTAGAAACATTACAAATGTCTTTAAACATTTATTTTTTATTTTTTTAAATACTACAAGTATTTTCTCACAGTACAGAACTGATTTATTTAAAAAAAAAAAAAACACACGTAGGATATTGCTTGAACTGCTGCTTTAATAGCTAACAGGAAATTCCCCTGTGAATCACTAATTGGTTACTGTGATAATTTTTTGTCTCATTGTGTATCACCATAAATGTAATACTGTTTATTTTCATAGGATGCATTAACAAAATGAACTGTTTCTTTGTAATGTCTGTAGGTAACTATTTGTCAAACTAAAAAGTACATTTTAAAGCTGTAAGGACCAGCTACCTGTACCTTCTTTGTGTTTACCAGCGAAAAATATAATATTGCTGTATTCTACCTGTATGTAGTAATACACTGGAGTTTGAAAGTGGGCTCCCCTTGGGCTGTATAATGCAGAATCTAACTCCAAACCCCAGCTCTCCCACTGCCTCTGGTTTCTGGACCACCTATCATTTTCTTTGTTGAATGGAAAGCTATGCATAACCACCAATTGGACACATCCCAGGCTGGCCACTCCAGAAAACGTGCTGTAAACACAAGCTCGCCAAATCAGGGGACTCTGCAAACACATTGTGGACCAAACGGGGTATATCTGCATCCAAGTAAAGTCACCCATTCCTATTCACTACAAAGCTTTGTGTGATGTAAACATAGATTTTGTTATGCTCCATGGATGACTTAACCTCAGGCTGTAGATATGTTTCCGTTTAAATCATACTTTGTTGCTAACCAACCCCTCTTTTGAATAGGATTTTCTTTGTAATCCAATTATCTCACTGAATGAAGACATTTCCCAGAGGCCTTTGCCACGGGAAGTAATTTTCCTATTGATTTGAACTCCATTACGAGAGCCCTCAGCAACCACATGTCTATTTTCTTTAAACAAGAATAAGCCTGCTTCCTTCCTTTCTCCTGTAAACTCAAGCCTCCTTTGGCGAGAAGTGTTCAATTGATGCATATGAAAACAATGTGTGGCCATGATTTATGAAAACAGCTGACCGAGGATAGCTTAGAAGGATAAAATCTAATATAAGAGCCATTTCTCACTGGCTTGTTTGACTAAGGCACAATGTAACACAGTTCCCCCTTCAATTTTCAAGCAGGAATACCATACCAATAAAGGCAGTATAGTAGTTACATTGCCAGTTATGTTTGATTGATTTGACCATCGTAATCAATGATGTTTCTGTAGTAATAGAAATTTGAACAAAAATGTATCCTAACCACCGTTAGATTAGATTAGTAAAAACTGAAAATTGATAGAATGAATAAATTCTTTCTCCAAATTGACCCCTGTTGATAGTTTCCAGACCATATCTGGCATCTGTTACATACTTCATCATGCTCACACATTTATTTGTAGTAGTATATACATAGTTGCAATTAAAATGTCCACACCCTGAAATAACACAGCGTATCGTTGAAAAATATTGTTAATGTTGGAATCATGCCTTTTTTTTTTTCAATAAAAGAGTCCACCATCTGTGCAGAGATCTTTCTAATCATTTGTTTGGGGAAGTATACAATAATATTAGAAAATAGGAAATCCATGAATGCATTTGTGTGTCTTTCACAGGTCTCCAAAGGATGTTTCCCCACATTGCCACATTATGTAATAAGGCTCTGGTGGGTAAAAGAAATGTGCCAGCCCGCCATGAAACACTCACGTGTGCAGAGATTTGTCACCGCTGTTTTTAACCCAAACGTAGCCGTATTGTGTCTGCTTTTGCAACAAGCAGTTTTAGAATCGGCAATCAAACTAATACATCCAAGAGTGTATTTTCAAGAGTGGGGTTTCTGATTCTGCCCTTCTCCAACAATTTCACTGCCCTTATGATGTACCTGGTACATCACGCGCCCTTGAACGCCAGTGGCCTTATTGACGTGCCAGGGTTGTCACGGGGAGATGCTCATTTTCATGGGGCTGATCTGGCAAAACGCTCCACTGAAAAGGCTAACCCAAGCTTTGCTTTTCAAGCTGCCCAATGTGCCAGGCAGAAGCTCTAGGGGGAAACATCCATGTCCACAATGGATTGGAAGCTGAAAAATGACACATTCAATGTGCTCATACAGTAAGTGTGTCATTACTTCAACACTTATCCTTTGTAACATGTTGCAATGGGGTGCTTTGTATCACATGTTGCAATGGGGTGACCTGTGGAAGACATCCAAAGGCATTAAGGTTGTTTCCTTTACTAGCTGGTTATCTTTACTATACTTTGGGATGTATACACAGGTGCCATAGTCCCTTAACCAACTTAATGCCACAATGTATTTTTGTTGACAGTGTTTGCAGAGCTGAACTTCTAATATGTATGTATGTATGTATGTATGTATTTATTTATATAGCGCCATTAATGTACATAGCTCTTCACAATAGTAATACACGTGACAATCATATAAATAACAAATAACAGATCATGGGAATAAGCGCTTCAGACATAAAAGTAACATTGTAGAAGAAGAGTCCCTGCTCTGAAGAGCTTACAATCTAATTGGTGGGGAGCACGTACAGAGACAGTAAGAGGGCATTTAGGTAATTGCATCTGCAAGGGGCCAAGCTTTATGTATCGGGCATAGTATTAGCCACGCTGCTGTAGTAGTGAACTATCAATGTAAAAAAGAAAACCCCAGTCAGCTTGTTTCATGAGACAAAAAAGCAAACAAATGTTTCCATCTGGATTAGTAGCAAACTAGTCATATCGTCTCACTACAGTAGGTCATTACCTGTCAAACAGTGCCTTGAAGGGGTAAAAAAAAACTTGGGTTCACCTCTGGCATGCCAATACCCCACAGAGGGTGTAATATGACAGGTAATATAGCCTTCTGTGAGAGTCAAGACTACCCTGTAGTTATACTAACATTTTTCCCTCTACACTAATAATTAAATAATTAAGGAGAATTTAGGGAAGAAAAAATATACAACAGGGGCATTCTTCATTTTGCACCAGTTAATATCGACTTATTTTTCCGTTCCCTCTGTGCAGGAGGGAAAGGTCGCCTGGTGAAAGATGTGTTATTGAGAAGCCATACTTACCAAAGTCGCTCGCACACAATTGTACCCTCATAGTTTCCGATTTCTGCTCAATTTCACACTGAGTACAGATCTTGGTCACTGTAATAAGGAGTAAAACATTAAAATATTAATATAGAAAATATAGCTGTTATATTAGTCGTTCTGAAAGGAATCCATACACTATTGGGTTTCAGAAATGCTAGATCTTTGCTGCAGGTTTCTGTAGTATTGGAAAGCTAAACTTGGCAAGAACTCTTTGGTTTGCTGATTACTTTATCAGTGGTCATTTACACATAAAGCAAGGTACAAACTATGGCACAAACAGCTATTGGATATCATTTTACATAATGTGTTCACTTGAGACAAGAATTTTGCCAAATTAAAAGGTCTCTTAAGACGATGTTAAAGGGTGATCAGTATTCAAAATACAATGTGAGGGCTCATCTGGGGGTAATTTTATTTTAAATCCATCACAAATCATTACATTTTTTTTGTCGATTGTGGTAATGAGATTATCCAAAACTATGTATGGTGAAAATAATCGGTCAAGATAAATATATAATGGAATGCTATTGGGTGGGTAGAAAGTAATATTGAAAGGTACTGCAAATACTTTTTTTAATAGTCCAGTTTTCTGTTTGGGGAAATATTGATTTCTATTGTGAGAAGAATACACCTTTGTGCTTCTTTAAAAACTGCTTTACAATGCACCTTCTAATCACTGCAGCTATAGACTATCAGCCCCTGCAGAGTGTGATACAGTGGTGTACTGTATATTCTGTGATATTGCTGTAACAGTGGTGCTATCAACATAAGTACACTAAGAAAATGCTTAGGCTCTCAACAAGTCTAGTGTCTCAATTCATTCATTTCTGAATGATTTGACTGTCCTCTGTAATTGGATTTGGTGCTTTCTTAGTGCTGTCTTTGACATGTAAAGGTACAGTGGTTCAGAGTTGTATTCTTAGCCTAGAGCGAGGCCACCATGTATGATTCTACAATGGCACCGACAAAGTTGATGTTCAGAGATACTTCAAATCTAAGGCTTAGTCCATTGAGACTGAAGCCGTGCGGAGGCTGAGGGAAAGCGGTGCTTTCCCTGGCCTTAGAGCGCGCGCCGTCCGTGGGCGTGTCTGGAGGCGGGCCAGAGACGTCACGGAGCTGGCTTGCCCTCATTGGGCGAACCGTTCACGTGACCGGCCCTGCGGCAAGACAAGAAACTAAAGATTTCTTAAGACACACGCTTCTGCAGGCGTGCGGAAGTGTGCGCGAGCCCCTGCTTAAGCCGCTCTCATTGCGGCTGCAGGGGCTCAGTGCCGAGCAGCAGCGCGCCTAAGCGCTGACCATGCCCGAGGCCTTAGTGAGCACAAATATAGGCAAGACATACGTTTTCTCTACTTAGCAGATCCAGAATTATCATTCTTAGGGGTAGATCCTCAGAAGGTCGCTCGTTTTTTTTATGTTCAATTATCTCAATTTAACGTATCCATATCCATAACACATATCCCCAAAGGTGCTTAGTGGAAAGAAGTCCTGGCATTTTCCTTAAAAATAACGGATCCTTAAATCTGAACGAATTTTAGGCTCTCATATGCAAATCATATGGTAATGAGCAGTTTACCTAACAATGGGAAACCTCGGGCCACTGTTACTGTTAGCACATGATAAAACGCTACGATATTTAGCACCTTCCAAAAGCCGCCCTTACTCACACCCAGACACTGATTATCATTGAGTTCTTTCTGGGAATAGCCTAAAAGCAATGTCATGAGTAAATGATGTTTTTTAGTGATTAAAATGATATGTTTGTGTGAACCAATATGGTGTATAATGTAATAATCATTGTATAAAGTACATTAATGTATATCCATACATAACTCAACAACATTAATTCATATTTAATTTTTATTCATGCCCAATTCAAATAAATGAAATGTTAATTAATATTCTTGCGGTACGCGATATACATGATTGTATACCCATACTTTATACAGTCATTATTGCATTATATACCTTATAATTAAGTGACAACTGTAATAAGTGTAAAAATTATACATTTCTCAATAATATAACAAGATTTGCATTAGCTTTTGGTAACGCACATGAAAATCTCTGACAATAATAACGCTTCCTTAAAGTTTGACCGATGCGCGTGTGTAGTCAGCGGCGGATTTAGAAATCTGCCGCCCCTATACATTTACATATGCCGGGCGCCTCCTTTCTGCCGCCCTCCTCCTCCTTCCGATCCGCAGCATCAACTGACGCTGTGGACATCACCAAGGTGACGTCACATGGCATCTCGTTGCCATGGCAACGTGAAGTCATTTGACGCAGCGACCTCATATTGCCATGGCAACGAGACTCCGTGTGACGCCACGTTGGTGACGGCCGTGGCGTCATTTGATGCTGTGAACCGGAAGGAGCAAGAGGGCGACAGAAAGGGGGCGCCAGGTATATGTAAGTGACTTCCCATCAGGCCCAATAGGCCCGAGAGTGCGGCAAATGTATATGTGGGCGGACATTTTTGGTGCCCCCAAATTGTGCAGCCCTAGGCCCAGGCCTAATGGGAAATCTGCCACTGTGTGTAGTGTATTGGAGAACGAGTCCCAGCATTACGATCATCCAGTTCCTACTGGTAACATAAGGATAGGAGGTTTACTAACGGACCTTTATTTATGCATATGATTATCTTTGAGGATCCCTGTTAAATGAAGGAAAAATAACCTCTGTTACATAATTAGGTGCGGTAACAATATTTAGCTCATTTCGGAGGACCTGCCCCATAGTCACTTACAGTAATCTGAGATTATAAATGGCATAACAAAAAAATCCCTTCTCTGATTTCAAAGCCAACATAAGGGTCTATGCACTAACCAGCGATAAACCGCTTATCGACAAAAAAGCCTACAGCGATTCATTAAGCCCCGATAAGTTGGCGATAAGGGAGCTTTTCAGCAACATTTTTTGATAAGCCACTCACCACCACTTATCGTTATCTTTTCAAACTCGTGGTATTCTAGTAGCCCTGATTACCTTATCGAGGCTAATTGCGGCTCTAGAATTGCGATTTCCTCTCTAAATCGCCTCGCCAGGAAAAGCTGGCAAGAAGGTGGTGAGAAGCAGCTGATAAGACGGGACGGGACTTAGAAAAATGAATGCATTCTTCCTGCATCGGATTGATGCCGGGAGTCTCCACAGCTGATACCCATTAATATCAGAATCCTTTCAGTAGAATCAGAACAACATTCCAAAATCACCAGTGACACAGCAGCAGAGAGCTTTGATTCCAAGGGTTTAATACTCCAACAAAAGAGTCTGCATTCTTGGTATAGGTATTAAACTCTATGAATGTAATAACTAATTATTCTTGCTGACATTGCAACGATGTATACATATATTATGGCCCTACCCTAAACTAAAGAGATGATGAATACAAATGCCTAACATAGTTATAAAGGTAATTAAAATGACTATTACTTTATGCAATTAAAATTGTAATACTAGGTATAAATTCCCAATTAACTCATCACACCAAATAGGAAATGAGATGGATTGCAGTGCTACATGTGCATGCTTAGGCACTAGTCCTTTCCTATGCATCTTACTTAGAATTTGTTCAGTTTTTATTTGGTTTAGCTCATTTAGAGAGATTGTTCTAGATCACTTGCTGCAAAATAGATTATTATAATTTGTTTGAATCCTTACTTTGAATTTTTAAATGAAAAGCATTTCATATATATTTGTAAACAGCTGTAATATTTTATATATTTATATATATTTTTATTTTTAAACTATACTGTATATATAGTGCATCATGTACCCTTTGATTTTTAATTGTTGTCTCAAGATACTCTATATAATATATTTCAATTATTATTTCATTTTTTTTTTACGGTTACAGGTATTTATAAAATGTAATAACAAGAAGGGCTTTGCCAGGAAAAAATAAAGGTATTCTTTATTTACATTACTGTAACCAAAATTACTTTTTGATCAGAATGAAATAAATGTCATGGTGGAAATAGAACCACAAAAAGTGACACACAGCTGTAGCAGCATTTCTGCCCCTGTTAACGCTGGGGCGTTATTTAACAGTGCTACTATTGAAAACATTGATAACTATTGATAACACACGTGTTATTTAACGCATTATTTTATATGGGGTAGCCAACTCATGTCCTCAAAAGCCACCAACAGGTCAGGTTTTCAGGATATCCCTACTTCAGCACATGTGGCTCAATCAGTGGCTCAGGGATATCGTGCAAACCTGACCAGTTGGTGGCTTTTCAGGAGTGGAGTTGGCTACCCCTGGGTTAACCTAATGTAATATTCATACTCACTTCCTAACATGCTTTTGAGCGAGTTCCCTTTACGGTTTGTATTCTCCTGTTTTAATATTTTCTGTAGATTTCGTGTAGATTGTGTTTTCACTATTTAAGCAGTTATGCACATTAATATTTTGCATGTCATGCTGTTTTTCTGAACATTTCAACATAAGTACCAGTTGTACAAAAATAGTACTGTTACTCTGTTTTATAATATAAGCCCCTATATCAGTGGTTTCCAAACTTTTTTGAGTTAAGGAATGCTACAATTACATTGTGAAATTCTGTGGATCTCCAACCCTCTCTAATAGCTCGTCTGAGATCAGATGCATTGTAAGGAACCCCAAACCTCTCTAATAGCGCGTCTGAGATCAGATGCATTGTAAGGAAACCCAACCCTCTCTAATAGCGAGTCTGAGATCAGATCCATTGTAAGGAACCCCAAACCTCTCTAATAGCGCGTCTGAGATCAGATGCATTGTAAGGAACCCCAAACCTCTCTAATAGTGTGTCTGAGATCAGATGCATTGTAAGGAACCCCAACCCTCTCTAATTGCCCGTCTGAGATCAGATGCATTGTAAGGAATGCCAACCCTCTCTAATAGCGCGTCTGAGATCAGATGCATTGTAAGGAACCCCAAACCTCTCTAATAGTGTGTCTGAGATCAGATGCATTGTAAGGAACCCCAACCCTCTCTAATAGCGCGTCTGAGATCAGATGCATTGTAAGGAATGTCAACCCTCTCTAATAGCGCGTCTGATATCAGATGCATTGTAAGGAACCCCAAACCTCTCTAATAGTGTGTCTGAGATCAGATGCATTGTAAGGAACCCCAACCCTCTCTAATAGCGCGTCTGAGATCAGAACATTGTAAAGAACCCCAAACCTCTCTAATAGTAAGCCATAGACCAGATGCATTGTAAGGAACCCCAACCTTCTCTAATAGCGCGACTGAAATCAGAAGAATTGTAAATTCTAATGTATTTGGTACAATTTTCAAATGACCTGAGAAGTACACGGAACTCTTTAGGGATGCCCGGGGAAATTAAGCTTCCAGGAACCCTGGTTGAAAAACACTGCCCTTCTGTATATACAGGTAGGGTGAGTAATGCACGTCCCTTTATTTCCTGGACTATATTATTTGATGCAGATTTATCTCAATCTTAGCTAGTATGTCACTATATTGAATGGGAGGGGGGGGGGGGGTGTTTGAAAAACATAAGATGGCACAAAATGAATACTACATGATTAAAGCGTTCCTTACACCAGATGCAGCAGGTTTGAAATTTCTCACTGACATGCTGCTTGGTGCTCAATGTATCAAAAACGTTTGCGTCTATTTTTCCATATGCATGTACAGTAAATTCGCAATTTGGGAAGTGTCAATAGGAGAAGTTTGGGGGGGTTACTGTAAATGTCTCTTTTTTGCTACATTCCATTACAACACTGTATGTGCATCACTTTCACTCCAGTGAGCCTGGGGCTATAACAACAATAATAATAATAATTGCTAGCTGTGTGGCTCTTGTAAGAACGTCAGTCCTTAAAATTCCCATGCTGCTCTCTTCTGCCAGCAGTACTGTATGTCTAATTGCAAAGGATTTCTAATCTGAATATGCTGATAAGAAGGAACATGACATTAAAATCTAACATATAGCAAAAGCCTTAGGGCAAAGATGGAATGTGGTGTTTGTTGAGTGGTGAGAACCCTGCCTGGTTATCAGTTTGTCAGGCAGGCCGTCTCTCGTCACCCCTCACTGTTTGATGGACACTTCAGGGCACGGGGCACCTGCTGAACATCTCTTTTGCAATCTAGCAGGCAACATATCTGTCGGGACATGCGCTGCTGCAAGGACGTCTGCTTGATTAATAGAACGAAGGCCTGTGCCAGCAATGTACTGTACCGTACCCTGCACGTCGTTTGGATTTTGTAAAATCTATGTATCCTTTGAGGTTTTTACTTGGTGTCTCATAAACAATATCTGTGTTTCTTCTGTTTGTTTTTTTTAAAATAAATCAGTTCTGTGCCATGAGAAAATACTTTGAGCATTTTAAAAAAAATTCTGAATTACATTTTTAATGTATTATAATGTAACAAGCATTTTTTGTTTCTATAGCAACCCTTCCTCTTCTGAAACAGGCTCTGGCACACCCCTTTTTGAGCCCTACCCTCTCTAGCAGTGCACCAATTATATCTAGTGCACCAATTATATCTAGTGACTGCCTGGTCCCACAGAACTTTGCATCTTTGGTCCTCTGCTCTGACAGCCATTTAGTGAACGCCTGCGCTGAATCTTCGCCGATTGATCACAGGAGAATGGCAACTTAGCTAATTACGTATCATTGTGCGGATTGTATTTATGCACATAGTAACAACATTTTGACACATTTATGGAGCACAAAAGTGGAGTATTCTTGCAATGTTTTATACATATTTAATATGTTCACTACTATTAAAGGGAATTGTTTTATTTATTTTTTAAATAAAATGCAGCTTGGACTGCTGCTTTAAAGTATATTTCTGAGACTAGATGCAATCCAAATGTGAGTTAATTTCATTTACATTAAATTCAGTCCCTGACTACCATTCCATTAACCCACACTAAAGGGGCCGGCATCGTTAAAAACAACTCTGTCATAAAAGTGTCACAGAGAAGAGTTGCAAATTCATGTGCTAGGCGGTGGCGTTAGAGGCGGAGTTTGCGAGCTGTAGTGCACATATGAAATATGTATGAACAAATTGCAAGAATTCTCCACTTTTGTGCTCCATAAATGTGTCAACAAGTTCTTCTTGGTGCAAAAGACAAATGCAAGAAGAGGCATACAATTCTTAATGAATATGTATTAACATGACACACATAAATACAAAGAATAAGAAAACGTGCTCCAACTATAAGAACAGGAATAATGACATAGCAACATACGCCGGTCAGGATTTTTGGTGAAAAATAAGATTTTTTTGCACTCTTTTCAATTTGTTTTCAAAGAACAATTCTTTATACATAGCTCCCCATCTATAAAACCTCGTAAAGTAGGCTGCTAGGCAATAACTTTATGTACCACTTCCAAAAGAGATTTGTAGATACACTTACAGATAATAATTCTGTATAGTACCAGGGCAGTAAGAGTTTCTTCTAAATATAAAGGAGTAGCAAAAGGTTAAGAGGAGACCTGATCCAGGAAGTTCTAAACAGAAAATGCAATGGCTCAGTAACCTCGTGTTCCTCTCTTTATTTCATAGACATGAAGCCGTTGTGCGTGTCTGTTTATGTAACAAGTAAAGATGATTGCATTGGCACACTAGACTTTTTTATGCATCAGTTTCTTTACATGTAAAAAAAAACCCCTATTAATCTAGTTTCTTAAATCTGTCACAGATTGTTGACACAATGTTGAACCGAGAAGCAGAATTTGATAGGCGTCGTATAACTGTTGAAATGATATAAGTCGCAACATTGATTGCTCATTTACAGATAAAACTTTGAGGCACGTGGAGCACTTGGCAAAGTTTACAAAAATGTTGGTGGTAAAGCTTAGCTTTCTGGCTCACAATTACCCAGTCCTTAACCCACCTGATTTACCGACGCACTTCAGAATCTGCTGCACGTTTTGGCCACATACAGTAGTAAAATACTTGAACAATGACTGTTTAATGTCTATGTACTTATCTCTGTAACAGGCACAGTTGTGAAAATAATTTACAGTTAAAAGCTTTTGCAACCCTCTTAATGAGTTCACCTAGCGAAAGGTTTTCATTACTCATTCCAACCGATGCTTCTTTTTATACTTGGGGTATTCATAAAGAGGCTTAGAAAGTGCTAAGATAATGTTTCTAAGGTCAAAGAGTAAGGCCCGCCTATATTAAATACCACTAACCAAACAAACTACTTTGGTAGGGACAGGCATGTTTAATTTACAGTATTCACATCTAATAAATAAGCCAAACTGCTACTTCCGTCTTATATTCACATGTACAATGTAACAGCAATTATGTTTCAATTGTACCAACTGATGCTTATCATCTTGCGTGTGCGCTGTTTTCATGGCAATGCCCATATGAATTTAGGAGTGTAATCGTAAATCTCATACTACTTTATATTAAAAAATATTCATTCGAATAATAATGTAGTGATAATAACCATATATCGAATATTTTCATTTATAGCACCTACAGGGATATACATAGAAATATCTATGGAACAAATCTTACCCCTGAGGGTTTACAGTGCCTGCGGATCGGCGAGATAACGTGATTTGCCCAAGGACAGTGGGGTTTAATCAGGTTAAAGTCTCTTAATGTGATATTACCACTTGGCCACTCATTCTCATGGAGCAGCAGTGCCACGAGCTGGGCCACGTCTGATTAGTTAGCAGGCTAACTAGTCAGTTTGTGGGCATGTGAATTACAATAACCGTTGGTGTTTATGTTTACAGATACATGGCCCCAAAACTGCCAAGTGCCAGCCCAATAAATGATAAGCTGCAGATAATCAACATACCATTAATGTGACTACCAAAAAAACCTTCCTTACTAATTGTAAATGGTGTGGGAAGAGATGTGATACAGATGCAGCCAACGCTATTGCACTCTGTGACTCGCTCCCACTGGTGATATATAGCATGATAGCCCCTCTTGTCATGCGGCCTCATTCAAAACAATTACCACTTGTCGTGCTGGTGCGGGATTGCGTATGTCCCGCTGCAGGACGCCACCGGTTGCAATAACATTGGCTACATATGTATTTATTTTTACTTTACATTTTAAATTCTATTATATATCCTTAACTATTATCTTTTTTCTATGATCTATGGTTTAGCAAACACTGACAATGTATGCATACAATTTTTTTGCAGGCACTTTAAGTGTTAAGTGCTCAATAGCCCTACTTTGTATTACATGAAGTCCCTGCCCCATAGAATTTACTATCTAATGTTGATGCCTGAGGCACAGGGAGATTACACATAAGGGGAATAAGCTCAAGGTCACAAGGGAGCCAACACTGGGATCCAAACTGGGTTCTCCATCAGTGCTTACTTGTCTCAAAGTAATTGAAGAGGTGGCACTGCTTCTTTAAGTGGTAGTCAGACTCATTAATACATTGTTAATGGCATTCCCAGCTGTGTCAGGTGAAACTACTGTCCTACAGCACATTAACACCTTTTAATTGCACAGCAATATGTCCCAAGCACCTTTGTCAACAAGGGGAATTATCTCACTGTAGTCCAATATACATGCTTTTGTATGCTGCCCATGCCTTCTAGCCCTTGTTAAATGACTCCTCATCTAATTAAAGTAATTGCTTTAGAATTTGAACTGATATGCAATAAAAATGTAAAAAAAAAAAAGATTACTTTTGCCTCAACCCCCAGGGTTTTTGGACTCAACAAGATATATGTCCTATGACTGCATCACCTAAAAATGTGCTTCTCTTGGGTGACTTGTGAGTTGTAAGCTTTGGGTCAACGGTAACTTCATGGTTTCTGTCGCCTTAGAGAAAAATTCTATTTTATGGCCATGGGAGTAGATGTTAGATATTAGAAAAAACACACGGCATTAAGATTTTATCCAAAATGCTGAATATTTCAGTATATTCAACCTCCGATATTGGCCAACGTTACTAAGCTGTGCTAAGACTTAGCATCGCTGGGCCTTAATGTCATATATTTCGCACAGAAAACAGATTATTTCAGTACAGCAAGATCACTGTTTCAACATTAACTTAAGTGTAATATGAGAAAGCTTGTCAGTGAAGCCAGCACACAGTAAATCAAATTAAATGTATTTTAGTTACTTCTTTTGTATTTGTGTTATAGAGGTAAAAACGTGCAGATCCAACAAAAATATGTTGAAGCAGAACTGTGTTTTATAATAGAATATTTTTTTTAAATGTACCTTATTTTATTTGTTGCCCCAATGTAATTAGAATAACTATTAAACTCTTGTAAATTGTAGGGTGAAAACAACAAAATAATCTACTATGCACCGACATGAAAAACTGCTGCCCTCGGGAGAAATACTACATTGTAGTCAAACACCTATGTTTCTTACAGCTCTGAAAGGTGCAGTGATGTCACCTGGTGAGAGACCACTGCTAGGTCATTAATGATGAGTATAGATAACAATGGCCTGCCTATATGTTACTGTAGACAATCTGGGCATTTATTAGATATCCAGCAACAACAACAAAATTGGTATCTCCATGGATGAAAAAGAAACTGCATGATTCAGACACGTTTATACTCTTTAGACACATTTTCAATCTTTTATTGGGGATTTTTTTTTGCAAATATCCCAAAGTTGTCCGATTCCTGTTGACACAGGGTAACTGTGGCAGAATCCTTTCCATTTCACTGAAGATCCCCAATGGTCGGATGTTTAGGTATATGAATACCAATAGGGGATAGTATCTGTTTCCACTGGGAATCTTTCTAAATATTTATCCATCCCTAATGAGAAGCAGACTACACTCTCAGGGAAGCAGCAGGAAGCTCGTACTTGTCCCACAAGCAGAGAAGAGTTCAGTGCTGGGGATGTATGATAAAGTGCGTGAGCGAAACAGTCATAGAGAGATATTGTATGAAATAGAGAGAGGCTGTAAGGTACAAATAAACATACAGTATTATCCATTATCTTCCTAGTTAATGTCTTTGTCATGGGAGCTGTTTCTCTTTGTACGTGCTATAACACATTTTAGTTACTATGTATATACATTGATATTTATAGTATTACCTTTGGTTCCCATATTGCACTGCAGGGCAGTATGTTTGCACCATACAAATAAATGTTAATATTAATACACAGAAAAAAAGTAAATCAATGAGAAAAGTGGAAAAGATTGTGTGTTGGTCGGGATTTCTGTGCTACTGCTCCAGAAAAAGAAAACATAGGAACACGTTCTAACTTCGACAACAAAATGAGGCAGAGAATCAGTGGAGGCTTGTATAGCAAAGAGACAATCACAGGGAGATGTATTGTAAATGACCCTGACCGTTCTGTGGGTGAACTGTGCTCATTGAGTGGGAGACATGGTGTTTTAATATTACATGTCAATAAGATATGTAAATACAACCACAGTAAGGCTAGCTGGATATATATAAACCCTTGCCAGTTTGTTTTACTGATCTGTTTGTCAGTGAAGGGGATAAGTATGATATTATTAAACAATATACCATGTTATCTTATTAGCCTCAAATACTTTACCCTTTTCACCAAATCTGCACCATTTTTGTTTTCATAAGCCTCATAAAACGTCTGTATGGGATCCATACATAAGGCTGGTTAAGGCATTGCTATGACTATGTTAACACTTAAGAAATAGTGCCAAGTAAATAAGTACTTCAGTATTAGGTGATACATTTTTATTTGGACTTAATTGACATAATAAGACAAGGTTTTGCGAGTTTTCTCTTCCTCAGATCAGCAATACTTAAGAAATTGATCACTGATGGTATGACACAGAAGTTTGTGCAGCCTCAAAATGTTTTGGTCTAAAAAATCAAGAACACATCGAAGAAAATATATTCTTTGCAGTAAAAAGTACCTAACCAAGTCACACGTGTTTGGTCAGACATTGCTGCACGTGAAGTAATAAGGAGTGGCACAATAATATCAGTGAACAATAAGCATAATTTCCACTAATTCTGGTGTGCTGTTCTTGCTTTACTTCTTGGTCTGATATGGCCCAATAATGGTTGCATGGTAAATTACATTATTAATGCACAGACAATAATATATTTGATATGTGCTTGTGCTATTTTTTTTATTTAATACAACTATTGTTCTATTAAGTATATATAGAGACAGGTCATCATTGCAGACCATTCAGAAAAAGTAAGCACTGTCAACAAACCTAATAATTTATTACAAATTACCTTAATCACCAATTAGGTTCTGGCTCGTATGCCTGTTAATGGACCAACCTGGAAAAGATTTGTAGAACTAGAACTTTTAAAGAGCTCATAGACAAGATCCTTCTGCTATACAGTAGTTGTAGTTTTAAATTTCTTAAAATATGGAGCATGTGACCATATATAATTAAACCAGTGTTAATTGAAAACAAATACTCTGCTGCCCTTGTGTTAGTTAAAGCATTGATTAGTTTCCATTTGTAAAACAGTTTAAGATCCGAGTTACGGATGTAGCTAAGATAAGTGTGTTCAGGGCCGCTGCTACCTGGGGTCACATGACCACAGTGATTTCAGGATTAACGCGGTCGGCGGTCCCATTACGAAGCAGGGAACCCCCGCAGCGCGATCACGGCAGACACGGTCTCCGGCACCTGGGACTTTTGCTTCTTCGACCACGGTGCCAGTGACAGTGAGCGTTGCTACGTCTGTACTTTGCAGTAATTAGTTGATATCGGGATTGGGAAGATTGAAGGTGTCACTGCTTCAGGTTTATTGTTTTCAATTTTTCATTTTCCCGTCTTCCACTTTCGGCCAAATGTTGACTGTTTGCAGTTAGCTTGCTATGAATAAGAATGTAGGGCTTTTGTGGAACAAAATGTAATTTGACCGCAGTTCATAATCAAGTTGTTTTAGACATGACTTTCCAGTCAAGTTCTGTGCAGCTCCTAAATGTATTCTGCTCACATCACTCTCCTGGGAACAGTCTACTTTCTTATCTGCCCAGCGAATAATATCAGTACTGGAATGCATTTTTGACGTTATTACAAATGGTCTGAGTGTATGCGTTCAGCACCAAAAGCGCTCTGCTTCTCTTGGCAGAAAAGTATCAAGGTTGTGTAAAGAATTTTAAAAGTAAGATGAACAGATAGTTTCAAAAACAGACCAAGTCATTGAAGACATTAGCCTGTGTCATTCATTTGACATCTTAATGCAATATATGTGGGCTCTGATTTTATCTCCTATGCTGAATACTTTTGCTAATAAAAAACTAACCTGAAAGCTTTTCTGGACCCAAGAGGTAATGTAAAACAAATGAGCGGAAAATGCTATTTTTAACAAAGGATCCATCCTCTAACCAAAAATATTGTGAAAAAATAAATGTTGGAAAATTAACTTCAAAATAAATACATACTGTGCTGTACATGTAATACCTTTTTTCTCCTTACCTATTTTTGTTCCTCATTGACACTTTGGCTTTCAGTGAATTTTGCAATTGACCATATACTATTATCAAGTGTGTGTTTAAATAAAACATATATTACATTTAATGTATAATCACTCTATAAAAATATGTTAGCCAGTATTATGTGATAGCAATTATTGCACTTCTCTGAATGACCCCACAAATACCTTTTCATTTATTTATCTCCAATAAAGCATTATTTGTTTGAAAAAAAACTTTTCTGTTTCATATTGTTGGTATTTCCTTACATTTTAAGTCACGCTGTCAAAATGAAGAAACAGGGATAGTCACAAGCATTATATTTGGCGTCCATAATTTTTTTTTGTTTTATCTCTCCTTTGACACACACACAAAACAGAAGAGTAATTTACTAATGACAAACGTAACTTGCACAAACTAGTACAAGTTCTGCCATTTTTTTGTTATCTCGGGTGCACAGCTGAAATTTGCGCAGCCAAAAAAAGATAAGAAAAAAAGGGCTAATACATCATTATTTTCTGCGTAGGTTTTGCAATTTTTCCTTAATGACCCCAGTAATCTTATTAAAGATGTGCGAACGTTTGGAGACATTCGCACAACACGAATCATGTGAAACGAGGTCACATGACCCTTTATATTGCCACTGCCATCTACTTTCACACCTTTTCAACCATTGTTTAGCCAATGTGAACTTTTGTGACATTTTTTTGAAAATGCAAAAATGAACATAAAAAGCGAATTTTAAGACATTTGCATATATCTCGAAGCCATATATTTGTTGGGCGATATATATTTGACCAGAAACGTTTTTACAGTAGACTATATAGCCGTTCAAGGAAGCGAAGTTTGTTACCTGGAGGTTGAGTAACTTGTTTGCTGCCAAACTGCACAGCGATGCACAGGTCATTATCGAGAGGAAATTTATTACAGTTCAACATCTCTGGCCAAGGGAAGCCATAGGATTCCATGACTGGAGCACAGCTATCACGCACCACCTCGCACAATGACCGACATGGGTAAATTGGTCTTTCCAAGCAAACCGGGGCAAACAGTGAACACAGGAAGACTTGGGTATCTCGATGGCATCGCTTAGCCAGCAGGGGCACCCAGCTGCTAGCTTGTTGCTTGACCTCGGGCATGGTCTCATGGTCAAGCAGATTGGGTAAACGCATTTTCTTATAGCCCACGTTATGGCAGAGATGGAGATCCGTAGGAATGTCCACGCATTGGCTCTGCTTGGTGTAGAAGCGTCCATTCTGGAAGTTGTCTGACTGCCAGCTGTAGTAGTCATATTCTTCTGCGGAGGTCCAGAGAATAAGCCCAAATAGTAAGGAGTTTATCCAAGCCACAATATTCCACTGGAACTGCATGACTGCGCCAAAATTATGGAAAGTTAAGTCACGAACCTAATTCATGAGTGCACCGAAAAATGCTTGTGTTACTTGGTTAGAATTTATTACGCTGCCGAAAAAAGAAAATCTTGTAAAACCATTTAAAAAAAAAAAAAAATGTTCCTCCTTTTCGCAATTCAAGGTTTTTTTTTTTTAAAGGAATATCCGATGTTTTTCTTTACTTTTTGCTGTTTCACTCTCCCTTTCCCTCTTGCTAAGTTCTATGCAGCTGCAAGAAGAGACAGCTGGAGCTTGTATGCTGCACAAGAAGTGAATTAAAAGTCTGTGCTTGTTTGCCTGCTTCCAAACTCCTTACCCAGCTCAGGGAATCTTTAGCACCACCCACCTCTAATCTTTTAAGTGAGCCCTGAAGGATTAGCCAGCAGCCAATCTACAGTGGCCAAGCCTCCGCCTACTGCTTGGACTCAGAAGCCGGACTTCATGTGTGGATATGACAGTCATAAGTTTCTCCTTCTGTGCAGCCAGGCATATTGATACAATCTTGTCTAACCAGGGCTTAAACTTTCTCAAATGCCTTTCACCTGTAGTCTTTCATTCCACTATATTTTCCTATTTCTTTCTTGGTATTGCATTCCCTTTTTTGCGTGTTATCCGGCATCCTCTTGAATCCCTTATAACTCATGGCTAGTCACATTATTTCGTTGCTGCATTTCATCCATATTAACTACTGTACTTCAGACACTTTTCATGCTACGCTCCTCCTTGGCATTAATCGCTTTTTGTGTGAATCATCTCTCCTTTCTTTCACGTTCAGTTTAAATACCACTGTTAGAATTGCTTCCAAGGTTATCTCACTTAGTAAAGATGTTTTAAACTGTTTTAATACAGTTTAAATGCTGGTACCATAAGCTTCATGCTCACCTGTGTTCCTTCAAACAAGTTCTAAGGTGTGGAACATGTTAAAACATCAAATATTGTACAATTACAAGGTATTTGTCCTTCCCTTCTTTGCAAAATCTACCAATCCAATAGGATACAATTGAAATAATTGGATTATTTCAATCACTATCAATGTCTGTGTGATTGCAACATGCGTTTCAAATAAAAAAGCTTACACATTAAAATCTGCACACATAGGGGCCTATTCTCGTAGCTCCGAAGTTCTCAGTGTCACACCGCGCGGTTTGTCATGTTCAGAAGTAGCGGAATGAAATGTGAGAAAAAACCCTATTCTCTACTGCAAATCACATCTTTTAAACCGCTTCTATAAAAAGGTGACAGACCGCACAGTTGAACAGCCACAGCGCCCGGATTGTACTTGCTTGAGAAGCGGAATGACCTCAGGTGGTGCTACAGGTAACTCCGTCCCCAGTCTGATTTATGGGTTTTGCTCTCTCAGCCTAACCTATATTTCCGGCTCTGGCTGTAACTCGCAATACCGATCTCGCCAATCTTGAGGTGGCGTGAAAAAAATGCCAGTTTTAAAAGCGGTTTACATAACGGAGCTACGACAATTGCAGTTGTAGTTAAAAAAAATGCGAGTTGGAGGCTTTTTTGACAAACCGGTCGGATTGGCAGAGCCAGAGTGAAACATTGTAAGAAAGCCTTTTAGACACGGATTGGACATGAGAGAGGGGCTTACAGAATAGCAAACCATGCCAAGCCACTTTAGAAGTGGTTTGTCACACTTCGGAGCTAATAGAAAAGTTCCCTTAACCCGAGAACTAGCAGATTTTAGTCTAATGTACAGTATACAGTAAATACCTGTGCTTCATGATTTTAGGTTATTTTATCGTGACTTTATTTTCATCTGAGTCTAGTTGGCGATGCTATTACCTCTAAGTATTTAACAGTTTACCAAGGCTTGATCCCAATGTTTGCATATTATTAATGCCGAAGAAATATGTGGTTTTAGCAGGTTTGTGAATAGATCAAGATGAAACATTTATTATTATAATGCTTATATTTCCTAATAATGTTTTGGCTGTATGTACGGAATGCAGTGTATTGCAATGATTACACACTCAATCAATGTTAAAGGACAGAGTTTGTGCGACTTGTGCTGATTCCTCACATATTTGTAAACATAGCTTTAGATTTGCCAATAAGTGGGACTGCTGCTTGAAATAAACTTAAAGATGAAATAACTGTAAATGTCTATGCGGCAATAGAAATAACACATGGACATCAAACTTCCAGTTATTGAAAGTCCTGTGGTGTGTAATATAGAAATATAAAAATTGGGGCTCTTCAGAACTTCTTTTGCTGCTTAGCTCTAATGCCTAAACCTAATGCCCACTTACCCCCATCCTACTCCACCCTACACCATCCTACCGTAAACAGGTCACCCTTATTTAGAGGAAACATCGTCTTGTCTTCGAAAGAGCCATTGATTGAGCCACCTGTGCTGAAGCAGGGACTGATTGAGCCACCTGTTCTGAAGCTGGGATATCCTTAAAACCTGACCTATTGGGGGGTCTTGAGGACTGGAGTTGAGCACCCCTGGGTTAAAGGACAAGTCATGGTAGGAACCAACAATAGGTACATTGTGACAGATTGCTGGTTGGATATTAGAAATCTGAAATATACAATGATAAAAATAGTAATACAATGTCAATATGGTTGCCTATGGATACTGTTATAATACAACTTGACTTGGAAGCTATCATAGAGCAGATAAAGATGTCCACTCCTTGTGAACGACATGAGAACATCAACATCAGTTTTCAGACACACCTTTAGGTATCATTGCCAGGTTACACTGATTACACAGAGTGATGCTCTGAGAGAAGCATAGGATATGCTCCAGAAGAAGAGGTGGTCAGTTTTGTGCGGGAGGTGGATTCGTTATCATCTTTATCTGCAGGCGCAGGTGTAATTGGGACTTTTTTTTTTTTTACTTGTCCCAAGAATGTTTTCCCAGACTAAGCATTTATTGCAAATGTGTGTGACAAACATTGAGAATGCAATGGTGGTAATAAAGGGCATTGCCCCCTAAGAAAATCTTGCATGGTGTAATGTCATAGATTATACAGATGTCTTTGAAATTGTTTGTCAAATGACAAGTTAGTTGCATCTTTTTCGTACCATGCATTGCTCTGTTGATTTCAGCCCCAACAAAGGTGACCAACTTGAAGTGTTTCATGGGATATTTCGGCCCTCGCACACCCGGAAAGAAAACATTGGAAGGCTAATATTAATTTCAAGAGAATTTGATATCTTATTAGACTGCGAAGGTTTTATCAAATACAATAATTTACTATAAATTTGACGAAGGTGAAGACAAGATGTGAATGTATTTGGAGCTAGATTTAGTAAGTGGTGTCAATCCTCAGCCCATTTTAAGACTCACTTAAGTGAATTCAGATTACCATCTAATAAATCTGCCTATATTGGGTGGAAACGATTTGCCTTTGAAGCAGCTTTTCTACTGAGATATGCAGGACTGAAAACAATGACTTTGTTAGCAAAAGGGAGGCAGTAAGGAGCATGGAATATTTACTTGTACATTTTGGAGCTATGTGTCGAACTCTAGAAATGAGCGCGTTGATGCATATAATAAGTACATTAAGTTCTATTCTTTAGCTTTATTTTGTTTAATGCAGATCTATTCATTGGAGAGACTTATGACATAACAAACTTGCTGGATTTATTTGATGAAAAGAAATTACCCAAAATTCAGAACTAGATATATTATACAGCTGCTCCCAAAATCACTCAAGCAGAACAAAAAAGGGACAAATGGCATTAAATGCTGACTTCAAGAATAACATGATTAAAATATATAATGTGGTGTCTATTTAAAACACAATTATTACAGTCGTATCCCCCTTATTATAATTAGACAGGGGCTGAAATAACCATGTGTTTTATTACGTTATACAAAGGGTCAAGTAAAATAACATGTATACATAACATAACAAAATCTCATTCAGCACCAATATGCGTCCTATAACTCTATTACAGAGCGTGTTTCATGGTAATTATGTCTGTGTAGCTAAAGATATTCATCAAATGTCCTGCTACTTCTGTCCATTTAATAATTGCACCCATTCGTAGGAAAGTGATATGTTTCAACTTCTGCAAAGTCATCATTCAATTCATCATATGTTCAAGTTGCAGCACCACAAAATCAGCCACTGTGTTAAGTGAGTAACTAGGGTTACAAATGTTCTGTCTGATCTCGGTCCAACTACCAACAGAAGAATTCCTGATTCTGAGCGCTAAGTTGGGTGAAGGAAGGCAGGACATCTGAACAGCATTACGTGTTCAATGCTTAAACACTCCATTTAGGTTACAGTGGATACTGATGGTCTTTTATTAGATTGCCTACATACTGTATGCAGCCATTGTTGCTTTAATGGAATGGATTTTCAGCACTTTTATTGGACTTATTATAACTACTCAAGAACTGAATGATAAATTCAATTATGTTAATAACCATAATGACTTATGTTAGCATCCAAAGCCTGTTACATACAGATGTAGCCGGACTTATTCTCCCCAGCGCCGCGAAGGAAAAAGCAAACGTCTGCAGCGCTGGGGACAGGTTTAACAAATGGTACCTTTTCCTGTTGGAGAAAACTTTTTATTCACTCACAAACACATGTTTTAGTCCAGGGATGCTAAACTCCAGTCCTCAAGCCCCCCAAACAGGTCAGGTTTTCAGGACATCCCTGTTTCAGCACAGGTAACTGAATCAGTCCCTGCTTCAGCACAGATGGCTCAATCAGAGGCTCAGTCTGGGCCACTGATCGAGCCACCTGTGCGGAAGATGGGATATCATGAAAGCCTGACCTGTTTGGAGAGGGGGGGGGGCACTTGAGTTGAGCACCCCTGCTTAAGTCATCAATGCATTGTGTTTGATTTTTCTGCAGAGCACACAATGTACATGGCACAATTCTCCAATTTCGATAACACAGGAGTGTGGGAGGGATAGAAGAAGACCTGGGAGGAATTCAAGCCCTCCAAGTTAAAGATCAGCCTAATCTACAGTCATTGAAACTTATATATCAATGCCTTCTTATCTCTACCTCCCATCCTACCTGCATTCTCTCTATTTACCTACCTCCAATCAGAAAACAATGGGGGCAACGTATATGCCCAGAACTAGCATCTCTGTAAGCAAGGTGCTAAACCCAATGTTAACTGTGATGTCTAATTCTAGGTACATACACCTCATCACAAACCCACTCTGAGGTTCTTATGCTTTTGTGTCATTTTTCTCAGTTTAACCAAACTTCTGATAAATCTCCTATAGATTTTTGCAAAACAGAAGCTGAAAAGGATTGATGGTTTAATAGCAAATCCCAACATGTGTTTCTCAAAAATCTCTGCACCAAAAAGAAATGTATTTATGTATTAATAACATGTTTTACAAGGGAGTAATACATTGAGATACCGCTCGTTTTCAGGTATTTAACAGGGGATATTGAACTCAACCCAGGCCCTTCTTTTTCAACTCAGTCCCATACCCCTGATAATGCCCCTTTAAAATTCTAAAAAGGGCTATGTGTCGCCCATATTAATATTTGAAGCCTGCAGCCCAAACTGAATAAGCTAAGGGCATGGTGCCTTTTGTATAAGCCATAATTCTCGAAGAAAAATGGCTAACTCGTAAAACCCTTGCTGCATCTATCTCTCATTCAGGGATACTCCATTTTAAGGAGATAGGTATAAAAAGGAGATGGGGTGTTATTTTATATCGAAGGCTGCTTACAATTTACGCTGCTGAATGGTCCCCCAAGCCCTCTTTTGAAATGCAAGTTGGTACAAATTTGCCTCCCTGTAGGAGGTACGTGCAGAGGTTTTAACCCCGGAGACGGGTATTAAGGGAAAATCATATAGACTTTTATTAGCTGAGGTTGTTAACAACAAAAATATAGCTTATGTTTCAGTGACAAAAAGGAGCAGTAAAAGAAACATACCTAGCTCCATGTGGAGCGCTGACTAACACAAGAACTTAGTCACGATCTGTTGGTTGGAGGGCTAAGCCCCTTACCAACAATAACAGACATTCAGTGTTGGTTAAGGTTTATTTTCGGGCCCCTGGCTTGCTTCTGACCAGGCTAGGGGCTGGAAAGTCCGAGGGCAGGGTACCTTCCACAGCGTTCCAGGGTGTCTTACTATCTTATGCAGGGTGGTCACACTTCCGCGTTGCAGGTGTACACGAATCTTCCTGGATCAGCACCCCAACTCACCTTAGCAAACTAGATACCCTCTACAACTCAATATGCTGATTTGTCCTACAATGTAATTACAACACACATCACTGCGAAATGCTCAAAGAACTAGATTGGCCATCACTTGAGACTAGGTGCAAAGCTCTTTTTTCCTGTCTTGCCTTCAAATAGATTCTGAGCAAGCTACCCAGCTACATGAACAAGCTCTTCACCCCTACCACACGCAGTACTTACAGTATCACATGAGGTCTGATGCCAAAAGACTGTTCACAATCCCAAGGTTCAACAAAGAAATGGGTCCCTACACCTTCTCCTACTGTGCATGACCTACCAGAGACTCTCAAAACCACTTCCAGTTTAAGTAATTTCAAGGCTTCAGCTGTCTCACATTTTAATCTTGTCTGCAACACCCATAATCATATATTACCTCTAAATGTTCATGACATGTCGGTAAATTGAATGTACACTGTACCTTCTCTTCATTTAATGTAACCATGTACAGTATTGTCATGATAACTCTGTGCCCAGGGCATATCTAGAAACGAAAGGTAGCTCTCAATGTATTATTTCCTGGTAAATCATTTTATAAATAAATAAATTGTGCAGTGTAACTATTAAGTTAAAGATACAATGCTGCATAGTTGACTTTTTCAAAAAAAATTTTTTTTACATTTTCTGACAGTAGAAAGTGACTCTCAGAATGGTCTTCCTTACATAAACAAAAAGCAAAATGAAACAAAGCTTACTTTTTGAGATACTTTATTTTGGCCAGCTTGAAACACAGGCTATTTAGATCACAATTTCACAAGCAGTCAAGTCACCCATGGCCATGTTGTTCTATCCCAGGTCACTGGTCAGGTAAGACTCGGTTTTATTAGAGGAGAGCATGTTTAAATGCATGGGAAGAAATGTCTGACCCATCTGAAAAAGTCCCCTCATCCCAATGCATGCACCTGTAAGAGTAAGACAGAGGCTCCATCATCTTCCTCCTGTGTTTTATGACAGAAAAGGTTGGCTATGCTTACAACAAGAATTCACTGCTTGTGATATTTTATAACAGATCTGTGTTTGTACACTGTTGCAGTAATTTTAAGAACAAAACCTAAAAAGGCACCACAATAAATGTAAAAAAAATAAACATAAATAAATAAGGACAATAAATAAATACTGATCACATCCCGTTCAATACACTCACATGCTACAATGTTCACAGCCAGTTGGGCAGTGCAACACTACTTATCTTACATAATCTTTCACCTTAGATAAAAGTGTCTCTCATATTAACTAGATGTATGTGCCTGTTTGTGAAATACGTTAGAAAAACGTACATTTTCCTACCGTAAGTTTTCACTGGTCCGAGTTTCCATCCCTATGTTATCTGCATTCATTTGCTGAGAACACCCAGGGACTCTTTGTTGGCAGACGCTTGAATTAAAATGTAATGCCTGAATTGTTAGTTTTGGGGGATAAGACACAAGAGAATCCACCTGCCACCAACAGAGAAACGCGTTTACTCATTCAGCAAGGAATGGAGCACAGGGAAGTCAAATGATCGGGGCTGGAAAGATCTGTAAACTTTAAAACATGGGTTAAAGGGTTGGAACTACTAGAAGTCAAATTGCCACTAAGTAATGTGTGAATAATGACGTAAAATAACTAGTCCTGGTGGAATTATGTGGGTCTATTCCAGGGAGGGTAATTATTTTGGCTGGAATTTTGGTAAACATGACAAGTTTTGGTAAACTTTGCAGGCAACATAGAATCTACATTAAGTGTGTGGCCCACCAAGCTTACCAAAGCTCCCTTCAAAACCATCTTCTCCCCACCTGCATCTCCACTACGCCCTCACTCTCTGCCTCCCTTTATCACTCACACTCCCCCTTTCTCTTTTAGTTCTCCCCCCCTTTGTCCCACTCACCTTCTCCCACCGTCACTCACCTTTTACCTTACTCACTCGCCTCCTCCCTCACTCACTCCCTTCTCCCTCCCTCACGAACCTTCCTCTCTCACTCTCCCTTCTCCCTCACTCTCCCTTCTCCCTCCCTCACTCCCCTTTTCATTCACACTTCCCTTTTCCTTACTCACTCCCCTTTTCCCTCACTCTCCTCCCTCACGCTCCCTTCTCCCTCACTCACTCCCCTTTTCCCTCACTCTCCCTTCTCCCGCCTTCTCCCTCTCTCACTTGCCTTTTCCCTCACTCACTTGCCTTTTCTCTCCCGCACTCCCCTTCTAGCTCACTCACTCCCCTTCTCCCGCACTCACTCGCCTTCCTCTCTCACCTCACTCTGCTTCTCTCTCCTTCTCCCTCACTGTCCTTCTCTCTCCCTCCTCTCCCTGACTTCTTCTCCCCCGGTCCCTACCTATGGTGATGGTGCGTGTGACAGAGGCAGCTTCAGAGGCAGCGCAGCATCAGATGAGGAGGCAGCTTTGTGACAGAGGAGACAGCATCGCGGTGGGAGACCACCTAGGCATGAATTATGGAAGTTGGGTCCAACTTCAGGCGGGTCCTAACTTCCGTGTTAGGACCATCTGGGTGGACTCCTGCCGCGCTGCTGCCTTCTCCGCTGACGCTGCCTCCGTGGTCCGCATCACAGGTAGGGACCGGGGAGCGGACTTTTCCCACACCCTAAAGATGTTTACTAGGCCTGGTGTTTTGGTTTTGCCTCTAAACCTTTTTTTCCGGTTTTGGTTTAGGATTATGGCGGAATATGTGAATTTTGTTTCCCTTCCCTCAAATTGTACTTATCTCTACTATTTACTAAAGTCTCCCAGCTGAAAACTGGAACTAGAACACTGCAAATAGCAGCACCAAAGAAAAGGAATCCCAATGGAAGCAGTTAGAGATCTTCCTTTGATAAATATAAACATGCTTTGTTTACTGGTTTTGTCCTAGTTTTGCAGCTGGGATCATTTAGTAAATAACATTCTTAGTTCCCAGATCCACAAAGCTCATTTTAATGTGGCATTAACCAAACTTACTGTCACATGAAGAGTAACATTGTATCTTCAAAGGACAACAACATAACATCAAGTCACACTCAAAGAGCTTTGAGTTATCTGTAACACCCCTACCCCGCCCGGCAGCCAGATATAGGGTCTACATAAAATCTCACAGTCTCTGACCTTTCAAGACAGGGTTTAGACCTGTTCTACTAGAGTGTTAGCTCAGTGGGTTACCTTTCTCTTCTCAGGGTCTCTCTCCATGGGTTCAGGCCAAGGCTGTAGTGCAGTGAATAATTAGAACAGGGCGCCAGGACGCTTTCAATGGGCTTTATTTGGTACAACATTCTTATCCATCTTCCTCCAGACAGAGTTCAGTGCAGGCAATATAGAATTATAAGCTCAAACCTTTCTTCGTTCTGAAGGCTGTACAGTATATGGGCAGGGGTTACCTCCTCAACCTTATATGCAAGATACGCTCCTTTTGGTATATAATCCAAGGACCCTACACTAAATAACTTATTGCTTGCCCTGAGTGAATCCCTCTCATCGGGGAATCCTGGCAGATGTTTGGCTGCAGTGTCCTCCAGGCGGTCTCTCACCCCTGAATCTCTCACCACCCTCTGGGGTCTGCTCTCCCTGGGGTCTCTCCCATTTCACTCCCTTCACCCCCCTGTGGTCTTTCTGGTCTGGTCCCCCCCCCCCCAGGGGTCTGCTGATAATTTGGTGGGCACATATTTATATCTGGGAAGTGGCCTACCCCCCTGTCCCAGTAACTGGGAAGATCTAGGTGTAGCAAAGGCCACTCATCCTGGCATGTGACTCCAGCATCATCCAGACAAACATATGCCTGAAAGTGCAACATTATAACAATAACTGGGGATGGGATCTCACCTGCCTAACCTGGTGACTAGTTAACCCTGGCACTGCCTGTAGCTTACCAGGGCTGTCATGCAAGACAAGGGAAAGATTCTAGCAGGGTGCTACAGTACATAACTATGACAGACTTTAGTGATAATGATATGTAAATGAGGAGTGATGAGAACTTTGCATTTCCACAAATGCCTGTTAGGGCTGGGACCCGCTGCGCCCGGTGGCGCGGGCGGCCGCGTGAGCGCTACTCGCCATTGCCTTGTAGCCTCATGATCCGGTCCCAGTCCCTCCTCACTGCCAACTGACTACGTACTGTGATGCGTCAGCCAGCAGGGGATACCAGAGAATTGTGTTCCCGTGCGGCGACGCGTCACATGGTACGCGAGTCAGCCAATGGGGAGGAGGGGAGGGAAGGAGCTAGATGGGAGGCGCCTTGGGCGGGGAGCAGGGAAGGAGCTGCAGGTTAAAGTGTGTGTGTATATGTATGTATGTGTGTGTATGTATGTGTATATGTATATGTGTGTGTGTGTGTATGTATGTATGTGTGTGTGTATGTATGTGTGTGTGTATGTATGTGTGTGGGGGGGTGGTTGGCACCACGATCAGATCCCGGCCTCCTCCCCCCCACTCCAGCCCCGGCTCCCTACAGACCACATATCGCGGTCTGTGTCTGTCAGCGCCCCGCCTGTCTGCAGTGCGGGCGCGCTGACTGAGGGAGCGGGGCCTTAGCCTTAGGATGAATGCAGGGACCTATTGTACGCTAGTTAGGTCATACCAAAACTTTTACTGTGTCTTGATGGGTGTAATAACACAGTTAGATATGATGGAACAAACATATTATTTCCCAGTATTATTTCGCTCTCCTCTCTTTCTCAACTTGAGTTACAGCCCTATTTCCGGGTCTGGATCGGAGTAACATCACGTTATTGGAAGATAACACAAAGTTATGCTACAATAACGTGGTGTTAAGCCTATGCTGTGAACAAAGTATGTGCTGCGCTATTCAAAAAATACTAATAATATATTAGTGACTAATATGTGCACTAAAATCACTTAAACGGAATGTTATAGTGTGTTCATGTGGCTGCCAATCAGTGAATCTGACCACCCTGGTCAGATGTGAAGTAATGAAAAAACAGCACTGTGAGGCGCCTAACGTGAATAATACTAAGTGAACACATTCAAAAGGTGTTAATATAGCAAATGTAAAAAACAAGGTAAATAATAAAACTTATCTAAACATAAATGTAACAGATACAACCGTGAACAATGTCCTTTAGGGATTGTCCAAATGACTCCATTGCTGTTGGAAAGATGCAGGTGGAACTCAGCACATGAAAAAGAGAAACATAACAACATAGTGTAATACTGTATAGAAAGAGCAGGATGAACCTAATAATAAAGGAATGGTAAGTTCCTCAGAGGTAGGAAATAGTCAAGAGAATTAGGTAAAAAAGATACATTTAATAAACATTAAAAAATAACATATGCAGTTATCACAATAGAATCCACTCATCACGCCAGCAAAAATTGAAATCCTACTTACAGGAGATAAGTAGGTAAGGCGCATTTAGTAATATCCTTTACAGGGAGTAGCTGCCTCTCATGTCCGGCAAACACCTCTGGAGTCCCGTCTGTGTCTGATCCAGACCCGCTGGTGCGCACAGGTCCTCCTATGGCTGCCGGGGTTCTGGCTCCGCTTCTCTCCCCTTCTACCGACGTCTGAGCCAATGCTAGCCTGGAACGTCGCTCAGGCTCTCGCACCTGAAACGCGTAGGGTGGAGTTACCACTTCCTTATGCCATCGCAAACCAGTGTGCATAGGTGTGCACTTCCTTCTCTTGGAGGACGTTTTCTGAATACACTGCACTATACCCGGAACCGGCTTGTGTACCATCAGCTCTCACGAGAGCCTGAGCGGCGTTCCAGGCTAGCATTGGCTCAGACGTCGGTAGAAGGGGAGAGAAGCGGAGCCAGCACCCCGGCAGCCGTAGGAGGACCTGTGCGCACCAGCGGGTCTGGATCAGATGCAGACGGGACTCCAGAGGTGTTTTCCGGACATGAGAGGCAGGTACTCCCTGTAAAGGATATTACTAAATGCGCATTACCTACTTATCTCCTGTAAGTAGGATTTCAATTTTTGCTGGCGTGATGAGTGGATTCTATTGTGATAACTGCATATGTTATTTTTGAATGTTTATTAAATGTATATTTTTTACCTAATTTTCTTGACTATTTTCTACATCAGAGGAACTTACCATTCCTTTATTATTAGGTTCATCCTGCTCTTTCTATACAGTATTACACTATGTTGTTATGTTTCTCTTTTTCATGTGCTGAGTTCCACCTGCATCTTTCCAACAGCAATGGAGTAATTTGGACAATCACTAAAGGACATTGTTCACGGTAGCATCTGTTACATTTATGTTTAGATAAGTTTTATTATTGACCTTGTTTTTACATTTGCTACATTAACACACTTTAAATTTGCTCACTTAGGGCCCTATGCAGAGAGCAGCGTTAGAAATAATTGGAGAGTTTAAGAAAAAGTAGGTTTAATGGAGAGTTTTATTCTCCATATGCAGAAATGTGCGAAATCTGCAATTGAAAGCATGAATGCGTGTGTTGAGTTTAAAATGGAGAGATGCGCGCTGCAGAAAAGTGTTTGAAAAAAATCGCGCTTTTTTTTTTATTTTTTCTATGGCCGGCGAGCTCCTGCTTCTTGCCAACTTTTGTTGGCGGAGGAAATTGTAGAAAATCGCACCAATAACAGCCGCTAGATGGCGATCGCGCCTTTCTGAATTTGGATATTTGTAACACTGGCGAGATGTAGGTTCTCACCAGCCGCGCGGCGAGATTTATAAATAGAAAAAAAAATGGCGCGTTTTTCCTACCTCGCCATTTTCTGCTGTTTTCTGCGCGAATTTCACCACAAAATGGCGATATTTGCTATAGCGCTGCTCTCTGCATAGGGCCCTTAGTATCATTCACGTTAGGCGCCTCACAGTGCTGTTTTTTCGTTAAGCCTATGCTAATGTAAAAATGCAGTTCTTTTCATATTATTAGCAATGGGGTTACAGAGTTATGTATATTACATAAACAGAGTGACCTACCAAATAAGGGCAAACAAAGCGCAAACAGATACATCTGTACAGATTACAATGAGGGTCCTGCTCAAGAGAGAATACAATCTAGAGCAGGGGTGGCCAACCTGATATGTTGGTGGCCTTTGAGTACTGGAGTTGGCCATCCCTGCTCTATAGAGAATAAAGGGCAATGTTGGAAAGAAAGGTAAAGCGGCTGCTCATTGTGGGAAGGAGTGTGCTTCAGGGTGGAGTATGAGGAGATGAGTTAAACATACCGTTCATTCCTTGTTTTAGGTAACTTTACATTATGAGCCCTGAATTAATGGAGCATTGGTCATCTAGGTTAAACCCATTAATGTGTCACTGCTGTTGGCTCACTTTGGATCCAGTAGGGATTAATTCGCCTTTAACAATTGCATCAACAAGAATATGCTTTAAAATAAACATATTACAGATTGCACTTTTATATTAAACTGCAGACAGTTTAAAGGATTTTGCTTTTTTAATGGACCACAGGGAATGTCATTCCTGTTCCCCCCACAAACTGTCCCTCTGCTTTACTGTTACACACATGCATTTCACATCTGAATTGTGGAAATCGGAGAAGATTTACAGCCAGCGCTGATCAAAAGATGGACAGGTTGGGGAAGGGATAGAAAGTTTTAAAACATCAAATATCTCAGAAAGGGGTCAGACCCGAGGACAACAGAAAATAAAGAAATCTGAATTTAATACAGACCAATTGGTTCAGGTACATACAGTATTTTATTGTAATAAAATAGCTAATATAAAGGGACTTTATTTAATATGGAAAATGGAGCAGACAGAATCCTGTCTCGGTATGGAAATAAAAAGCTCTAATAATGAAGCTTTATCTGTTCTGTCCATGGGGTCTATATGATTATGCTCTGGAACATATAGTGAGATCATTCTTTAATAATCAGTTACACATTTATTTTTCTGCGATCCCTGTAACTGAGCACAAGTACCTGGAAAAATACACATTGTACTAAAGCAACAATCCCTCTGATGCAGGGTTTTTATTTCTAGATGTATTCTTTGCACCTACTTTAACTAGGGAGTCCCAAATAGAAGAACCAGTGATTCCTTATAAACGAGAGCTCCAGTTGAAGAGAAATGTAGAACCTCACTCCTCTTGCAATGGGAAAATCACAATGGATACTGCCACATCATTACCAGTTAGCCAATCGAGCGAAGTAATGGCATTACCGTCAATGATTGGTGCCTGTGGCTGGCAACAAATATTCCCTGATAAGAAAAAACAAACCGAGGATCTATAGTCAAACCAGCCAAATTGTTACCATCAATCTCAAGTGACAGATCTCACATAGCAGTAAGGAAATATAAAAAAGGAATGTGTGCAATTATGTATAGACAGTATACATGTTACATGTGACCCACTGCTATACTTTGTTCTGCGTTTTAAACAAACAACTAAGTAGTCTTCAAATCTATCATTATCTACATCATCTATTACAAAACAGTGAGACCTTGGGCATTCAGTATTATATCACTTCTGAGATCTCGGTATAATGAAGGTGAGGGTAAATGCATCTACAGGTACCATTCTGGGTTGTAACCAATATATGTCATAGACGATGCAAATGCTAAAGTTGTACATTCAGCAGGAGTGTGCTCGCGGCTTGTTACAAAGAGGGACCTAATGCATTGAAGAACAGCACTTTGGAAGTTATGGAAGGCAAGCAAACAATGTCGCCTACTCAACAACTTTGACCTACAAGGCTGTGTACTGTGTAAGTAGTACTTTTTGGGGGGCATCCTATCTGTGAAAGTCTAAATCCTGGTATTTACCAAAGGTATCAGCTGTTTGCTGCATAAATCCAGAGCTTTTTATCTCCAGACCAGGTTGTGAGTTTCTATTGCCAAAAGAAACAAAGAAGGGAACAGCCCACTAAAAATAAGGGCTCATGGTCTTGACATGAGGTAAATGATCGCTTGAGTAATGCTTGTGCTGAAAAATCAGTTGCCTTTTATTTAAAAGGAACAGACAAACATCCAGAAAAACGACATTTAAGGCCAGCATGGTCTTTCATCAGGTGGGTGTGTAGTCCCCTTCTTTGTTTCTTTGTGTCTGTGTATGAAGTATGGCCACACTTTACAGGGATAGATGCACCTTCTCAAAAATTTCTACTACAGTTTTGATGCTCTATGGCAGGAGTGGCCAACTCCAGTCCTCAAGGGCCACCAACAAATCAGCTATTACAATATCTGTGCTTCAGCACAGGGGGCTCAGTCATTTTGACTGAGCCACTTATTCAGCCACATGTGCTCAAGCAGGGATATCCTTAAGACCTTACCTGCTGGTGGCCCTTGAAGACTGGAGTTGGCCACCCCTGCTCTATGGCGATATCTGGGATTTATCCCTTCATTGACTTTGTACAGTTTCCATTGCCACCATTCTAAAAGGTTAGGTACATGTTCGTGTCCAGTTACTCCAGGTGGATGGACAAGTTTGGGACCTTAAGGTTGGAGTAACACCAACTAAATGTCATTATGAACAATAAACACTTTCAGTGCCAAAGGCACCAGTAACACACTGCTGTTCTGCATTACAGAGGCGAGCATACAAAAATAAGACATTAATCTCTTCAGATGAGGGATTTATTGTTTATTTAGTGTGCTACCCTGCATATTATTGAGTAAAAAAAACCTTTATGTCCAATGTTTGGGTGCCTTAGTGCCTTTTCAATATTATTTTAAAATTGCGTTGAAAGACAATGAGCTTGTTTGTTTCTCACCACTAAAGTTTGTCCTTTCATCCTCAAGTAATTAATCCAGTCAAATCAAAAGAAAACGACCTTGTTTATTGTTCCTTTGACAAGGCGTGTAATTAGAGAGATCTTCTTAGGTTGTAAATCAAAGGTTGAAAGGTAGAAATAGATATGAACTGTGGGTTACCTGCACTTCTGAATAAAGTGGACTAATTACATATGCTTCAGAGATAACATTCATTTTTCATAGGTTTTCCACCTGATTAATTAGTTGGCTTAACACGTTTAGTGTTGAAGGAGTGTACAAGCATTGCAAAGGGATTTAAAGCGGCAGTTTCAGCTAATTAACCCCCTTATTTGATATCATGGGTACCAGAGTACAATTTTCAACTCAAGGGGCCCCACCGATTCACAAGATATTTTATTGGTGAATTTACCAATGATATATATATATTTTAAAGGCTTTTAAAAGACCATCCAATAGTAAGCCACAATCAATGACATTGCGGCTTCCTATTGGCCCGCTGGACCTGACAACCAGTTTGATTTCCCTTGAAGGAGCACAGACAACAGTGAATCCACTGGTAAGTGTATCAGGAACCTGGGAGTTCCCCGAGCTTAATATAACTCAATATATACAACAACAACAAAGATGGTGGGGGGGGTGCTGGGCTGCAGCTTTAACAATGCACTTTATGGCGTTGGTGTCCTAAAGGAGTAATGAAGCTAAGACCTAAAGAGGTTATAGCCTCCTTTCTGTGATCTGATTTTCCCAATTGCACACAGGTCTGACATAATGTTTCATCTTTAACCCCGTGGCTATTTCTTCACTATACACCAGGGGTGGGCAACTGCAGTCCTCGAGGGCCGCCAACAGGTCAGGTTTTCAGGATATCCCTGCTACAGCACAGGTGGCTCAATCTTCCATGCTGACGCAGGGATAGCCTGAAAACCTGACCTGTTGGTGGCCCTCAAGGTTTGCAGTTGCTCACCCCTGCTATACACTGTAGGGACATATTCGGGACATGCAGCACTGAACTGGCGTTCGTGTTGGCATCAAATCTATGATGTGTGTTACATTTGCTCTGAATAATTAATAAGAGCAGTTCCCACCAACTCAGACTTGGCAGTTTTTTTTATGCAATATTTTTTTTAGTATATACTGTAGATTGTGAGGCATCATGTTATAATTTGTGCAAGTGCTAATTCCTCCCCCAAATAATGCAAGTGTATGCAGGGCAAAATACATGAAAAATACCATCATGAGAGATTCATGTTCAATGAGGCCGTTTGTATTACTTGGCAGTTTAAATGTCAATGCTTCAAAGCCTTTTTGCTCAATTAAAGGCTGAAGCATAGAAAGTAATTATTTCTTTGTAATCCTCAGTTTCAGTGTGCAGAAAAAATGTAAGTAGATTCTTCACATTTAGTGGGGGGGGGGAGGGGACATTTATTTGTTATGCAAAACTGGGGCAACAAAAATGGCACCCAACTTATCAAGAAAAAAACGTTCTTATGGTCGTCAATGAGATTTTCTCCTTCGGATAAATCTAGTGCGATAGTTGTGCGCAAGTATTCTCCCGGGAGACTAGACGGACAGACAACAATGAAAAGGAATCTAGTTGTATTGTATGTATTGTATGTATGTATTGTATGTATGTATGTATGTATTGTATGTATGTATGTATGTATGTATGTCTTTATTTGTGTAGCGCCATTAATGTACATAGCGCTTCACAGCAGTAATACACGTGGTAATCATATAGATAATAAATAGATATAAATAACAGGTCATGGGAATAAGTTCTTCAGACAAATGTAACATTTAGGGAGAGGAGACCTTGCTCCGAGGAGCTTACAATCTAGTTGAAAGCAATTTGATGGTAGTCTTTAATAAAGTTGGCGCGGTTATTCTGCACTGGGTTCACCCCAGTTTTGCAGCCTGGAGACTTTAGTACATAAACCCTATAAAGTGAAGATTAAAGATGACCATTGTTGAAAATGTATACTTTAGAACTCAAACCAGATGTCTGTGAGTAGGGTTACTGGCTCTGCACTTCTTAACCGAGGCTGTGCTGAAAAGCTGTGGAATACGGCAGGTGTAAGCTTATAGGGATCCAAGTTAAAATGGATGAGAAGTAAAGAGTGACTCACTGTGAGGGCTCATTTGCATGTCATTACCCAGAATCCCTGGCTTCAGAGGAGATAATCAGGAAAGGCAGGGTTGCGGGCCTGTCTGAGACATGTGAATGTGCTCACAAGTGGTATTTTTATTTGCTGTACGTTAGAACTGAAACGTTTATGATTTATATTTCCACACTTAGAACGGGAATACATTTATAGTAAGTCAGACTCACTTGTGACGTATTTAAGTAATGTACAGTGTTAACGGAGTTTTGATGAAAGCTGGAATGCTGTTTTAATCTAACATTATGAATTCCAGTCTAGCAATCAGAAGTTAGGAAATGACTGGTTATAGGTCACAGACTAACACATGGACCAGCAAGCCACATAGCTTGCATAAACTCTCATTAAATTCCAAATGGGGCTTCATTAATTCAATGTAGAAATGACGTAAATAACATCACTTTGCACGTGAGCCACAATATTTTCATGTGATACATTTTCAAGACTTTTCTTGGCTATAGTGTATATTTTTGCACTTTTATGCACAGCTCCTAAACAGCCTTTCCCTCAAATATATCATATGTTTATATAAAACTCAGACATTAGAAAAAGTGGAAAAATACAGTGCACAAAGAATTTCCTCTGATTCATGCCACAATCCTGGCGACATAGGGGTTTATGTACCAAGACAAAAGTGGAGTCATTCTTAGACCAAAAAGACTGCATCATATGTATTAAATAAAAAAAAAATCTCATTTAAATTAATATGATTTTGTTTCATTGATACATACATATGGTGCTGATTTTTGCCCCAGAATCCTCCACTTGATCGGTCGGGGGAGATGTACCAATGCAAAGTAAGTGCACATAGAAGTTTAATTTGACGCATTGTTCCATTTCCTGGAAAGCGTTTCTTACAGTTGACACACATTGTTGGCCAGAAATGTTATGTTTTAACTCAGAGCTGGCGGATGCAAATACAAGATGCAAAAGGGTTGCACAGAGCGCCTCGGTGCGTCACTTTTGTCTCATGTATGTAGGTCAAACAAACCTGCCAGGTCTGAGCTGTAGTAGCCCCTCTCGAAGTCCTATTGTCCCTCCCCAAATTGCTAGGTGCTAGGCAAACTGGAGCAAAGACTTGATACATACCAGTAGATCCTAAGAGATGCAAGATGATAATAATGCAGATGGGTCAAATTTGCCTTGATGCATCATCCCTGTTGATCTCATTTGTAAAATGATGTGATTTGCTTTTTATTCTTATGCATTGATTTACATTTAAAAAAATGCACATCTGCACATTCATTTCTTAGGCTGCGTCCATAGATGGACAATTTGTCCTGAGGCGTGCGGACACTCCGCGCTGAGCCCCTGCATCCTCAATGAGGATGCCTTGAGAGGGGGCTCACGCGAGCGTCCGCAGGCGTGCTCAGGCTTTGGAGTTTTCAGCCGAGCGCCAAGCTGTTTTTCAGCGCGCTGTCGGCTGAAAACATCCAATCAGCCTGAATCAGCGTCAACGTCACGGCGCCGTGACATTGACGTCAGTGCGTCGCGGGCGATTGGCCCAGCGACATCACTGCCCCGCCTCCAACCACCTCCCCCCGGCTCCCTTCACGCACACTGGCTCGCCTGCAAGTCCGTGAAATCGTGCTGACTGAAGCAGGCGAGCCTCAGCGTTAGCGCGCCTCCGCTCTCCCCACACCTCTATGGCCCGGGCCTTAAGCAAAGAGATTAATGCCACCTCAGACCTGACAGAACGGAATGACACACTATTTACAATGCAACAGGGCAATTCAATGTCCACAAAATAATTGAATACACAATTAAATATAAATATGTGTTCATAACATTTTCTGCACTGTTATTGCATAATTATCAGGTTAAATTATGTCAAACAGCTTCTCTCGTCTTTAGGCTTCGAAAAGCCAACCTACTGTACTCAGGATGTGGTTGCCTACACAGGACAATTTGATCCACCTTCCTCTTGTTCTGTGACACTGTTACTTGGAGTCATAAAACACTTACAGGCACAGGCAAAGCTCTAACCAAAAAGAACAGAACTAAAAAAAGCTCACATTGAAAGTCTCAGTGTGTAAGTACATAAATTAATTTATACACCGATTTTTACAATGGAATAAATACAGACTAATCTCTCATTCATTTACTTGTTGCAAAAGCATGAATTTATTATGCAGAAATAATGCACTCTTTTGTTATTAAATCTCAAATGAGTTACTGTTGCATGTTTTTGCTTCTACTGTATAAAATGAACAGCTATATTAAATGAATGGTAATTATGTAAATAGTTGAATCTTTTATGAGATGCTTAAACTTGAATGCACAATAGGTTTTCTTAATATTGCTAAAAAAAAAAGCCCTTCTTATTAAAACAACACAAACATATGTGTCATGATAACATGTATTTTAATCCCTGGTTTAATCTTGCCACAATTTGGGTTTAAAAATACTTTGTCTCAGTAGATACGCATTCATAATGTTCCTTAACTAATACTTAGACTACACGTGAGTCACATTAATACATTCAGGCGCTCTTAGTGGATGCAACAAGACTAAGCATGTCCGCCTACCCATAAATCTGAGCGACAAATGGATATCAGTCCCCCAGTACCCGTCATACCTCGCATATCTGGACCCCTTGCGTATGCAAATATCAAAATGATATACGTCAGCATCGCTGTCAAGTCCCTGGTTCCATGTTTCATGTCTCTGGGATGGCATAGGATAGTCACACACCCCTGGCCATCCACACACCTCTTCCAGGCATGCTTTGAAAACCTTTTATTTATGTCGAGAACCATCTCTGGCAAAACATATGTCCTTATTTCTAGATCATATCAGTTTAACACTAGGCCTTGATGAGGCATTAACTGGCCAGAAACCATTACTTTGTGCTTTTTAAAGGTGCAGTTCAAGCAATATCCTGCATGTGTGTTTTTTTTAATAAATCAGTTCTGTAGTAAGAAAAAATACTTTTAACATTTTCTGTTTTAAAAAAAAACAACTTTGAAAGACCAATTTTCTTGTATTCTATTTTAACAAGCATGCTGGCTCTTATAGCAACGATTTACATTCCCCATATTTAAAGATGTCGCCAAACTTTGCCGATCAATAGACGGAGAACAAATTGGCCGGCAGCTATGCAGTTTGTTTAGGTAAGTAGAGATTGCCCAGATAAAACTATTGAAGTTAAAAAAAAAAAAACTAAAAAAAAAACAGGAGCCTGAACTGCAGCTTTAAGTGCTTTATTACTTGAAAGGGGTGAAAAAGAATAGAAGAAGAGAGAGAGGGGGGAGAGGAAAGGGTAAGAAGGGAGATAAAGAAAGGAGCTTGTCCCCTTTATCTCCCCTGCGTCGACTCCGTTATTAGATTTTACCTTTAGTTGAGATAGATTCCGAGGCTCTATTTTTCTAGTTCTCAGGCCATGCGTCCCAGACCTTATAATGCCGGTCTGTTTTCAGGCTTAGGAGGGCTGAGAGGAGCTCCATCATTCTGACCTCCTTAATTCTGCTGATAACCGTTTGCTTTGATGGGGCTTTCAGTTTTTTCCATGCAGCTGCTATTGAGCAACGTGAACAAAAGAAACAGCGCACAACGCCAAATAGTGAAGCAGGTATTGCTATATATTAGTAATTACAGGGTAATAAATCTGCGTACATCAAAACAGTGGAATAGGTGCATTTAGTGTGTTTCACACAAGTTACCACTCAGCAACTGTTGTCAGAAGAGTCTGCAGCTTGCTTCTCTCAGCGGGGGCGCTACGTTGGTTCAGGAGCAGGATTAATGTCCAAAACCCCTCATCCAGCAGTACATCGCTCCCAAGGGGATTTCCCTTTACAGCAACCACGCTCCGTTGCAGGTATTGGTGCTTGGTGGGACCGCTCGCGCTTCCAAGCCGTCTGGTGCAGCTCGTGTAGCTCAGCGAGCAGATCCACTGTACGGGGGTGAGACCTCAGCTCTGCAAGGGTACACTCGGCGTGCCACGTTGTCGCTCCGTCACGGGATACTGCGTGATGACGTCACAGTCTCCGCAGCAGCGAGGGAACCGGCAGGGAGGCAGTCAAAGTCTCTCAAAGTCTCTCATATGCCCAAAATTACCACCGGGAGTAATACTAGCAGGGTGAAGCCAATGGAGGCAATGGCAATATTAAGGCACTAGATAAAAATCATCCAACATGTTTCGTAGAATAAACTACTTCTTCAGGGAATAATTTAGCCATTACCCAGAGGTCTTAAGTACCTAACAAAGATGTCTCATTGGTCAAACAATTAAAAATGGACCAATCATCTAGACTAGGTAATGGTTAAATTGATAGGGAAGATGAAATCATTACTTTTAAAACAACAACTTTATTAACTACATACATAATAAAAAGATTTTATAAACATATAAACTAAACTGCTCCTGAACCAACGTAGCGCCCCCGCTGAGAGAAGCAAGCTGCAGACTCTTCTGATAACAGTTGCTTAGTGGTAACTTGTGTGAAACACACTAAATGCACCTATTCCACTGTTTTGATGTACGCAGATTTATTACCCTGTAATTACTAATATATAGCAATACTTGCTTCACTATTTGGCGTTGTGCGCTGTTTCTTTTGTTTCCATTTCTTAGAGTGTGGGGGGGGCTGAGCCACCCCCTGTGTTTATAGCAGCAGACGCCTCTACAAATACACGGTTATGTGATATAATTTCTTCATATATACATCCTCACTGTGGTTATTGTGATTTATTTCTTGGTCACTTATTTATGTGGTTTAGTCACTGCACTATATTTATATTCTAAATTCTGGGTTAGATAGTAGCGCACAGTATTTTCTCTGTTTTTTATTGAGCAACGTGCTGCGTTGAGAATGAATGCCGCCAATTTCCTTTGCGGGGTCAAGAGTCCTTCTATGGGTTTGGCTAGTAGAAAGGACAGCGTGTCCATCTCTATGCTTTCCCCAGTAACATCTTGGATCATATTTCTAATCATGTTCCAGAAAATCTGGATCTGGGGACAAAACCGCCAGATATGTATCAGATCTCCTCTCTCAGCCACATCCTCTCCAGCAGAGGTCAGGTAGGCCAGGGGAGATCTGGCTCAGCCTACTCTGGGTTAGGTACCATTGAAATACTATTTGATATATATTTTTGTTTATAGTAGTACAAATTGAAGTTTTGGCTGCCGATTCCCAGATATCCTCCCAGTCATCTTTATCTATTTCCGTATTGAGGTCCTCAGCCCATTTTTTCATATATCTATGATTGACGGCTACTAATGGCAGTGATATTCCCGAGTAGATCTCTGATATCAGACCCTTCTTATATATACCGCTTGCACGTAACTTTTCAAATGTTGTTGGTTCTGTAAATTTTGCTATAAAGCGTTTTAAATGTATTTTTTTCAAGTTAGATTTGGGAGGGCTTCCCTTTTGTGTGATGTCACTGTGTGATCACTCAGTGACTCCCCCCACCCTTTCCCACCTCCCCCCTATACTCACCTCCCCCCCCCCGCCATACCCACTTCCCCCTATCTTTATTGGTTCTCTGATAAGGACAGGGTGGGATAAGTGAAACTAAAATACTTAATTGGCAAACACTTCCCCATTTTGAGGCCCCTAAGAAATGAAACTGGCCGACTGTGGGATTACATTTTAACAAGGGAATTTAACAAATACTTGTCCATAAGTAATGTGTTGGCATGCATTACCTATGAACAATTTATTTCCCTTCCACCACCCCCCTTCCTGAAATCAACATGCCATGGTTTGACACATTAGAAGTTTACAATATTTAGTTAGAACTGTTGGCACTGGCATTAATAATTGATGATGTAATAAAACTGCGATAATTACCATGACATAACAAAATGACCATCAATCAGGGAGATAACAATTGTTCTGTCACTTCAGTCTGCTAAAAGTATCAGAAATCAAGCAAACAAACATGATTATAAAAAGGTATTCTGTGTGCTAATCGTAGTCTGAGTTGACTGCCTCAACCACTAATGATATTATTACTTTCAAAACAAAATGCTGTATTCATTCAAAATTGCTTAAACACTATACACATCCTGGAAAAAGTGTATCACACTGCTAGCGCTCTACCCTAAAACAATCAAAGGTCACCTGGGGATTAACTAGTTGTGCTCAATAAATCAACAAAACGTGCATACATAAAATAACAGTGATAAAGTAGGAGACTGTCACTGAACTAATACTTGTTGCCTGGATCACTCGCAGACTCTCTCAAGGTCTGTATAACGTTGGAGCTTGAATAATGACCGTTCTCCCGGGCGCACTAACAGTCCTGGGTGTTCCCAATCTGTGTAAGGAGCAGATCCTCCGTTAGAAAAGTTCACGTGCATATGTGAAAAATCAAATTGAAAAAGTGACATAGTGTAACAACGTCCAGTTGTAAAAGTCTCACAGAATCTAGCTGATTGACTACTCACATTTGGTGTCTTTTAGCCAGCATGTAGTCTTATTTAGAGTGGTTCCACTAGCTCTACTTTCTTTAAATCAGTGACACAGCGACTTCACTATTTGCTTGAACAATCACTCCCCAAATAAAAAACATAGAATGGAACCTAGTGCAGTATGTTTTGATATTTATTAAAACAATGAAGAAAAGGTAAGTATCACACTCACAAACTGAACATTCTTGTGGGCTTCAGAGTCATAAAATTGCATACAACAGCTGTCTGGGCTGAGTCCTCCGTGGCTCCGGTCAGAGATTGGATCCACCTTTCCCATATCTCGCTCGCACTCTTGCGTCTCGTCTTGTTCGCGCCCGTCAGTGACATCATGGAGCTTGAGTGAGCTCAGGCGGATTTAAAATGGAGGATCTGCTCCTTACACAGATTGGGAACACCCACAACTGTTTGTGCGCCAAAGAGAACTATCATTATTCAAACAATAACCATCCTGCAGTCTTTATGGCCCAGGTTTAATAAAGTGTGATTCGCCTTAGCGGAGTTAGCACTCCTGCACCCTTTTATTCATTGAATGAGTATGAAGGAACTCTTATGCTGGGAATGAAGGTACACATTAGTAAATTTAGCACCATTTAGTCTTTTAGTTCTTTCTATAATATCTCTCTTTTCTCTAAAGCTTTATCCTTTTAAACACTGCATCATTTGAGCAGTCTAGTCTGAGTTAATGAAGCACAAACTCAGCAATCCACTCAAGGATTGCCCATCCATCCTCTTGGGCTCATCAGCTTCAACTCAGCTGCTGACTCTGACTTGAGAAGCTGGGTGAAAGTTACATACCAGACACCAAGGTGTGTCAATTCGGCATTACCACGCGGAAACTCCCAATGACTGGAATTACACTGATTGAACAGGCCCCAATGGCCCCTCAATACACTATGAAGTCGTCGTCTTCCTCTTACTCTGGAAGATCAGAGCCTCTGTTTATTTCAAGTATGAAGGATAGGTGACAAAGCACACAGTGCGGAACGCATAGAGGTCACGTGGGGTTGCTGAGCGCGATTCTATTGATAGAGAACACACCAGGAAAAGAGAGGCTACAAACCCAGCTGACTTGGCGAGCGTTCCGGACCCTCAACAAACCACTCCAGTGACATCCGTTTCTCCCGGTTCGGACTCCCACTTTGTTTTTAACATTGTAAGTCATACACTTTGTCTTCTACACATTGTTGGTTTTTTTGTATAGTCCTTGTCAGGACTCCTTTTAATATATATATTATACTGGTTCTCACTGCGCTGTCTGTTTCTTCTTGTCTCTATTTCATTGAAAGAAAAATGGCTTGATAGCATGTGTCTGGTTATGGTAGGTAAAAACAACTACCCTCCACTAATAATTTGCTTCATCTCTTGTCAGATTTATGTGTGACATTTTTGCCACAGATCATGAACAAAATGACATTTTCCCTTGGTACCGCAACTATTTCTGCATAATTAGGTGAGTAGCTATCAAGAAGCGGTGACATAATTTGGAAAACTATAGCTACTAATCCTGGGAATAAGAAAGACACACTTCTAATTCATTGGGTTTGTGAGAGAGGAGACTCAAGCAAAGTAGAGATATACAGAATTGGCTTTGTTCCTATAAGCCAAGGGACAGGAAAATACTGTACCTCTTTATGTCACCTTGTTTCCGGGGACGAGAGGAGGAAACTATTTCTGTCAACTGCATTATACTGAATGATATCAATTATTGTGAAGGTGTAAGGTGAGGTGGCAGGGAGGGCAATATACCATGAAACTGAAGCGTCAAGAGATGGAAACCCCTCCATGGTCCACATTCCAATTCAGGGACCATTGATAACGCACAATGGAAAGAAATCTTAAAGGATACAATTAAGCAATAGAGTACAGCTGAGGAGATATGATAGATAAAACACAGAAACCACTGATAGAGGTGAAAGAAGGACAGTGTGAACCATTTGATTGTAGTGTCAAATGCATTTTGCTCCTGGCCTAAAATTGGTCATTCTATTCAACGTGGCGAGTTGATATCTTTTGGATATTAACAAAAACAGACTAAAGGATTGTGTTAGTTGAAACTACCTTCTTGCCCGCTTTGTATAACTGTTGAGATAAAACTGTCTGACATTAAACATTGACTAGTCTGTTATTTATCAGACCTCTGAAAAGCAGAGCACAGCATCACAGTAGGGCAAGGGGAGTGGCAAGGGTGCACCCCCCAAGAATTGGTATCACGCTTACAGAGACCCCACGTTCTTTCCCACAGCAATGATTGCTGGAAGAGCGCGTGGGGCCTCCATTGGAGAGCAGCTCTCCTCATCGACGTCGCGGTGTCATGTGACATCACATGGTAACGTATTGCCATGACAACGCACCGCCACGTGACACAGAAAAGGTGAGACCATAGTAAGACCACCCGATTGTGTGTGTGTGTGTGTGTTGTGTAAACTAAACATATATCTGACAAATATGCCCAGAAGTGCTGTCTCTCTAAAGATTGACAACATGTCAACAAGTGTTTTCTAATCTAAGTTAACCAGTCATCTATCAATAGGAATTTTAAACTAGGAATTATGCTTATTTTAATCAAATGTGCTCTCCGTCACATGCCAGCTCACACATATACAAAATAATTCTCTTGGTTTCATTTGCTTGAATGGACGGCCAGGGTTACCTTTGCTGGCCTCACCAGCATTAATATCTAACTGTGAAGTGGAGCAGTGATAAGATAGGCGGCTATTTATCATGGTTACCCAGTAGCGGGAACAGGCAGTTGGATGGAAATCTGGGGTCAGGCCTACAGAATGCAGATCACAGGTAAAACTAGGGAACCTGAGATAAGCCATGAAAGCTCTGTAATGACAGAAAATAGTTAATCCGTGATTGATTGAGGCCAGGGAGCTGCAATTACAAAGAAACTCTGCTAATTATCTGGATTCCAGAGATTTTTAAACGAGGGAAAATTCCTATGTATATTTCAATGTCTGTTCATGTATATGTTTTGTATGTATAGATAATGACAGTACCTGGTAAGATTATATTTATTTAATTACAATAGGCTTAGAAAGCGACTCTTCTGAGTTTCACTCGCATACACGCAGTAAGAAGTGTTTTATAAATGGTGCATATCTGTCAAGATCTAAAGACCCAAATAAGTGAGATTTGGGCGCTTTGAACCAAAAATGTTGATTGTTTTGTAATGTTTACTACTTTAGACCACACTGTGGCTACAAATGAGGGGAAAAAAGAATACAATACAGAGAATGTGGTGGCTACTGTATTTATCAAGATGGTTTATTGGTATTGCACATGCATTAAACAATTCGTGTGGGCAAATAAACACGCATGTGTATGGGAGGTAATGATAGCCTTAAAATAAGGAATTTGTAGCAACGTGTTGCTTTTAGTTTATTTGTATCCATCAATACTAATTATGTACTCAATGCTTTATAAAAGCAGTTCATTTACCTGAATATGACACAAAGATCCTCTCTAAACTTCCATTTATTTGAATGGCAGTTGATGCGGATCTATGTTGCTATAACCCACTTCAAAGGTTAGTGAATCTCCTGCACTGAGAATGCATATGTCTGTGCGTGTGTGTGAGAAGTTTAAGCCCAAAGAAAAATGCAAAAGTCTGTTAATTTTATTCTTGACATGTCTCATGAACATTTTATCACATAGGAATCCCCTACTATTGATGTGAGGGGAAACAGCAGCAATTTCAAATGTGATCTCGAAAGGCTACAGATTTACAAGCAAATATTACACGTTTCATTTCATAAGATTGAACAATACAGACACTTCCAGAAGCATGAAATGTCTTCATAAAAGCCTTCATCAAGAAAAGCACACACTCAGCTAGATCATTTGTACAGTATGACAGTAGGAACAAAGCGATCTACATTGCAATGTAGATGCTATTCAAGTCTTAGGGCAACAGACACCAAAGTAAACTTTGGGAGAAAGGAAACCCACCCTGAAGGATTTACAGTCCAAGTGGCATGAGGATAGACACATGGGAACAACACATTAGGGATTCCAGTGCAGCACAGACAGTAGAAGTCCATGTGTTGTATGGGAGAGCGCTGCATTACATGGCACACAGCGGTGACCACTATTACTATAAAGTTGAAGGGATACATAATTGAAAAGGGTTTTCAGAGGTGAGATAACAGTAGAGACATGAGGCTCATAAACAGATTAAATGAGATTAATATTGAGTCAAGATAGAAGGAGTAAAGGGTGAAGGTAATGGTGTGACTGTCACATTGTACTTCTTAACCCCTGTACATTCAGTGGCCTGTAAAGGATATTGCCAACCTGGCAGAAGATTTTCCAAGGTGCAGTCTGCGCTGTTAGTAGAGATGGGCGAATTTGGATCGGCCGGTTCCTTTGGTCCATGGATTTCAGCGGAACAATTTCAAAAAAGACAAATCGTGTTCGGTTGATTTTTTAAAATTATTATTACCAATACATTCCGCGATTTGTAGAATCCAATCCGCGGAGTCAGCAATCCGTGCCAGTTTCTTAAGAGCCGGCCAATGGATTGCTGACTCCGCGGATTGGATTCTACAAACATGTCAACGGATTGTATCCAATGGCACTTTTTTTAATGAATACGCATGGATTAAAACCGACCAAATCTGTTTGCAGATTTGACCTTGCGAAACGGTAGTTGTCAGTCCTGACAAAAAGTCATTTTTTTAAAAATCTTTTACAAATTACATTTCCACGCTCATCCTCACCAGAAAATTAATAGTGACATTGTTGCCATTGCATTGTATGGTGCATCATGCAAAACAAATGTTGTACATAACAAAAAAAAAGAATAAATAAGATTACTGGTGTTATTTCTTATTAGGAGACATTTTGAACCACAGAAGTGAAAAATAGTTACAATGTACTTGTTTTCCAACATATGTATGTGTGACATATTCAATATTAACTGCACTTCCTACTACTTGGTCAGCTTCCTACTCTGTCCATCAGCGGCACTAAGATACAATTCCTCTGGGAGTCCAAAACATGTTTACTTTACTCTTATACAGCTGACAAGTGAATTCAGTCTTGATCTATCATTCACACTATTAGTAACCAGCCATCCATGGTCATCTTTCAAGACAAAAAAATTCCACATTAGGCTAAAAAGGAACATTCAGTCATCAAGTACATTTGACCTCTGTTCAACAGATAATCCTGACTTAAAAATGGCCATGTTCACTTACTATTAGCCTTGTGCGCCAGTTTATAAATACCAATTGTGGCAAAAGAAAAACCTTGGGGTTTGCTTATGTAGCCCCCTGTAAACAGCACCGGCAATACCTATCTCCTTCCTACTGTGGTAAGTCCTGTTAAGGGCAGGCACCAGTAGTGATCATGGGTTTCCCCGCTTCAAGCCCTGACTTGATTGATGGAGGTAGGCCACCTGACTCTGTGTGCAGGCAGAGACACAGGGGAGGGGCCTGCTGACATCATGATAGGCGGGGCTGTCTCTATTTAGTGGGCTGCTCCTGTGAGTCTGAAGTTTAGTTGGTGCTGAAGCAGAGTCTAAGGAGTTGGTGCTGAAGCAGAGTCTGAGCTTGGAGCATGCAAGTGAGAGGAGAGGAGAGACTCAGCCACCTTGAGTAGAGCTGATAGCACCATAGTTCAGGTGGACCAATGCCCCTCACCCCGATGCTGGGGTGATGGGGAGAATCCATCCCCCACCCAGAGGATATCCTCTGAGGTGGGCAGTGGGGTATTGCCGCCACAGCCCAGACCATCCTGTCGGAGGATAAACTTGGAGGGAAGGAGAGGAGGAAAGACCTGTACAGAGCGGAGGGTCGAGAGATAAGTGGGACATTGCTGTTGTTGTTGTGACTGCTTGTCGCCACTTCTGCCGGAGGCGCTGATCCGACCAATAAAGAGAGATATTACTTTATATATCAAAGACTGTTGTGTGATTCTGGAGCATCCACCCTGGGACTAGGGTTCACTCTTCTATACAGGTCCTATCCCACATCCCTGGGAGTATAGAGGATGGAGGCGCTGCACCACTAAAGCATGGAGGCTATTACCCCAGAAGCCTGGTCCTGTGATCCCCCACACCACCGCGGGAGACTCAGGCCCTCCTGTTCAACACAGGTACGCAAAACTAAGTACATGTAATCCGCCCTCACACACCCTAGATATGTCAGATGAGTCTAGGGGGGGGGGGGTGAATATGGGTTACACTTATTAAAGTCTTGTGGCTCAAAAACTGGGGCAAACATGCTGGGGAAAATTCCACCAGGTTTATCAACCAATATATGATTTCAATGGGGACTCGTTTTCCTTGATTGACTTGAGGCTGCTGCTGCTTTGTGCTCCAGTCTTGCAGTCAGGAGACTTTGATAAATGGACCCATGTGTTTCTCTGCACTGATCTCTTCTTGATTATAGGCAAATTACCCGAACCTTGTATGTTATCACGCATATGTATATTTACAGGTCCACTGCTGTGCAACAATTATGAGCACTTTACCGTAATTGTGGAACAAGCTCGGCGAACAATTTTGAGTGGACTTCTTTTTACTGCCATGTAGAAGCTCATCTCCAGCGTGCAGGCTGCAAGCGGCTTCATTTTGCCACCAGCCTGACACATCAACCATTACCACATTTGAAAAACAGTTACAAAGTCATTTTAAATGGCAGGCTTTTGAGCCTTAACTTTAACTTTTCTAAATGTTTGCAATACTCCTGGAATCGTAATTTTTTCCCTTTCGATAAATGGTTATTACATTTGCTACGTCGCTTTGGATGACCCAAATCTATACCATCACATCGCATGGACTCTCTCTGTGTTGAGATGGCTGTCTCCTTCTAACTTGCATGTATAGCTGGTTAGGTCATCCGTACTTAGAAAGAAATCTAAATATATTTCCACAGTGTACCTGTAACTAGAATTTACTGGGATTTTTAAAACCATACGTAAGGATTTCAAACGCATTTCTTTTTATGCCGTATGTGCAGTGCCGGATGATTAATACACTTTCTGTTTCACCTCTGGTTCCACCGTTCGTACTGCTAAAAAGGCAGCTCGCCCCCATTCAAAGCTTCACTCATTTTATGGCACATTATTTGTAAAAATCACATTTCAATCTCATTCCCAGTGAATGCCCTGCTGCTCATTATCCTTTATTAGCCTAATGAGAATCAGGTTTATGGGTTGCTACAAATTATGGGATTAGAAAGTTAATTTAAAGAAGATGAGAGCATTTGCCAATTGATTTCACTTTTTCTCAAGCAGTTACTCTCTGACCAGCCAAACAGAGCCAAATTCCACTATACCTTAAGGCAGGGATGGGATATATTTCTTGTAAGCACTATACGTAAAGGTTAAGTCTGCTGCTACATACAGTTTGTTTAAAAAGCCAATATGGTGTGGCAAGTTTCCAGGTGTTTCACACCCCATATTGATAATTTAGCCAGTAAGGCAGGGTTCTCAACTCCAGTCCTCAAGACCCTAAAACAGGTCAGGTTTTCAGGATATCTCAGCTTCAGCGCAGGTGGCTCAATCAATGGCTCAGTCTTTGAGTGAGCTACCTGTGCTGAAACAGGGATATCCCTAAAACCTGACCCGTTGGGGGGTGGTGGTGGTGGTGGGGAGGGGGGATTGGGGGGTCTTTTAGAACCCCTGCAGTAAGGACATAATTTAAAATTTTTTAAGTATTTGCTTATTTTATTATTTTATTGACAAGCTATATTTTAATAGAATCGGAATGGAAATTGTGTGCATATAAAGTAAAGGGCATAGGGAAGGAGTTGCAAATAAATATTACAAACTTTTGTGTTAATGTCAAACAGTGAGCAAATATCATTTCTGGTCATTTATCTGTGTCATGAGTCAAAGGTACCATTATTGATTGGCAAATACAATTTTAACAAATCAATAAGCTCTGCAAGGTTTCAGATAAAACACTGATGACTAAACAGGAGCAAAATAAACACAATTGCATAAATCTCTGTTTGCATAGAAGTTAAAGGGCCTTATTTTATATCAGCCAAAGTGGCAGTTCGTGCCATTTCCAGCCAAAAATCTCCATGTAAGTCTATGGTAATTTGTGTCAGAAAATGACCACTTTGACGTATATAGCATTAGGTCCAAAGTGTCAGACCTATATTCAAATATTTTAGAACACGTGTTATTAAAAGAAAATATTGAAACCAATTGCTTCCATTTTCTTATCCCCACTATTCCAATAATGCTCTATGAGGCAAATTCATTGAGCGCCAGTACGGGTGTATTGGAGTTAACACTGGATCGGGTGCGCTCGGCAAACCCATTGTGGCACTTGTTGAATCTGACCCTATGTTCCATGTTTAGGTTTTCCCCGGCTGGATGTTCTTTTGGTTCAGATGTGTGCTTGATAAGAATAGCATGTTTATAACAACTTGTGCGGTATTATATACAGTGGCCATAACTACGGTGTGCCCAGTAATTTTTCTGCACTAATCTGAAATAGGTCATGCCCACGCTAATTCAGTTCAGTGCATATATACAATTTTGATAAATTAGGAGTATTATAATGAGTTTGTATTTGCAGATTACAAATACATTAAGTTTAGCTAACATGTCATAAACTTAGGCCCGTGTATTTGCCCGTGGGTATTTTGCCCGCTGGTGTTTTGCCTGCATGTGACAGCATTTGGAATGGCTTTCATCCATCCCCATGATTCACCCCCCCTCCTGCCAGGACTTCTTCTCCCTTCCAACCCCCAATGTCAAAGTTTTTAGAGATTGGTGTGTGACTGAGTGAGGAGAGGTGGTGGGATTCAGTGAGAGAGGAGTGGGGAAATTGAGTGAGAGAGGAAGTAGGGGGGCAGTAGGACAGTGGCCCACCAAAAACATTGTGCCCATTTTTTGGCATGCCTGAAAAAAATATTGTCCACCCCTGCTCTGCACCATATCATCCACCTTCATTGGCCAGACAGATCGAATGAATCAAATTATAATGCAATATCTAAACTGTTTTTGTAGTTTCCACCAGGAGGATTGGACTTGACTTGTGCCTTCAGCTGAATTTGCTTTTAATTTTTGTATTCATTTGTCTTCTAAAAAAAACTCCCTTCTCTTCCAACTATGACCTTCTTCTCAACCTTGATCTCAAGGTTGAAAATAAGATTTTGCCTTCATCCCAGCATTTAAAATTGGATTGTCCTTCAAACAATTTCTTGGGTCCATTCACAATTCAACCAGTAACCGTCAAACTTTGTTTGTTTGAAACAATGAGAATCCACTCTGTTTTTCATGTATCAGTGCTCAAACCTTGTTGTTCAAACCAATTTCCAGATTGTCAGACCCCTCCTCCACCTCCAGTAATGACCATCGGCCAAGAAGATGGTGGCAAAAATTCTGGATTCAAAGCCATTTGCAGTCGTTTCCACTACCTAGTGGATTGGGATGGTTGTGGTCTTCCTACGTAGCTGGTTTGCTTTGCAGTAGGTCATCCAAGCCTCAGCCTGCTGACCAAACATAGATTCAATACTTCTCATTATAATATTATTCTGACTGTCCTTTCCCTTAACTTCTACAGTATAACCACTCTCTGAATTCCTCACTGGTGCAAACACAGCAAAAATTGTCTCAATGCACCTTGATACATTCATGCAAAGGGACAGAGTAAACTCGACAAAATGTTGGCACAATGGTCCTGTTTGCAATGCTTGATACATACAGTATGACTAAAGCTTGACACATAAACTGGCCATTGCTATCACTTCTGGGTTATCTTTTATTTTACTTTATTTGACTGCTGTATACATGACTTCCCTCAATTTCTCTTGTTTTTCCTAGATTTAAAAATGTTTTTGATGTTGCAGTCTCACTTTGCATATAAAGTGAAAGAAAGGTGTCATGAAATTAACACACTAATCACCCTTCTTAACATTTGTGTAATGATTTATCAAAAGTGAAATAACTTTTCAGATTTAAGCCTGGCGGTCTAAATCTAAATCCAAAATATTGTGGAATATATAACACATAGGTGGTTATTTATCAAAGTCTCCCATCTGAGTCCAAACCAGTGGCAAGAAATCTGGACCATATTTATAAAAGAAAACAGTTCCCTTGATTTCATATTTTGTATTTTTTTGTCTAGAAATGTCTGCCATCCATCCGTTCCTGTATTAATATCACAGCTGCATTAGCTGCATATTCTATCTTCCGCCATTAGGGGGAGAAGTGGTCCTGGAATTATCCAAACTTCTGAAATGCTTACAAAAGTATTAGGTTACTATATCCCCCCCCCCCCCACCTCCCCATTATTTACAGTATATGACCATTCCAAGAAGATATAATTGCACATTTTACACAACAGAAAGATTATATCTAAAAAAAGAACGAAGTCGGACAAATATAATCCCACAAGTCCTTGTGTATGTGATTTGTGTCTGTGAAAGATAATAATAACTTTATTTCATATAGCGCTTTTCTCCCAATGGACCTTAAAGCGCTTCATAATTACAGTATAGTATGCCTTACACAGTACATAGGATTTTTTACAAAGCCAGTCCCTGCCCCGTGGAGCTTACAATCTATGGTTTTGGTGCCTGAGGCACAGGGAGATAAAGTGACTTGCCCAACGTCACAAGCAGCTGACACTGGGAATTGAACCAGACTCCCCTCATTCAACCTCATTTTCATTCTTTACACAGTCATTGTTTTTACTCACTGAGCTCACTCCTTTAGCAAATGCACCCACGATTATTTTTTATGTTTGGTGTATCTTGTACAGTAGAGGGCTTGTGTCACCCTTGCAGCCACTACCAGTTTCTAAATGCAGAATCAGGGACTAGGATCGAACCAATGAGTTCAAAAGGAGCTGTCTTTGTGGGTTTCCTGATTCTGTACTTCCCTAAGACAGTGGTGCGCTAAGTGGGGGGCGCGGGGTTTACAGAGGCCCCAGCTCGCTTCCCGAAGGCATTTACATTAATGCCGGGGGAGCTGCAGGGCCTCTGTAAACCTTACTTACCTTTATTCAGATGCTCCTGGTGACGCATCGCCATGGCAACGCGGCATCATATGATGCCGCGGGGTCATGTGACGTCACATTGCCATGACAACGTGACGCCAGGACGTCTGAATCAAGGTAAGAGTGGGGGGTGCGAGGAGAGGGGGAAAGCCAGCAGGGAGGTGCAGGGAAAAAAGTTTGCGCCCCTTTGTCCTAAGACAAGTTTGAGTGACACTAATTTCTTTATTGTCACCCGCAATCCATTTGTAGTTTAATCACTGTATGACATGACAATGGGAAGAATGAAGCATGTTTGGGGACACGTGGAATACATGCAAACACATCAATGGGTTCTCATCTAGATTCTGGGTCTTTATATACGTCTTCCTATCAATCCACGTGCTTCATTTCTTTATGCATCATGATATAGGGGTCAGGCTATAACACAGTACAGGTTTGTGGGGTGGTTTGTCTGCTGCATTTTACATCCATCTTACGGTCAAATATTTGTAACATTAAACTATTCCATTTAAGAAGTGAAAGGCAGTGACTTTTTCCTCAAACACTCACATCAAGAGTGCTATGGCACTCATTTATTCAGCTGTGATAGTGCTGATCGGGGCACTATCGTACGGAAATGTCCATTGACTTCAACTGCTTTTTCCATGCTGTAGTGCCCCAATCGACACTGTCATAGTTTAATGAATAACGCCCCATGATTTAGGCTAAATATAAATTTAGCCATTTTGGTTACATATTTTGTATGGGGGAAAAAAAAGGAAAAAACATAGGTGATATGAAACATTTATATTTTGGTTCAATAAAATTGTATAGTACAACCTGTTTTTTCTTTTCTTTTTTAGCCCCTATGTAGCATACATTTTCACACGGCTTGGTAACAATTAGACTCACTAGTTTACATCCTTTAGAATTACTAACGGCTTCAATAAAAGCCACACTCTGCTTTTCTCCATCTGTGAAAACGTATACGGTATTAATAAGGAGTCGTCATTCAAATCTGGTAACTGGAGAATTCTGTAGTTACTGTCAAGATGCATATTAAGATACAGGCATGCATAGTGAGACAGTGACTTTCTAACTGGTTGGTAGGCTCTCAAAGCCTTCTAATGATTAGCCCTTCTTCATTGGTTACAGCTATATCTGCACAAATTTTTTTATTACAGCACCTTAGTACCACCCATGTTTAAAAGCAACAATGCTTTATTAATTTTAGCCACTTTAAGGTTAATAATTGTGTATTGATTTACTTAAAATAAGCTAGTGATGGTGATAAATAACATTTGGAAAAATATTATTTTTATACGTTTTATTTTCAGGGTTTTAATTCATGTACACGGTAGATACCACAGTGTTAGACCTTGCGTGACCTGATTAAAAATGGTAAAATGCTTAATGGTTTATATTAACTAAGATATAAAGTCAATTGGATGTTTATCAACAATGACATAAAATCTATCCCAGGGATAGCGAACACATACAATTCTGCATGACTGGTTTTTCAAAGTAAACTCTCCTCAGTGAATGTGGGAGAGTGATATCAGGCATGTCTCCAAGATGCAGTTGGCGCTTCCAAGTAGCTGGCAAGACATTTCTGAAGGCATGCTAGCCTTCAATTAATATCTCAGTGCAAACACTGATTGTGATCCTGTTACTTCTCCAAATCATTTTGGGAGTAGTTTTACTTCAATCTATGCCAAGAGAAATATAGCAAGCATCCTTCTTTAAATAAAAGATAATCGAGTCCCTGTACTCCAGGCTACTGTTTCTTCTTTTTTCCCCCCCTTCAAATCTCTTTCCCTTGTCTAATTTATTAGGTTAAATACATACTGTGATCTATTGTCTGAATGGCTTCCAAAGAGCATCAGAACAGCCGCAGAACCTTATTGAATTCTTATTAACTGTGTCTATTTCTTAGTGTGTGTGTTCCCATCCAAACTGTCACCATACATCCCCCAAAAGTGGACCTTCTTGATGTAGTCCTGAGGTAATCAATCTTCTATAATCCCACTGTGAAGTTACCCGGGGATCTGTTGTGCTTGACCCTTGAACTTTCTTCTATTAGTTAGTAACAGCACCGTACTATATTAACTGGCTTCAATTTCAATCCATATGGTTTTTATGTTCCTTCGGAAATGAAGCAGGCAGAAAAAAAACATTTGAACAATAGCCAATGACTATGTGGGGGCTGTAGCAGTTTTCTGTCCCACTTCGTATTAAATATTGTCCATGGATTATGCTTCTGTTACAGTACATACAGTATAGATGGGAACTAATGAATGTAGGGGAAAGATTGAGTCGTTGTGTTGGTCTTGGGGGGCTGTAGATGTGTCTGTTCTTCATGCACAGTATATTGTCAGTTGATAAATGACAGAATACAAAAAGAAGAGATTAATTAGGTTTAGAAATCTCGGCACACTACAATTTCATCTCTGAAAAGCTATTGTTTCATCTTATAAACTAATTACACAGACTGTAGATTTCTTGCTACAAAAGGTTTTGGTTTGGTACAGAAGAGAATAACCAGTGCAAGCAATTGCGCCAAATTTATCAAAACAAAATCCAATTGCTTTCAATTTGACTCATTTTTCTTTGTTACTGTAAATATTTTGCAGTTGTTTGCACTTGGTTTTGCAACCGGGAGACGTTATATAAATAGACACCTCACAGTGCTAATTAATTAAACAATCTTGCATTGATTTTTTTTTTATGTTAACTAGAAGCAATTAGGTTATAATGGGTAAAAAGGGACAAAAAGCCCATTACACACAACAAGATACATTACCCATGAGTGTAACTGTATGTTTTCCAGAGGTCCCCAAGGTGTATTAATCTCATTATCACGTCATATAGTAGTTAAACTGTAGAAAAGGATTCTGGGTAGTGACATGCAAATGAGCACCCAGTGGGCATGTCAATTGTAGCTTCCTATTCCTTTTGTACACGGATTCCCTAGAGATTTTGCTGCTGTGGTACATAGCTTTAACAGCTGTTTTTCTTCTTCTTATGAACTCGTTAGTTTCAGCTTGGTGGCTAATTCTGCATCATGAAGCTGGCAGCGGTTGAATATGCATATCATTTAAAATGGATTTACCAGAAGAAGACAAATCAACTTCACATACACAACCATTAATTATAAGGACTGTACTATTGTATATCTAATGTAATGTAGTTGTTAAGTGTAACATTGAAATAAAATTAACCAAAAACATAGATGAGTTTTCAAAATACATACAACCTCCAGTAACCGGATTGTTACAGCTAAAAGAGATAAATACAGAAATAAATTCCTATTCTTCTCAATCTGTATCTTGCCCTTTTATTCCCAGAAAATCCTACATTTTGTGTTTCTTGTGCAATTATTTTTGAATACTGTACATCATGCCTCCTTTTCTTTTATCCGTATCCAGGGTTTCATACTGTAGATTACAGTATATCATGTCATTGTTCTAATAGTGTGTGTGGGAAGTACGTTTTACATGCCAGAAGAATTGTTGAAATAGTGATTTATGAGTGTCACCATTTTTAAGCCGTTCCCTGCCAGAGGGGCCAGCTGTAATGCCTGTATGCCCGCAGACCTGGCCAGTCCCCAGTACTGAGGTGGGTAAGGGTATAACACGCACCCACAGCAGTGAGGGCGTGCCCGGAGTGTGGTAAGATGCGTTGCCGGGCCTGGTGAGAAAAAGGTTAACGATATACTTGCTGAGTCCGGGGTGCCAGAAGTCGGAGAGTTAATGTCCAAGAGCCTAGGGTCAGGGGCAGGAGAAAGCAGCGTAGTGAGGTCCAAAGCAGAGTCCAGGGGTAAAGAGGTACACGTAGTCAAGCCGAGCCGAGATCAATCCAAGGGAATCCAAACAGAGGCAAGAACAGGAACAAGGAGCAGAAACAGAGAGCTTGGCAAAGTCACTGCACACAGGAGCCACAGAGAAGCTATGCTCAGCGACAACGGAGAGGGCAGACGGGTTATAAGGGAAGGAGGACCAATGGTAGCAAGGAGTGGAGCGGAGGCTTGGCTGAGAGCTTGCAGTGATAGGTCCAGGTGAGCAGGAAGGGAGACAGGAGATTTATACTGGTAATAGTCTGCAGCCGATGGGGGGAGGTGCCAGCAGCACGGGAGGGCAGGTAAGAGGATCGGGTGCGTGCGCCTTCTGTAAGGCTGCTGTGCGCGTGCCTCGATCGCGTGCATGCAGATGCGGCGTGCGCCGCGGAGGAACGGCTCGGCGTGAGAGAGGTAGGATGTTGAGGGAGCGGGGAAACAGGGCAGGGAGTCGCCGTGGGGCCAGAGGTGACGGGGACCCCGTGAGAGGCGCATGTCCCCTGATCCATTACAGTACCCCCCCCCCCTGGAGGATTGGACTCCGGACGAGCCTCTCAAGGTTTGTGAGGAAATTTCCGTCGAAATTGTTTGAGAAGAGCTGGAGCATGGATATGATGACAAGGTACCCATGGGCGTTCCTCTGGGCCATATCCCTTCCAACTAACGAGGAATTGGAGTCTGCCCGTGGACCAACGTGAATCAAGAATAGACTGGACTTCGTATTCCTGTTGTTCTTGTATTGTGATGGGATTAGGTCTCCGAGGACGGTCTGGAAAGTGTACATTTTGGACAAAGGGTTTCAGGAGGAATACGTGAAACACGAGGGTATCTTCATGGTGGGAGGAAGCGAAAGTCGATATGCTACCGGGGTTGATCCGTTCGAGGACCTTGAAGGGACCCAAAAATCTAGGAGCCAGCTTCTGGGAAGGAGTTTTGAGTTTGATATTTCTTGAGGAAAGCCAAACTCTGTCTCCAGGTTTGTATACTGGGCCCACCTGACGTCGCCGATCTGCTTGCGTCTTTTGTTTTTGGATGGACCCTTGCAAGGTTTTTAAAATCTTTTTCCAAGAATTCTGTAGATTGGAGACGTGAGTATCCGCTGCAGGAACACCAGAGGGGAGGGAGGAGAGGGGAAGACTGCTGGGATGGTACCCATAGTTGATGAAAAAAGGCGACTCTTATGTGGACTCATTCTTCAGCGAATTAATAGCGAACTCAGCCCAGGGTAATAGGTCCACCCAATTGTCTTGAGATTCTGATATAAAGTATCTGAGATATTGCTCCAAGGTCTGATTCATTCTTTCCGTCTGGCGGTTGGTTTGCGGATGGTAACCTGAGGAGAAGAGAAGGGAAATGCCAAGTCTTTGCGAGAACGCTCGCCAAAATTTAGAGATAAATTGAGTACCTCTGTCAGAAACAATGGAAAGTGGCCCACCGTGTAACCTGAAAATCGTATTCATGCCGTGAGAATTTGGAAGTTCCACAATAAAGTCCATGGAAATATGCTTCCAGGGCCGTTCCGGAATAGGAAGAGGCAGGAGAAGACCAGAAGGTTTGTGTTGGGCGGAGACTTCCTCTGAGCACAGACTGGACAAGCTCTGGTGAAATAAAAAATGTCCTTGTTCATTTTGGGCCACCAAAAAGTCCGTTTAATAAGGTCCAATATAGAAGAATGCCCCCATTCAAGGATCTTGTGGCGAAAACATGGAGCCACGTACAGACGTCCCTCTGGCACCTTAAATCTCCTAGGAATATGAGCCTGAGCTTTATTGATTTCATCCAGGATATCACAATTATTGGCAGAAATGATATGTTTTGCGGGAAGGATCGTCTCAGAAGATTCGTTAGATCCTTCCTCCGTAGAAAATTGGCGAGAAAGAGCATCGGCCTTGATATTCTTGGTACCGGGAATATAAGAGATCGAAAAAAAATACCCAACGTGCTTGGCGGGATCCTAGACGACGAGCCCCCTCAATATATAATAAGTTTTTGTGATCGGTGAGAATGGCTACTGGCTCCTTGGTACCCTCGAGAAGATGTCTCCATTCCTGCAGAGCTAATTTGATAGCCAAAAGTTCACGGTTCCCGACATCATAATTTCTCTCGGCAGAAGAGAATTTCCTGGAAAAGAATCCACATGGGTAGAGTTTTTCTTGTGGAGAGGATCTTTGTGAGAGTACTGCCCCAGCTCCCACGTCAGAAGCGTCTACCTCCAGGGTGAAAGGAAGCGCTGTATCCGGATGCCGATGGATGGGGGCGGAGACAAAAGCCCCCCTGTGGGATCCGCACCTTTTTTGGTCAAAGCCGTAATGGGTAATGCGATAGTGGAGAAATTACGGATGAATTTTCGATAGTAGTTAGAGAAACCAAGGAAACGTTGAACGGCTTTTAGGGAATTCGGCAGCGGCCAATCCAAAACAGACTTCAATTTCTCAAGATCCATGGTGAAACCCTTATCGGAGATTATATAGCCAAGGAACGCTGTGGAAGATTGGTGGAAAAGACAATTCTCCATCTTCGCGTAGAGGCGATTAGCACGCAGACGTGAGAGGACCACCCTGGTGTGACGAATGTGTTCTTCCAGGTTCTTGGAGAATATGAGAATATCGTCTAGGTACAGTATACGATGACGAAAATTCTCAGAATGTCCTGAAGATATCATTCATCAATTCTTGGAAGACGGCAGGGGCATTGCAGAGGCCGAACGGCATCACTAGGTATTCATAATGACCTGAACGCATATTAAATGCAGTTTTCCATTCGTCACCGTCTCGAATTCGGATGAGGTTGTAGGCTCCTCTCAAGTCAAGTTTGAAAATATAGAGGCTCCCTGGAGCCGGTCAAAGAGTTCGGAAATTAGAGGAAGAGGGTACCGTTTTTTGACTGTAATCTTGTTAAGCCTACGAAAGTCGATACAGGGTCTTAAAGAGCCATCCTTCTATTTCACGAAGAAGAAACCGGCCCTGGCGGGGGAAGTGGAATGCCGAATAAACCCTTTCTTAAGATTCTCCTGGATGTAGGTCACCATAGTTTCGGTCTCAGGGACAGACAAGGGATATGATTTAGACTTGGGGAGAGTGGTTCCAGGAATTAATTCGATAGGACAGTCGTATGAACGATGAGGTGAAGGAACTTCAGCCTGGGTCTTGTTAAAGACATCAGAAAAGTCGTGGTATACCTCTGGCAGGGAAGAAAGAGGAGGAGTAGAGGCGTTGAGGCCAATGAGCACGGTAACAGGAGGTGAGACCGTCTTCTCCAAGGTAGGAGCCCACTGGATCGGTAGTTCGTTGGTCCAATCAACCCGCGGGTTGTGAAGCTGGAGCCACGGCAGTCCAGAAATGACCTGGACAGTGGGGGAGTGGAAGACATCGAAGATGATGATTTCAGTATGACCATCCGCGTGGTCATGGTGAGGGGAATACATTCCCAAATAATGAAGGCTGGTTGAAGCGGTCGGCCGTCGATAGCCTCCAGGCCGATGGGCGACTTCTTCTTGACTAACGGGATTCGATTATTGCAAGCATAGTCATGATCCAAAAAGTTGCCACCAGACCCGGAGTCGATGAAGGCTTCAACCTCTACCTCGAAATTAGGACCCACAAGAGTTATGGGGAGAAGGATTCTCTTCGGAAGCTCTTTGGGAGAAGAGGGGCAAGGCGAAATGGTACTCAGTAGAAGCCCCTCTACCTTTACTGGGCGTTCTCATTTCCCGGTTTCAGGTGACAGTGACGTAGTTGGTGTTCCGGGGAACCACAGTAGTAGCAGAAACCCTCATCTCGGCATCGTGTTCTCTCCGCAGCCCGAAGCTGTTGGCTACCGATTTGCATCGTTCGGGGGCGTCCAGCGCAGGAAGAGCCAAGAGAGGAGACCTAGGGGAAACAGGCAAGGGAGACAGTAAACGAGGGCGCTGGCGCTCGTGGCGTCGCTCTTGAATGCGCTGATCCATCCGGATGCTGAGGGCAATGAGTTCCACTAGAGATGAAGGTCGAACATGAGCTGCGAGGTCATCCTTGAGGGATTCAGACAAACCCTGCCAGTATGCCGCGGCGAGAGCCTCATCGTTTCACTGGGTTTCTGCAGCGATGGTGCGGAACTCCACTGCGTATCTTGGAGCCGTCCTGCGACCCTGGGAAAGATGAAACAAGGAAGAAACAGCAGTCTCCCTACGTGCTGGTGTGTCGAAGACCAGCTGAAATTCTCGCCGGATAATCTTGGGTTAGGTCTGATCGGTGTTCCCAGAGGGTAGAAGCCCAGGCGAGTGCATCACCAGTGAGCAGGGCATAGACGTAGGCCACCTTAAAATAACCTGAGGGAAAACGAGATGGGGACATCTCGAACTGGACGTCACACTGGTTCAACAATCTCTGGCAAGTAAGGGGGTCTCCGGCATATCGATTAAGAGGTGAAATACGTGGTTCCAAATTACCCATAGGTAGAGAGGTTGGAGGGGGATGGTACAGCTGGAGAGTCCCGCAGGCATAGAGTAGAAAGTTTTTGCGCCACAGCGGTAACTTGGTCGCTTAAAAATTGCCAGTGATCCATAGTGGCACCTTGGCCCACCTCAGGGGGGTCTGCGTTTGTTGGGCTCAGCATAATGTAACGCCTGTATGCCCGCAGACCTGGCCAGTCTCCAGTACTGAGGTGGGTAAGGGTATAACATGCACCCACAGCAGTGAGGGCGTGCCCAGAGTGTGGTAAGATGCGTTGCCGGGCCTGGTGAGAAAAAGGTTAACGATATACTTGCTGAGTCCGGGGTGCCAGAAGTCGTAGGGTTAATATCCAAGAGCCTAGGGTCAGGGGCAGGAGAAAGCAGCGTAGTGAGGTTCAAAGCAGAGTCCAGGGGTAAAGAGGTACACGTAGTCAAGCCGAGCCGAGATCAATCCAAGGGAATCCAAACAGAGGCAGGAACAGGGACAAGGAGCTGAAACAGAGAGCTTGGCAAAGTCACTGCACACAGGAGCCACAGAGAAGCTATGCTCAGCGACGACGGAGAGGGCAGACTGGGGTTATAAGGGAAGGAGGACCAATGGTAGCAATGGGTGGAGCGGAGGCTTGGCTGAGAGCTTGCAGTGATAGATCCAGGTTAGCAGGAAGGGAGACAGGAGAATGATACCTGGTAATAGCCTGCAGCCGATGGGGGGAGGCGTCAGCAGCACGGGAGGGCAGGTAAGAGGATCGGGTGCGCGCGCCTTCTGTAAGGCTGCCGTGTGCGCGCCCTGATCGCGTGCATGCAGATGCGGCGTGCGCCGCGGAGGAACGGCTCGGTGTGAGAGAGGTAGGATTGTTGAGGGAGTGGGGAAACGGGGCAGGGAGCCACCGTGGGGCCAGAGGTGACGGGGACCCGCTGAGAGGCGCGTGTCCCCTGATCCATTACACCAGCAAACCATCACACGGCAAGTCATTTTATAACTTTGAACGCTGCTTGGATAAATACAGTGAAAATACAGTAGGACCTGTATTTACAAAAGGACGAGGGATTACACAAATAGCAAATGTCCACATTCGCGTTATTCATTAATACCGGGGCTCTATCGCATACAATTCAATCCGCGTTTCCATGCAATAGTGCACAGATCGGCACTATTGTACTCTAACGAATAGCCCCCAATGGCCACTATTTTTCTGTTAATTCTATTTACATGTCACAGATAAAATGCATGGATGGAATCTAATGGGAGTATGTGACTTTCACTGACGTTTTGGTTTAAAAACAAAATCAGTTTTGGTTTTTCAAAATTCCAATTAGTTTTGATATCAGATTAAAAAAATATGGGAACTTTCACGAGCTTTGATTTGTTTTTTTAGAAAGATTGCACTATTTTTCAAAAAGTTTCGGACCGTTTAAATTTTTTTTTTTTTTATCTGAGCATTAGTTATTCTTGAGTTTTTGGATATTTAAATCTGATCTGGAAATTAATTCCGATGTTTGATTTGGAGTTCAAATTAAAGTATGAATTTTAGAACTGTTCTCCTTGGGGATTCAAATGAAACGTACGAATCTGCTAAGTTTACATTTTGAGCTTGAGAACATACCCACATCCTTAATTAATTCGGCAGAATTAAAATGGTGGCAGTTCTGCGCTGGCGGGACTCCTCTCCCATTTAACAGAAGACCTCCTAAATGCCAGAGTGGGACTTCAATATGGGGCTCCTGTTTTAAGTTAATAAGGAAAGAAATACTCTGGGCCTCTTAAAGCTAGTTAATAAGAGGCTACCTCACATCCCAAGCCACTCGTTTCACACCGAGATAATTTAGGCTTCCTCATTTCTCCTGGTTGCAATTTCCTCTGTACAAGACGCAATTGTGTTTTATGTTTTTTTTTTTTTTTTTTTAAAGCTTCTATTATCTTGGGCCAATGCGAAAGGCCAAAAGGTATTTTAAATTCTTTTCTTTCGTTTGGTTTTGTTTTACCTTCCATTGTTTTTCTGTTTCCTTCTAAACTCTTTTCACTTTCCATCCTTTCCTCGAGCCGCAACTCTCATTAAGCATCTCCCCACGTTTCACTGCTCTTTGATCCCAAAAAGCACAACTCTCCCTTTGCCAAGGATAACCATTCCCATCTGCCTGCTGTCTTTCAGAATTAACTGGATGCGCTGTCAAAAGAAACTGACGGGACGACAGCCTGCAATTACAGGCCAAAGGCTTACAGCCACAAAGAGGGAGGAACAGTCCGTTCTGCCAAAGCACTTGGCCAGCTCTGTTACTCCCCACCCATCTCCATCATTCACCCCAGGGCTGTGTTCCCGAACCTTATTGATTGCTTCTTTGCATTTAAGTAATGCAAATGTAAACTTTTAGAAGCATGGTGACAGGACAAATATGTAGACAGTGATATCAATATAAAAAATGCTGCACAAAAGTAATCCCATCTGGACTTTGGAGTGTTCTGCATTCATCATCATGCATGCATTGTCTAAGCTGTAAGATCAAAAATATTACAATGATGGCGTTTCTTTTTAGGTTCAAACTGCCTTCATCAGACTAAACGAAGAATAAATGTTTCACAGAAACTTTGGCCAACTCAATGTATATACGTTTGTTATTAGTGATGCATACCTTTTACATGAAATCATTTTATAACACACTGTACTAGCTGGGCCTGCGGACATGCGTGGGATGTAATGCAAGTGAACTGCAACCGCAAGGGATACAAATTTCGGATAAATGGCCTGTTACAGTATTTGTAAAATATATTAGTGATTAAGTGTACCGATGCTCGTCTCAAGCAGGAAGCGGACACGCAGGGCTGAGATTGGACGGAGAAAGAGCCGACCTGAGCCGAGGGACAGAGTCCTGATAGAGTAGTGAGTCGTAAGCCGAAGGTCAGGCTGGCAGCAGAGTTGCGTAGTCGGTGTGGATGCAGAGGTCGAGGCAGGCTGAAGGCAAGGATAGTTGAGGTACGTGAGCCGGGTCTGGTAACGTGAAGACAATAGGTAAGCACGTTGCATGTACTCAGCATGAACATAAACTTTGCTCTGCAACTTCCTGCTAACAGGGCTGTCCTTTTAAAGTTGCCAGGAGCAAAAATGGACTATAAAGCCACAGAAGGCGAGCAAGAGCAAACTCCTGAATCGGAATGTGAAAACCTTGAAAGGATTTTGCCAAACCTCATATTAAGTACCTCAAATGTTTGAAGGAATCTATCAAACTTCCGGAGTAGGGCAATTAAAAAAAAAAAAAAAAGCTCGTTATGGGAAAACAGAGATTAAAAGAAAAAGTAGACTTGCACTCTATACAAAAAACAAAAATACTTGCGGTGCAAAGGGAGGTATCCCGTGGTGTCCACATGAAGAAAAAAGTGGCAGTCCAGTTTGACATAGAAGTGGTATGAAATGTATTAAATCTCCAACGTTTTTGATTGAACCTTAAGAATAATAATAATGCCCTGGCCGGAAGAGTTGAAGGCCCAAGGCGAAACCGAGGTAACCCAGCCATGGGGAGAGGGAGGAGAGAGGATTGGGGAGAGGGAGGAGAGAGGGAGGAGAGAGGATGGGAGGGAGGAGAGAGGATGGGGTGGAGGGAGGATGGGGGAGAGGGAGGAGAGAGGATGGGGTGTAGAGGGAGGGAGGGGAGAGGATGGGGAATGGAGGGGAAAGGATGGGGGTAGAGGAGGAGAGAGGATGGGGGGTAGAGGGAGGAGAGGATGGGGGTGAAGGGAAGAGAGAGGATTCAGGGAGAGGGAGGAGATAGGATGGGGGGATGGAGGAGAGAGAATGGGGAGGATTGGGAAGAGGGAGGAGATAGGATGAGGAAGAGGGTGGGTGGGAGAGGGAGGAAAGAGGATGGGGAGGTGGAGGGGAGAGAATGGGAAGGATGGGGAGGAGAGAGGATGAAGAGAGGGAGGAGAGAGGATTGGAAACAGGGAGGAGAGAGGATGGGGAGAGGGAGGATGGGGGAGAGGGAGGGGAAAGGATGGGGGTAGAGGGAGGAGAGAGGATAGGGTAGAGTGAAGAGAGGATGGGGGTGGAGGGAAGAGACAGGATTCAGGGAGAGGGAGGAGAGAGGATGGGGTGAGAGAGGATGGGAGAGAGAGAGGAGAAAGGATGGGTGGGAGGAAAGAGGATCGGGTTGAGGGAAGAGAAAGGATGGGTGGGAGAGGGAGGAAAGAGGATGGGGGGGTTGAGGGAGGAGAGAGGATTGGGGGTTGAGGTAGAAGAAAGGATGGGGGGAGAGGGAGGACAGAGGATGGGGGAAAGGGAGGACAGAGGGTGGGGAGAGGGCGGACAGAGGATGGGGGGGAGGACAGAGAATGGAGGGGAGAGGGAGGACAGAGAATGGGGGGGAGGAAAGAGGATGGGAGGAGAGAGAATGGGGGGTGGGGGGCTGAGGGAGAAGAGAGGATGTCAGTCTTCATAGATATCCTGCTCCCAGCCACTATTCCCTTCTCTGTCCACCCGGTGTGCTGCTGTTTCTGTCTGCTCTGGGGTTCCTCTGTCTGTCTGTCTCCTCTTGATGCTCCTGTCCTCTGTCCTTATAGTTTCCTGTTTCCTGTTCCTCCCTTGCTTTGTTTTGTGTCCTGACTCCCAGACCCATGCTTCTGCTTCTGTTCTGTATTGAGTCTGGTACTTATTAAAGGCCCTTGCCTATGATCTGGCTTGTCCCCGTTTGTTTCCTGCTCCCTGCTGCCTGGTCTCAGTTCCTGCTCCCCTGACCTGTTCCTGCCTGGAACCCTGCCTGGAAGCCGATGATTCTTGCCTGCTGCCTGCCACCGAACCCTGCCTGTGACCCCGACTATCCTGCTTGCCGCCTGCCACCAAACCCTGCCTGTGACCCTGATAATCCTGCTTGCCATCTACCACTGACCTCAGCCCATGAAACCAACAATCCTTGTCTTGCCTGCTGTTCTGGTCATCAAGGTCCTACCTGGTCCTGGATTCCCCGTGACAGGATGGGGTGTAGAGGGTGGAGAGTTATGGGGGTAGAGGGAGGGGAAAGATGGGGGGTTGAGGGAGGAGAGAGAATGAGGGGAGAAGGAGGAGAAAGGATGGGGTAAGATGGAGGAGAGAGGGAGGAGGAGAGGGAGGGGTAAGGATGGGGGGAGATTGAGGAGAGAGGATGGAGGAGAGGGACGGGAGAGGATGGAGGCAAGCAAAAAAAAAGGGGGGGGCACAGTTTATTTCATTTGTTTTTTTAAATATTTTTTAATGTGTCCCAGTTTTTACATTTGAAAATCCGGTCACCATAAACCTGACCAGTTGTTGGCCCTTGAGGACTGGAGTTGGCCACCCCTGGAGTAGACATTAAAACAGTTTGGCAATAAAATCCAACAATTTTCCTGTAAAGAGCCTACCATTTAATGCATAAAGAAATCATGGTGTATGCTTTACCTTGAGACCATCTATGAGACCAACTTGTGACAATTGACAATATTGCATCGAAAAATCAGGAATTATGCTTTTTTGGGCCATGCAAATAACTGAACAGCATTCAGTTTACACATTTAATGGTTTTGCCAAATACTTAAAACCAGTGGTTGAAGGGCCTTTAAAAAAAAAAAAAAAAGGCGTACGGTATCTCAAATAATACATCTGTTGGGATAAATCTCTTTTGACATTGTCTAGTAACAATTTATACAATATGTATGACCCTAAATAGGAAAGAACTTTTTTAAAAATAAGTGTCGATTTTATATGTCACTAAGTAGGTAAAATATTTTCCTGTAGGACAGAGTTGCTAAATGGTTATAATCAGTGGTTGACAAATCACCAAAAAATCTACTCGCCACACAAAAAAATCTACTCGCCACCTAGTACCAAATGTGTGCTGCTTGGGCCAATATTTACTCGCCCGGGGGTTAAGTCCACTCGCCCGGGGCGAGCAAATGTATAGGTTTGTCGAACACTGGTTATAATGTAGGGAACAGATGCAGAATAATGACCAACCTCCTCTTATCTTGTCTTCTTATATAGTCCGTTAACCTGCAACTATTGGCAAATTCAGATGAAACGACTACAATGTACTTATTAGTTTCTATGTGATAGGTTATAAACATTTTTTTTAGAAAGTTCTTGATAACATATATATTTATTTCTCCCAAAATATCATGTCATATCCAAATAATATCAGCTCAGCTTGTCTTATATCAATTGTTATCCCAAATAAGAAAGTCATCACCTAAGACTGGAGTACTCAAAATTTCAATATCATTTGAATAGGTAATAGCTTTCAACCTCTATGACAGATGGTTATTTTGAATAAATGGGATATTTTCAAGTCACTGATCGTAAATGAATTCTGCTCTGATACATGTCTCCTCTAGCAAAACTAAAAGTTACTAGAAATTCAATGAGTTTCAGTAGTAATGACTCATTAGCATTTTAAAGAGACAATTGATACATCAGCGCAGGTATTCCTACCCCGTTCTAATTTGCTTTTCATCCTGTTCACCTCGCAAGGATAAAAGGATGAACATGCTTAGTTAGGCTTGCCACCTGCGACCCTAAGGTTACACAGATGTTTCCAGTTAGGAATCTTAACAAACCTCTCATGATAAACGATGATTCTGTGTTTTGAAGCGGGACCATTTCACTGAGATGGTGGTGAGTCGAGAGATTAAGTAAATCCTATTGTAAATGACAACTGTTGTTAAGTGAATCCTGAGTCTTTATGCCATACAACAGGCCATATGTATTTGCCTCAAACAAATCCTCAGCAGATGGTTGAATATAAGAAGCATATGATTCCGAGTCAATTTTAAGAGCTAAAGAGATCAATTTTCTGGATAAAATGCATTTACAGTACATGTCACCGTTTAAATTTGTGGCAAGTTATCAAAGCCAATTAATGGTAAAATCACCAGCTGCTCATGTCTTAACAGTACAAATAACGGAGTTAGTGTGGGGTGTATTAGTACCAGAGTAATGCCTTCCATAACTGCGCTCTCAAAAAATGTTACCCCAATGAGCTCAAAGGCTATATATTCATCGATATCCTAAAACCAAAATAAACAGGGCTGCACAAAGGGTTTCAATGTTAAAATGGACATAATGCAAAAGTGACAATGTGCGCGCATTTGCATATCATTGCCCAGAATCCCTGGCTGCAGTTGAAGCATTTTATGCTGAGAGATTATGGTGAAAAGCCGGGTTGCAGACCTGTCTGAGATGAGAATGTGCTCACAAGAGGTATTGTTAATTGGTGGGGGGGCGGGGGGGGGTTGCCTCTATTTTTACCACCATAACATATTTAATGTGAAGTAACAAATGTTAGCAAACATAGCAAAAGGGAAAAGATGCACCTACTATTATCTTTTAATTAAAGTACACAAAAAGGAGGTTCAAAACAATAGCAAAAGGGGAGCAGCAACGCAATAAAGGTCATCCGAAAAATAGCACAAGGAGTAGGTGTACATAAAATTGCAGAGGATGTAAGCAAGCAATCTCATTTTAATACATAGGGGCCTATTCACTAAACCGTGATAAAATCAGTGCATTGCTGATCGACTTACATTGTTTTATCGCGCTATAAAACATGTGTCAAAATGGTATTCACTAAGAAAAAACAGCATTTTTTGAAAGGTCTGTAAAAAGATGCAAGATCGAACGACTTGTTTTTTTCTAAGTGTTATCGCGCTATAAATCCTATCGATTGGCAACTGATTGTTGAAACTGCAGCCTGGAAGAGCTGCATGGAGACGCTGTGTCTCCATGCATGGCTCTTACAGGTGATCGTGCAATTTAAATATTACTTTCAATACTAGTGTGGGGGAGCAGAGGGTCTCGTGAGCTGAACCGCATTGATTTCAGCCTCGGGGGCCCCTTACATCCCGAGATACGGGCCCCGATATGGGGTACTGGTATCCCCACCATTTTCAAATCCTCCACGTCACGTGACAGAGGGATTTAAATACTGCAGGCGATACCGGCACCCCATAACGGGGCCTGTCTCTTGGGAAGTAGGTGGTCCCTGAGGCTGAAATCAATGCGGTTCAGCTCAGGAGACCCCCTGCTCCCACACACTAGTATTAAATATATATATATATATAAATAAAATGTCATTACCATAGCGGCAGTTAGCCGTTAAGGTAATGAAGCTGCTTTAATATGATTTTTACTAATAATGTGCGGGAGCAGAGGTCTCCTGAGCTGAACCGCATTAATTTCAGCCCCAGGGACCCCTAATTCCCAATGTATAAGCCATGGTAAAGGGGGCCGGTATCCCCTGGGCACATAAATCTCCCGTGTCACGTGACGCGGGAGAATTTAAACATTGCGGGGGTACTGGCACCCCATACCGGGGCTTATATATTGGGAAGCAGGGTGTCCCCGGGACGTAAATGAATGCGGTTCAGCTCAGGAGACCCCCTGCTCCCGCACACTATAAGTAAAAATCACATTAAAGCAGCTTCATTACCTTGGCGGCTGGCCATATTATTAATTGCAGAGGAGAATTCTTTCGTTATGTTTATACGCAGGAACCATCCTGTTTGCCAACTAAGCAAATGTATCATTTATTACATCGCAACATCACTTTTAAATAATTGAAATTGAATTTCCCCTCTGCTGCCTTTGGACTTTTTCTTAATTACTGAAAACTCTACATTTACATAGTAGATAAGGGTGAAAAAAGACATATGTCTGTCAAGTTCAAACTATGTTACATTTAGTTGACTGAGCTACTCATTAAATATTTGTATTTATATTGATCCAGAGGAAGGCAAACACAAAATCCCAAATGAAACATTTGCCAATTGTGTTTCATAAGGGAGACCATGTAACTCCTTCCTAAATCCAGTAATAGCAATCAGATTTCTCCCTGGATCAACATCCTTCCTATGTCTAATTTATTTAGCAACATCCCTGTATATTTTTTTTGCCTAACCTTTTATTAAAGATAACTACTCTATCTGCCATCTGAGCCTCCATGGGTAGTAAATTCCACATTTTACGTGTCCTTTGCTAGTAGTGAACTCTCATTTATTCATGGGATGACCATGTGTCATTTGTACTGTTCTTGGTTTAAAACAAACAATCCCTTGAAAGCACCTTGTATATTACTGGGAACTATATATGCATAACCACTCATAGTTTTTTTTTACGAATTATATTTAAGGAAGGGGGAAAGGAGTACAAAAAAAAGGGAGGGGGGGGGGATCAGGGGGAATGGGAAGGGTACATTTCCACATTTTCTCCATTAATAGTACAAACATTTATACTTTATTATACATACAATTGCATTTTAACTTGAGTCTCGTTGCTGCCACTTAGATCTTCTGTTCTAAATCAATGCTCAGTCGCTTCCCAATACTTCACTCATGGTTCCCACATCTTTAATAACCCAACATATCTGTCCTGAATTAAACTGGTGAGTTTTTCCATGGCCATTATATAATTTAGCTTACTTCTGACTGCTGCAATTGTCGGTGGGTCGTTTTGCTTCCAGCTTCTAGCTATTACTACTATAGCTGAGGATAAAATATGTATCTGCAGTTTGTCTATATTCCTCTCTATATCTTCTATTGGCCTTAGGATTAAAATTGTTTCCATATTCCATGGACTGTCTAACCCTGTGATTCTCTTTATTATCTTTTATATTTTTCTCCAGAATATGGCTATCTTGGGGCAGGTCCACCAGATGTGTTTGAATGTGCCTATTTGGCCACAGTTGCGCCAACAAAGGGAGAGAGGAGGTTGGAAAAAATGAGTGGAGTCTTGCTGGAGTGTAGTACCACCTGTGTAAGATATTAAGGTTGAACTCACGGACCGACGAACATCTAGATGATCTGGCTGATCTCTTGTAAATATCCTCCCACTTCACTATCTAATGGACGCCCTATATCATTTTCCCAGTGTAGGATATTTTTGTTTGGTCAGCGTTCCGTGCAATCAGCACTTGATATAATTGTGCGATTGTTCATTTGTGGTATTCACTTGCCGAATAGAGGTTCTCAAATATAGTTAATGGTCTAAAAACATCCTGTTTCGGTTGAATTGATGAGACAATGTCTTAGTTGGAAATATTGGTATAAATGCATGTTTGGTAGAACTTCGCGTTTATTTCTTGAAACATCTTAATTCCGTCTGTTTGTAAAATATCTCTAAGTTTTCTTAGACCTTTTCTCCCCATGTTTTATATGCCTTTGATTGATGGGCCGGTATGAACCCCGGGTTAGACATAATTGGGGTCAAAGGTGAAGGGATAGACGAGATAGATTTAACTCTACAGGACTTGTCTCATATTTTTAGAGAGTGTGAGATCACTGGTTGGGTCCTGGTGTGCTCGGACCTAAACTCCTTTAGCCAAAGTAGTGTCGTAAAATCTGTTGCCTGGGCCTCTGCTCTTTCTATATCTACCCATGGCTTCATTCCCTCCCATTGCCCAGTATATCAGCGGACTTAATCTAGCAGCTTCATAATATTTCATCAGGTCTGATTGAGACATACCCCCTAGTGTTGTTGGTAGCACCATTGTTTTTTTCTTTATTCTTGGTTTTCTACCATTCCATATAAACTTTGTTATTTCTTTCTCTAAAGCTTTAATATCTTTCTGCAGAACTGTGACTGGAAGTACCTGAAATAGATACTGCATCCTGGCCAGTGTGTTCATTTTTACCGAGATTATTCTTCCTGACCATGATATTTGATATCTATCCCAGAGGGGGATGTGATGGGCGGGTGGGGGAAGGGCAGGGAGGGAGGGGTGAAAGGCAGGGGGGGGGGTGTTGCGTGAAAGGCAGGGACGCGTGAAAGATCCCTTCCCCTGCGTTTCCTCACCTCGCACCCGGCCGCGCTCCTCCTGTTCCTCCGGGTACCGGCCGCCCTCCTCCTCCACCTCGGGCAAGGGAGCGCCAGGACACAAGGGAGCGCCAGGAGGCAAGGGAGCGCCAGGACACGAGGGAGCGCCAGGAGGCAAGGGAGCGCCAGGACACGAGGGAGCGCCAGGAGGCAAGGGAGCGCCAGGACACGAGGGAGCGCCAGGAGGCAAGGGAGCACCAGGACACAAGGGAGCACCAGGAGGCAAGGGAGCACCAGGACACAAGGGAGCGCCGGGAGGGAAGCGCATTGTCCCCTCACAGGGAATGAACGCCCCCTGGCCGGCTCACCCCCGCTACCACCTCCCGCCCCGGGTGGGAAGCCACGGGGGACACTGCACCACGCGAGCAGCCACCACACGACGGAGGGGCAGAATATAAAATAGCACTAACACACACACGAGGCATGAGAGGGCATGACACAGTACTTACCTCTGTGCAGAAAAGGAAGGCGGGTCCTGGCTGTATGCAAAAAAAAAAAGTCCTGGCAACGCGCTAACACGGGTCAGCCAATCAGGCAGGGGATTTTTTTTTATATGATATTATATGTTTATGCAAATTAAAGCTGCAGTTCAAGCTGCCGTTTAAAAAAAAAAAAAAAAAAATTATATATATATTTTTCCCATTCAATATGGGCATCAATACAATCTAAACACTGACGAGTGATTAGCTAAGTTGCAGATCGATACGTTCTCCTTTAATCGATCGCTTGCTCAGGTTATTTAATTCAGTTCTTGCACAGTATTGTGGGCAATGTAGTCCAGCAATATTATGAGACTGAACAGTTACTAGATACAATTGGGGCACTACTAGAGAGAGGACGGGTTTCAAGAGCCAGAGCCTATCAGAAGGGGACGGGGCTGTCACTTTGGAAATGCTTCCTATATTAGAAACATTAAACATGTCTTTAAAACATTTTTTTTAAATGCTACAAATATTTTCTCATAGTACAGAACTGATTTATTAAAAAAAAAACACATAGGATATTGCTTGAACTGCTGCTTTAAATGCACTGTATATATATTTACACTGTAGAATACAATTTCCAGTTAATGTAAATTAGTTAGCGCTGGTATCAATTTTCATTACATTTGTCAGCATTAAACCTCATATGACATTTAGTTTCCAGTTTATCTAGATCCTTCGGAAGAGAAAAAAATGACATCCTGCTCTGATTTTACTACCAAACATACTGTCATTTAATGTCATAAGCAAGGATGGAGACTTTGCTCTCTATGCTGACTTCAAGGCAAAGGCACTCCGCTTACAAATGTATCACAATGCTAAAAAGTTACATTTATGACATTTATCTTTCATCCAGGTTTCAATCCAGGTGCAAGTATTCTCACCATAAATATGATAAAGATATTTTTCACATGTTCCTATTAAATGTCCCTGAAAAGAGATTTGAAACGTTGGCCAATATCATCGTAATTATTGTAAGGAGGTGATCACCTCAGGCCTGGGGTTTTTGGCTTCTACCTTTCCCCCTATACAGCAATTTGTTGCATTTCCCCCTCCTTCAGTCTCCTCACCAATGAGACTATTCAGAGTTTTGTCACATCTGGCACATGTCCTGGTAGTGACTTTTTATTCAGGCTTAAGTTGTTGGTTGCTATTTGACAACCTCGGCCTGTGTATTGTATACGGCTGGGTACTTCTTAGTCCTCCCTAATAATATATGCACACACAGTTTCCCTGCTCTCTAGCTCCTTCTTTATGTGATGTAAAAGATTGCTTCTTTGCAGAAAGTAATTCATTTTGAAAACAAAACATGATTCCATTATTATCTGTAAAGCTTTTTGAAGGCAGACAGCCCATTCCTATCAATTCTTCTACTTTAGCTGTATGATATAACTCCACGGAAATATCTGGATAAGAACCCAATCATGTATTCTTCCAATGTGAATGTTTAACAGTCGCAATGCATCATTTCTTGTCTTGATAACAAGAAACAGCCATGTAAAGTATCTGCAGACCATCATCTTTACAGTGCTACATATAGAAGACTCATTCCATGATAACAGAGTGCTACACTGCTGTTCTTTAAAGGGGAAATCTCAGGAATATATTGAGTTGCTTATAGGAGAATCACAATAGTCCTTATTGTACTTAGAGTGTAAGCTCTTTGGGGCAGGAACTCCTTTTCCAATGTTACTTTTATGTCTGAAGCGCTTCTTTCCATTATGTGAAATTATGATGCCACGTGTATTACTGCTGTGAAGCATTATGTACATAAAAAGCACTATATAAATAAAGATATACATACATTATTCTATAAACTGTAATAAATCACATGGAAAACCCAGTTGACTTCTATTAGACCCTTAATAAGGGCCAGTGTCTTGAAAACACACACACAAAATAAACATTTTATATGTGTGTAAGAGACGTGTGCAGAGGGGACCGATTTGGGGGAAATGAAACCATGGCTTTATTCAGCCTGTCACTTTAAACAATAGTTAATGGCAATATATACACACATTATACATAAATACACACATACAGTATGTATATATATGTAGGGGCTTGAGAAAGGACTGGGAGGTCTGAAACGTCGCTCCATTTTTCCTGCGTTGCACCCTGATGCTTGTGATGTTTGATTAAACCTTTTTGAATTTGGATACTATTTTTGAGTGCTGCGGATTTGGTGTATTTGTCGTATATATATATATATATATATATATATATATATATATATATATATATATATATATATATATACACATATATATATATATACACATATATATATGTATATAATAAACAGACAAAAAATATAAAACAGCGCTATAATGAACAAAATCTAATAAAAATGACTATAAAAGGACTTAAATATAACAGAAGGAACCTATAACACGTTAATCCTGTAAATAGAGAAATACCTGAACACAATAAAATATACTCAGTCCTTGTATAAAGTCCAAGCAAGAAATAAAAAAGAAATGTTCCAAAGTGGAGATTTGGGAGTTCCTGGCAGCCTTCTCCACAAGGGGAACTGATCCCAAAGATAATCTGTAAAAAGATAAAAGGGAAGGGAAAAGAGAGGTGTGCTCTCCTGGTGTAATATTGCTTGAACAATTTATTAAACTAATAAAATCAATTGTGGTTCAATTCACAAACAACGGCAGATAGCTCGCAGATTTGAGTATAATACTCAGACAGTCCGCAGCTCGGCTCAGTATGCTCCTCACTGTCTCTCCGGGTGTAGTTCGCGTTGTGCGTCTTCCGCTTTGCCAATGACCCGGAAGTGATGTCAATACACACCCTGCGCAGTCCCAGGCTCCGCTGTGGGTGGGATCATGTCTGTAGCTCTCAGATCACTCTCTCCAATCCACAGCCAGTCAAAAGGGTGATTCTGTATTGAATCTCGCGACACACGGTAATGCAGTGAGAGACGCCGCACTTCTGGAGACTTAGTCCGACTCAGGTTTACTAAATGGTGCCAACATTAAAACACCTGCAAGTGGATGGGCCTCATGGTGCTTGCACCATTTAGTGCAAGTGTGTTTGGGATGGAATAGAGTGAAGCTTACGAATAGCGGTTTAAGTTCAGCCTGCTGTCGCTTCGCCTAAGCCCCTATTTTTCCTGCATCTTGTATTACGTAAAACATCTTGTTAACAGTTTTTTCTTCAAATGTATAGCTCCTTTTTGGCCTTATTTTTACACTTTTGATGGGCTCCTTGAATTGGGAATTATGGGGCATATTCTTGAAGTTCCGAAGTGTGAGAAGCCACTTGTAAAGTGAACTTTAGAAGCAGATTGGCATGCTTTGCTATTCTGTAAGCCCTTCTCGCATGTCCAAACCACGTCTGAAATGCTTTTTTTTAGAAGCGGTTTCACTCTTGCTTTGTCAATCCAATAAGTTTGTGAAAGAAAAAGCCTCCAACTTGCATTTATTCTCGTAGCTCCGTTATACAAACCGTTATTAAAAACAAAACATTTTTTTAACCCCACCAAAAGGGCGGTGAGATTGATGTTACGAGTTTCACCTACAGCCTGAAATATGGGTTTGGCTGAAAGAGCAAAAACCCCATAAGTCAGACTGGGGATGGTGTTAGCACCACTTCTGGTCATTCCGCTTCTAAAGCAAGCACAAACTGTGTGGTTTGACGGTTACGCCATGCGGTTTGACACAGTTTTTAGACGCAGTTTAGAAGAAGCGGTTCGCAAAACAGAATGCCGTCTCTTCTCACATTTGATTCCACTACTTCTGAACATGCCAAACCGTGCTATTTGGCAATGACAACTTTGGCGCAGCTAGAATTGGCCCCTTACAATGTGTATGTATGCTCGGTTTTTAGGTGGAATTTTGCCAGACCGTGAGCAAAATGGCAGCATGTGGAATTTCTCCAAACCAGAACTATGCTAAATTACAAGAAATGGGAAGCATGTAACCGCTTATTTGACCTGTTGCACTTTCTTCTGTGTTGGGTACAATGCACATTGACTTTTAATGACTTGGCAAAATGGTCTGATCTGTGTGGTTTTTTTGGGGGGGGTCTATTTTTCTTGGTTGGCAAAGTACATCTCTAGTGATGTCCCCACCGATACTTCCCGCCCAGGCCCCTGCGTGTAGCAAGGTATAGCTGTTTCACATACTACTTGTATTAGTCACGACATGGCAGTAGTTGCTGTTACTCTATTCGCTGTCCACTGCCCATGTGATCAATGCTTCTACCATCTGACCATTTCACTCGGCGAGATTGGATGCTATGATTTCTCATCTGTCTTTTTAGGCTTTTCTCCTGTCTATGGGATGGGGAGGTGGGGTTTTTACGCGGTCAGAATTTTCCGCTCTTCAATATACCACAAAAGTTCCCAAAGATAATTTTAAAAAAAGTTAATTGGTAGAGCACTTAAAACCTTCAACTTCACTCCTCCCTTCTAAGGTTTTATAATAAAGTTTCACATGTAAGTGGGCAGCTTCATACACAATATGCGCACATGCAGTAAGACACCTGAATCGCATATGTTACATGCTTTGTTATACAGTTAGCTAACTTGAATGGATAAAGGTAAAGCATTAGAAAGATAGCTCCAAATATTACTGTCCATTTACACAGGTGCTATAACAATGTGATTTGCAATTAGAAAGGATGTGTATGGGGACTGAGCCACTTTAGCAGAGCAGCAGATTGCTTAGCAGCACCTGCCTTGTGCAGTATGCCTTCCTGTCCTCTGTCCTTTCAGTTTCCAGGCAGTACCATCTGTTATCACACCTGCAGCATGCATCGCCTGCCCATAATCACCTACTTATTATGCTTTTGCTGTTTAGAAGAAGGGGAGAGGATGTGAATAAACATATCTTTAACACCTGAAGCATTAAAGACAATACTAGTCAAACACTTGACACTTGTCAGTAATCCCCCAAATGTATGATGCAATTATTTCTAAACTCTAGTTAACGGTCACATTTTCTTTCCCATTATTATAACTATATATTAAATAAAATGTTATTCAAATAACTAGTTTTATTTTTTCTCCTGATTTTCATTCTTACCTTTTTTTTTAGATTGTCTCCCTTCCTCAGTCTCATTTTATTTGATGCACCTCTACCCATAAGCTATTTCATTTTCCTTTTTTTTCTTAGCACAAAAATGGCTAAATAAAAAGTTTAAATATATATTTAAGTGTCACTGCAATTTAATGGGAGTGTTAAAAGGAAGAATTAACCAATTATGCTTCCCTATTATAAAAGCACCCAATTATTTTGTTTTCTAATGTAATAATGTATGCTGCTTAAACAGATGCAGAAATGGTTGGATTAATGGTACTGAATAATGTGGATATGAGATTAACTAAAGTTTGATCCACTTCTGACAAATGGGACCTAGAAGAATCGCCCCTTTTCATTTGCAATCCTGCATATTTGACATGATACAAGAATTCGTTTGGCAATTCCAGAGTCTTCCTAAATTTGGAAATACAAACAGATAAACTAAGAATTAGACAATAATTTTGAATCTAGAACCAACCATTACTTTCTAAGGTAAGGAGCAGACAAATATATTGGGATCATTTAATTTCTCAGTTTTTTTTGTTTTATTTTATATATTTTGAGGCCTTTAAACTACAAAACTACAGTATATTTGGCCAGATGTCTTTTAATCTAGATATTTAGTTCCTTGTAGGGTTAAGTTTCTCAACCAAAAGCGCCCTTAGGACGCAAAATGAATTCAGATGGACATGCGTGACATACACACTGGTACTTTATATACAAAAAATAGCAAAGAAGGACATTGAATGACAAAAAGAGTCAGAGATAGTGTGACAGAGAAAGAATACAGCTTCACTGCGTCAATAAAAAAAACAATATATTTTACAGAGTAAGACATATTTATTCCTTTAAATTAGATTTTGTTGAGTGGGGTAGGCTGCAAAGTAAAAACCTCTCTTTAGGCAAACCCCATTAAATGATGTTTATACAAAAATGAATGAAATAGATGTTTACAGCTTTTTTTTTTTGCAAACCCTGCCTGCCTCGTCATAAAGAGAGATTATTCAATGTTTTCTTGCTTTTTAAATAATGTGTCTCTTGCTTAGACAGGACTCAGAGAGTCATGCATATGTGTCAGTTGTCTATAATGTCGCTCTGCACAGATTTCATTGTAATATTTTCTTCTGTGATATTTAAACACAATCTGTTACTCATCTATCCAGATTGCCTTACTATTATTTTTTTTTTATCACTGTAGTGTTCACACTCCATGGAATGTGCCTGGGTCTCTGTGTTGCAACGGAACAGCAGCACTGTAATGTAACACACAATACCTTATAACAGAGGTCCTCAACTCTAGCCTCTGATTGAGCCACCTGTGCTGAAGCTGGGATATCCTGAAAACCTGACCTGTTAGGGGGCTTGAGGAGTGGAGTTGAGAACCCTGCCTTATAACATGGTCCAGGGTGCTATAAAACAGGGGTGCTCAACTCCAGTCTTCAAGCTGCCCCTCCAACAGGTCAGGTTTTCAGGATATCCCTCCTTCTTTAGCATATGTGCTCAATCAGTCCCTGCTTCAGTACAGGTGGCTCAATCAGAGGCTCCATCTTTGACCGAGCCTCTGATTGAGACACCTCTACTGATGCTGGAATATCCTGAAAACTTGACCGGTTGGGAGGGGGCTTCAGGAGTGAGTTGAGCACCCCTGGTGTAAAATAATTATTAGTTTTAATTGGACATTGAGTGAAAAAAATTAATTGGGCAGCACATTTACTCAATGTTTAACACCACAATGAATTGCATTCCATAACACTTGTCCTCCTGAAACTTTCCAGGGCAAATCTAAGAGCAGAATAATAATTTTAGGCTATGTTTCAGATTGTAAGCAGAGAAAAGGACATTCAGCGCTCGTGCTGCAGATGTAATGGTTGGAAAGATCCCTGTGCTGCACTTGCATGGAGCGTCTCCCCAGAAGCTCCCACTTCAGAGGTGATCCCCCCTAAAAGGGGGGAGGACACCCTGAGAAACAGAGAAAAAAAGATGCACAAATGCGCACAAGGGAAAGAATTAGTAATTATTTATTGAAACAAACACATAGACAGCTGAGAGGATCCAACCCCTCCTCAGCTCAATGGGTAAACTGCCCAGATACATAAACCATACATATGGTCTCTAAACATAGAATATCCTAAGACAGTAAAACACACACAACACAAGACAGTCAATGTTAAAAATAAACAAAGAGTGTACTAACAGCCCAAGGGGATTTGAATAAAAACCGCCATAGAGGGCTATAATACCGCTGACAGGGGGAAACGAACACTCACACTGAGGCAGAGGTGGGGGTCCACGGATGACCGCACAAGATCCGGATCGCGGCACCGGGGAAGATGAAAACAACCACCACTTGAGCCTCAGGCAGGCTCCGTCTCAGCCTCTCAGCAAACACGCGCAGAATGACCTGTCGTGACCTCTACGCGTTTCGCACCACGTGCTTCGTCAGGAGGTCAAGTACAGCGTCATCCGCACATATTTATAGGAGGAAGGGAATCAGTAAGGACGGCCCCCTTCAGACGCCAGACCTAACGCCCTTAGAATGGCAGCTTAATACCTAAAGTGATGCTACCTCTTTCCCTTACAATGTCACGTGTTGCGGCAATCACGTGTTGCAGGTTACCAGAAAAAATAGAAAACAGGACCTATAACACAGTAATTCACATAAACATAACACAGCTAGAGACCATCACATGGTGTAAAGACAGAAAATGAAAAAGCAGATACCAATTCATACATTACATATTAACTACACATAATAGATCAATAATTAATCCTTTATATACCCAGCTAATAAGAATATGTACATATAATTAAAAACATATAGTCTAAATACACATACCATAAAATGAGAGACTAATCTTATATTTATTAAAAAGAAAACATTTTATCTTAAAAATGGAGTCAGCTCAATGAGTTCATTAAAACCAAATGGATGTCTAGTTTGCATTTCGTATATCCAATACTGTTCACGTTTCAATAAATGATTTTCTCTATTTCCTTGTCTGCTGTTCATTTGTATATGTTCAAGCCCTTTAAATGTAATGCAAACGGGGTCATTATTGTGTATCTCTTTAAAGTGTTTTAATAGCGGGGTAAGCGGCATACCTTTAGCCAGAGTTTTCGGTATATTTTTTACATTTCTCAAATGCTCTAACCTACGCATCTTTAGTGCTCGTTTTGTCTTGCCAATGTACTGTAAATTACAATTACACTGCAAGACATAAACCACATGCGTGGTCTGACAATTTATAAAACTTTTGGTATTGTAAATCCGTTTAGTAGCACAAGACGTGACTGTTGTTCCTTTACATATATGTTTACACGCCTTGCACTTCCCGCATTTATATGTGCCTTTGATGCCCAAGCGATCTTTAATATCACCAGATACAGCAGCTTTTCTGGTGATTTGGCTTGGGGCCAACATATTTTTTAAATTTGGCGCACGTTTAAACACTATCTCTGGTTGTGAATTTAACTGAGGGCCCAATACAGGGTCCATTTTCAGTATTCCCCAGTGTTTTTTTAAGATTTTTCTGACCCTATAATGCATGTCACTGAACTGGGTTATAAAAAGCAGGGATTTTAAAATTTTTGCTTTTATCCCTCTTGTTTTTATTATATTTTATCAGTGATTTTCTTGGTATTTTTTCCAGTTTCTTTATTGAGGAATCTATCAATTCCTCATTATAGCACTTATCAAGAAATCTTTTTTTGAGGAACTGAGATTGTTTATCAAATTCCTCAACTTTAGAGTAATTTCTCTTCAGTCTAAGAAACTGGTTAAAGGGAATGTTTTGGACCCATCTTTTGTCATGACAGCTAAGAGGGTCAAGATAGGAATTGACATTAGTTACTTTAAAGTATGTTTTAGTCTGAACAGTATTGGATTCTATATATATCTCCAAATCAAGGAAATTTATGCTAGCTGAACTATTTACACCACTGAATTTTAAGTTACATTCATTTGCATTAAGTAGATCAACAAATTCAAGATAGGATTCCTCAGTACCCTCCCATACGATGATAATATCATCGATATATCTCCTCCACAGCCTAAGCTGTGGAGGAGGACATCGAAATACCTCAAGCGACTCCCACAGTCCCATATACAAATTGGCGAAAGATGGGGCAAACGTAGTCCCCATCGCCGTCCCCAAGATTTGTAAAAAATAAAGGGAATCAAACATAAAATAGTTGTGACCCAAAATGAAATTAATTGATGTGAGAATAAATTCAATTTGTGTAATGGGTAGTGTTTGTGGGGTCATGAGAAAGTGCCTAATAGCCTCTATTCATTTATGATGGGGAATGCTGGTATATAAGGCTTGCACATCTAAAGTGGCTAATCTACAGCTATCATTCCAAACAAAATTATCCAAAACCTGTAAAACCATAGTAGTGTCTTTAAGGTGAGACGGAAGTGATGTGACAAGCGGTTGTAGGAAAAAATCAATATATGTGGATAAATTAGAAGTGATAGAATTAATCCCTGAAATGATAGGGCGTCCAGGTGGGGAAGTGAGGGAATTGTGAATCTTGGGGATGTAATAAAAGATAGGAACCGTGGGTGTCTCAATAAGCATATACTCGTATTCTGCCTTGGACAAAATCCCAATTACAAGGGCCTCAGTCAGATGCTTTTTAATGAGGCCTAAGTATTCCCCTGTGGGGTCCTTTTTTAAGGGGACATAAGTGGTTTTGTCTCCCAAAATGCGATAGGCCTCTTTGAAATAGTCCTCTTTGTCCAAGAGGACTATTCCACCCCCTTTGTCAGCTGACCTCAATACAATATCTTGGTTGGCTTTCAAGGTATTTATGCTTTTGTGTTCCTCCCAGGTAAGATTGGAGTGGTGTTCAGAGGATCTTTTTTTACACATTTCTTTAAAGTCTCTCTCCACCAATTTTCCAAACAATTCAATATTATGTCCTCTAGAGGTGTAAGGATAGAAAACTGAGTTAGGCTTAAATCCTGAGTGTAGATAGCCACTAAAGTTGACAAAATCTGGATCACTTTCTCTTAAAAGAGCTTCAAGATCCTCAATTAGTTCCTCCTCCTCAATATTATGTTCTTTTAGCTTGTTTGGTTGAGTGCTAACAAATGTCTTGTTAGAGCTACTAAAATGACGCTGTAAGGTCATTTTCCTCAAATATTTTTGGAGGTCTATGTATAGATCAAACTCTTTCGCATCCTTTGTAGGTGCAAAGGTCAACCCTTTCTTAAGCACCTGAAAGAGATGTTGATCTATTGTAAGCGAAGATAGGTTAAATAGTTAATGTTAATGGCTCAGGGATCCCCTCTTTGTGGGTGGGCTTTCTCCCTCCTCTCTTACCTCGTCTGAATATCCCCTTTTGCGATTCACTTTTGTCAAAGGGTTTGAGGGAGGGTTGTCTAGATCCCAGCTCGGTCTTTTGAGCTTGTTTTTGGATGTTTTCTGAAAAAAACAATCGTTATTATCATCATTATCGCTTACACTACCTTGACCTCTTAGCTTTGAGAATTTATTGGAAACAGGGATATCAAATTCTATACGTTTGTCTTCCTTGGGAGCATGTTGTTCTCTCCTTGGATGTTTATATTTATGTTTGATATCATTTGGCTTCCCATTTTTGCCCACTGTTGACCAATTATCACTGTGGCTTCTCTCTCTATGTTTATATTGCTGATGAGGCCTTTCCTTAGAGTGATCTTTCTTATTCTCATAGTGTGGTCTTTTTGGATTTTTGTTCGCTTTATGAGCTTTTCCATTATTCTGAGGTTTTTTTTGGGATTTGTTGATTTTTGGAATGGCACCGGACAGGTTTAACTTCTGATCCTTACTTATTGGTTCTTTTTTAGATGGATTCGTGCTTACTGACTTTTGTGGAGTCTGATCGTATAAAGTTATTTCTTTATTAGCACCTTTGACTGATTTGTCTTTCCAATCTTTTTGCCTGTTCTCCAAATAATCAATTTTATCTCTTAAAAATTTCTTATTTTTCCTCATCATAATGCCTTTCTCATGTTTTTTCAGTTTCCCCACCATATCTTCCACCAGTTTCGGCAGCCCATCTAGTGTTGGCAAACTGATAATGTCCGTCTTAACCTTATCAATTTTGACAGACAATTCTTGTAGTTCCTTTTTCCTCTCTCCCAAGGAATAGAGGCTATTAGGCACTTTCTCATGACCCCACAAACACTACCCATTACACAAATTGAATTCTCACATCAATTAATTTCATTTTGGGTCACAACTATTTTATGTTTGATTCCCTTTATTTTTTACAAATCTTGGGGACGGCGATGGGGACTACGTTTGCCCCATCTTTCGCCAATTTGTATATGGGACGGTGGGAGTCGCTTGAGGTATTTCGATGTCCTCCTCCACAGCTTAGGCTGTGGAGGAGATATATCGATGATATTATCATCGTATGGGAGGGTACTGAGGAATCCTATCTTGAATTTGTTGATCTACTTAATGCAAATGAATGTAACTTAAAATTCAGTGGTGTAAATAGTTCAGCTAGCATAAATTTCCTTGATTTGGAGATATATATAGAATCCAATACTGTTCAGACTAAAACATACTTTAAAGTAACTAATGTCAATTCCTATCTTGACCCTCTTAGCTGTCATGACAAAAGATGGGTCCAAAACATTCCCTTTAACCAGTTTCTTAGACTGAAGAGAAATGACTCTAAAGTTGAGGAATTTGATAAACAATCTCAGTTCCTCAAAAAAAGATTTCTTGATAAGTGCTATAATGAGGAATTGATAGATTCCTCAATAAAGAAACTGGAAAAAATACCAAGAAAATCACTGATAAAATATAATAAAAACAAGAGGGATAAAAGCAAAAATTTAAAAATCCCTGCTTTTATAACCCAGTTCAGTGACATACATTATGGGGTCAGAAAAATCTTAAAAAAACACTGGGGAATACTGAAAATGGACCCTGTATTGGGCCCTCAGTTAAATTCACAACCAGGGATAGTGTTTAAACGTGCGCCCAATTTAAAAAAATATGTTGGCCCCAAGCCAAATCACCAGAAAAACTGCTGTATCTGGTGATATTAAAGATCGCTTGGGCATCAAAGGCACATATAAATGCGGGAAGTGCAAGGCGTGTAAACATATATGTAAAGGAACAACAGTCACGTCTTGTGCTACTAAACGGATTTACAATACCAAAAGTTTTATAAATTGTCAGACCACGCATGTGGTTTATGTCTTGCAGTGTAATTGTAATTTACAGTACATTGGCAAGACAAAACGAGCACTAAAGATGCGTAGGTTAGAGCATTTGAGAAATGTAAAAAATATACCGAAAACTCTGGCTAAAGGTATGCCGCTTACCCCGCTATTAAAACACTTTAAAGAGATACACAATAATGACCCCGTTTGCATTACATTTAAAGGGCTTGAACATATACAAATGAACAGCAGACAAGGAAATAGAGAAAATCATTTATTGAAACGTGAACAGTATTGGATATACGAAATGCAAACTAGACATCCATTTGGTTTTAATGAACTCATTGAGCTGACTCCATTTTTAAGATAAAATGTTTTCTTTTTAATAAATATAAGATTAGTCTCTCATTTTATGATATGTGTATTAAGACTATATGTTTTTAATTATATGTACATATTCTTATTAGCTGGGTATATAAAGGATTAATTATTGATCTATTATGTGTAGTTAATATGTAATGTATGAATTGGTATCTGCTTTTTCATTTTCTGTCTTTACACCATGTGATGGTCTCTAGCTGTGTTATGTTTATGTGAATTACTGTGTTATAGGTCCTGTTTTCTATTTTTTCTGGTAACCTGCAACACGTGATTGCCGCAACACGTGACATTGTAAGGGAAAGAGGTAGCATCACTTTAGGTATTAAGCTGCCATTCTAAGGGCGTTAGGTCTGGCGTCTGAAGGGGGCCGTCCTTACTGATTCCCTTCCTCCTATAAATACGCGCGGATGACGCTGTACTTGACCTCCTGACGAAGCACGTGGTGCGAAACGCGTAGAGGTCACGACAGGTCATTCTGCGCGTGTTTGCTGAGAGGCTGAGACGGAGCCTGCCTGAGGCTCAAGTGGTGGTTGTTTTCATCTTCCACGGTGCCGCGATCCGGATCTTGTGCGGTCATCCGTGGACACCCACCTCTGCCTCAGTGTGAGTGTTCGTTTCCCCCTGTCAGCGGTATTATAGCCCTCTATGGCGGTTTTTATTCAAATCCCCTTGGGCTGTTAGTACACTCTTTGTTTATTTTTAACATTGACTGTCTTGTGTTGTGTGTGTTTTACTGTCTTAGGATATTCTATGTTTAGAGACCATATGTATGGTTTATGTATCTGGGCAGTTTACCTATTGAGCTGAGGAGGGGTTGGATCCTCTCAGCTGTCTATGTGTTTGTTTCAATAAATAATTACTAATTCTTTCCCTTGTGCGCATTTGTGCATCTTTTTTTCTATGTTTCAGATTGTACCTTAGTTTGGGACATTCTTTTTTGTGGTAACATAGGGGATACTTGGTAAATGTTTTCTTGGTCAAGAGCAATTGTACTTGAATACATATTTATGCTAATGCGATGGCTCCATGTTCTAAGTGTACATGCTCCACATTATGTCATTTAGTATAACATCTGATTTCCTATAAAAGTCAGAAAGCATTTTGATTTTCCTCTAAGTTCAAAGTTTTTTTTCCTACCCGACACAAGTATGTTATGGGGGGTAAAAATGAGCTTGTTGGGAGCAAGCCTGTAGGGCCTGCTTATGTTGTTATGTGTGTTACTTAATAACGTTCAGGAGTAGCCTGGTATTACAAGGGGGGCCTATGACAGGAGGCCGGCTTACAAGCCACTCCCCTGGGAAGGAGGGGCTTTCCTCTATGGATTAGAGTAAGTGCTTCTGGGAGTTAGTCGTGGGCCTGCCATCCATGCTATAAGGACGCAGCAGTGAGCCCTCCCAGAGACGATTAGTCTGAGGCCTTGCCCTGTTGGGGAGCAAGGTGTGTTGAGGGGGAAGGGTGCCTCAAGCCTGGGGTACTGTCTTCAGGGAATGTGACCTGTATTGCCTTGCTGTGTTCGTTTCCATCCTATCACTTTTAACTAAAGCATTGCATACCTACCTGGTTTTATTGTTGGGCAGTCAGAAAATTAATGCTTATGCCAAGGGGACCTAGCAAATATTAAGACGTATTTCAGGTAGAACAACTATACAGTTACTTACAAACCAGCTCACGGAATAGGAAATGAATATACATAAGGTGACAAAGTGGTGCAGGCAGCAATAAACAGAGCAGACTAACAATGTTGGTAATGCACTGCTCTGTACCTAAATACAGATTGTAGTGTTTTAGATTCACATAAATATTCCATTGTTATATTTTTGTTGGCAAATTGCAATTTTATTGTGCATTGTGGGGACAGTTGGCATGACAGAGTTAGAGGGAGATTGGAAGAAACGTAAAGGGCACTTAGTGGATTTTAATGTGACATTTACAAAAGCTATGGACCTTGTGGTATTCTAATAAGGCTGCTCTGCAAACATATCACATCTATTTGACATTTCACTCACATTTTGTCATTATTTCGCCGGGATAAAACCAGTTCCGTCACCATAGTAACTAACGTTACAGAAGTAAGCCCCTGAAAGTGTTTGTCATACACCAGGCTCTTCTTCTTCTTTCATTTCCTCCAGTGTCATTTTCTAGTTATTACTCTTCATGTGCACGATTTCATTTGTTTGGAATGCATGAGCTCCCTTTTAAGGAGGAAAAGATGTTAAACAGAACCAATGAATTACTGTAGCTAGCGTAGTATCAGCTAAGATCCTGCCTTCTGGAAATGTTATGATATAGTTTGTGCTATTGCACAACTACTTTATATTGTTTCCCAATTATTATTCTTTTGTGGTAAGAACATTGTATTCCTTTGCACACAGTAGCAGTGCAGGAAAGTGAGCACAGTGACTCACATTTCCATTGGAGCCTTTTCTTCTGGACCTCATTAGACAGTGACACTGGTGAACTCCAAGGAGCAGGAGTGGCCAACTCCAGTCCTCAAGGGCCAACAACTGGTCAGATTTTAAGGATATCCCTGCTTCTGCACAGGTAGCTCAATCAGTGGCTCTGTTGAGTCACTGATTGAGCCACCTGTGCTGAAGCTGCGACTGTTTAGTTATCTGTGCTGACGTTGGGACTGATTTAGCCACCAGTGCTGAAGCAGGGATATCCTGAAAACCTGACTTGCTGGTGGCCGTTGAGAGCTAGAATTTGCCACTCCTGCCTAAAAGTATATGGGAAAAGTTCAATGAGGATAAAGGTTACAGTACTGTACACACACCATTAAATATATGTCAAAGCTTACATCAATGTCACGTAAACTAAATGTCTTCATATTCATCCCACTTTTTTTTTTCTTTTTTTAAAAAGAGTTTTAGATAAATAGCACGTCAGGAAGACTGTAACCCACTCTTTTGTGACAAGAGAATTTAGGAAATGAATCCATTGAAGTTAAGGTACAGTGCATACATCAATTCTGCATTATATCTTGAAAGGTTGTAACAACTTCTGTATCAGCAGGATGCCTATCAATAGAGGCATACCCCGCATTATCGTACGCAATGGGAACGGAGCATGTATGTAAAGCGAAAATGTACTTAAAGTGAAGCACTCCCTTTTCTCCACTTATCGATGCATGTACTGTACTGCAATCATCATATACGTGCATAACTGATAAAAATAACGCATTTGTAACAGGCTCTATAGTCTCCCCGCTTGCGCACAGCTTCGGTACAGGTAGGGAGTCGGAATTGCTGTTCAGGACGTGCTGACAGGCGCATGCGTGAGCTGCCGTTTGCCTATTGAGCGAGATGTACTTACTCGCGAGTGTACTTAAAGTGAGTGTCCTTAAACCGGGGTATGCCTGTATAGGATTCTTTGCAGCACACTTTATAAGCGAGAGAAAGGGGAAATGGCACATACAGTACTCTGTGATCAGAAATGCACCGAACATATTTAAGATACTGTACAAGTGATCTAGACTGTAATCAAGCGAATACATTTGTGTCTAACTGATTAGTATAAAATGAATGAAAGAAAACACAGGAAATTGTTCGTCTTCTAGTATTTGAATAAATTACTAGTTTTGATGCAACAAGATATGGGATGGGCACCTGCAATCCTCAAGAGCCAACAACAGGTCAGATTTTCAAGATATCCCTGCTTCAGCACAGGTGGCTCAGTCAAAGACTGAGCCAACTGTACTGAAGCAGGGACTGATTGAGCCACCTGTGCTAAAGCAGGGACTGATGGAGCAACTTCTGCTGAAGCAGGGATATCCTGAAAATCTGACCTGTTGGTGGCTCTTGAGGACTGCAGGTGCCCATCCCTGAACCATATTGTTCATGTGCATGTTAGTATATAGTTGTTGATAATAAAGTTGTGGTAATTTATGAGTAGAGTAAATTATTAGCCAATAATTATATATATATATATATATATATATATATATATATATATATATATATATATATATATATATATATATAATTTCCCCACTCATCAATTCTGCATCTTTTTTTCATATAGAAAGATTAGCGTTTATTATTATATTAGCGTTTATTTTATATTATGACTATTATTTACATACCCAACATAATTCCTGCCCTTCATTTGTATTCTATCCTAGTATCTACACATATATGGATTTATTAGCTTACTTTTTAAAAATGATACTGCATTTTGCAGGCTTCAGCAATAAATTAAATAGATTTTCTTCAGCCTATCCGCTTTTCAAAAGGTTAAAGCAATGTACTGTATCTTGTTTTTGTAAGTACAAGTTTAAAATATATTTTGGAGAGGTTTCTTAAATGAAAAAAGTGTGTGAGTGCCGAGCACGTGCGTTTTATGTGTGAAACTTCTTTGCCTTTTGTCACTGTTTTGTCACAAAAATTGTATTTGTGAAGGTGATGTTTCTAATTAAAAATCAAAACACAATTTCAGTGCCAAAACGCAAAGAAGTTTGACTTAGAACGCGTGTTTTATCTATTTGCACTTCTATATTTATAGTAACTGTGAAGTGTGTGTGTGTGTGTGTCAGTCAGTGACACACACTGACTGACACACATTGACTGACACACACTGACTGACACACACTGACTGACACACACTGACTGACACACATTGACTGACACACACTGACTGACACACACTGACTGACACACACTGACTGACACACACTGACTGACACACACTGACTGTGTGCATGTGTCAGTGTGTGTGTCTGTGTGTATGTCTCTGTGTGGGTGTGTGTGTGTGTGTGGTCTCCGTGTCCTTCTGCTAGTGCGCCGGTGCCTTCAGCGCATGAGCGCAGAGCCGGAGCAAGCCCCCCTTACTCCCCCAGCGGAGGTGCAGGGACACGGCAGATGGATCTCCCAGGGGGGTGAGGGGGTTCCTCATGCACCGGACCCAGACCTGCCACATCCCTCTCCACTGGACAGGGAGGATGAGCTGTCCCTGTCTGAGTTCCCCACTCTCTCCTCCCAGTGGAGCTGCGGATATGGTGGACGGATTTTGTGTGTGTCATAATCATAATGATTGAGCCACCTGTGCTGACGCTGGGATATCCTGAAAACCTGACCTGTTGGAGGGGAGGGGGAATTGAGGACTGGAGTTTAGCACCCCTGCTGCATACAATCACCATTATGATTATGGCCACATACACTATTGGCAAATAATGAAACATTTTTCTGGTGGTAGAAAAAGTAATTGGAACTTTTGGGAGAGTAATGGAAAATGTAATGTTAAAATGAAAACATTTTAAATATTGCCTATATTTCTTTATCCATGAAATCTGTATGGTCTTTATCTTCACATTTTAAAGGAATGTATTGATTTTATTGCAGCAACTTTGAGATGATGCACAAATGTTGTAACACAGCTTTCAAAGCTACATAAATTCATTGTTCAGATGTGACTTTTAGGTGTCTCTTCCGAAAGCCAAACTTAATTTCTGTGTCTGTCCTTCATGAGTGTGTTTTTAAAAAAAATGTTTTATTCTCTTAAAGGACTTAAATACTTAGTCCTTGGATTGGAATGATGAATTAAAAAAAAAATCTAAATCTCTCCTGGTTCTCAGGTGAGCGATTCTTCTCTGGCATCGACGTGCCATGAAAAGGTTATATTTTTATCAAAGGGAAAAGTCCACATTTTCTTTAGAGTTTGAAATGTCAGTGGTGCCACCTGGCCATATCAAGATAATGCTTCTGTGTACCAAGCAAGGTTCTTTTCTACTGCATTTAATTAAAAGTATTCCCTTCATAATGCTAAGAGGCTTTAGAGTTGCCAAGAGTTCTGAAAGTTTGGCAAAAATCCTGAATATGCGAAGGATAATTAAATAAAACACATGCTGATCACTATGCTGCTCTACAGTATTTCCATTTAAATGCTTGAGATATGGGGACACTGGTCTGAAAGATTGAATGTAGCTTTAAAAACGAACCTGGAGTATTTACATTTATTTGGTTAAAATTCAACCAAAAGGAGTAACACAAGCGCAAGGAGACAGGCAGCATTTTTACAATAGTGGTCAAAATGTGATGGAACTAAGGAATAGAGTGTAGTACTTTTTATCTGGACCATCAGGGAGAGACAAGGACGCCAGCGGTGAGTCAGTGCTGGGTTAGGTGTAGACAAGCAAGTCCCATGACATCGCTGGCCTTAGGCGGTTACTTGTCCCGTTAACCAGTCGATTGTAGGGTTGTGTGAACGCAACTAAGGGAGACCCAATACTATAGGTGCTGAGGGTGAGTTGATTACCAAGAAAGAGATTGGCTTCTTATGTAGAACTCCGATGTTCACTAGCAGGGAGATAGACTTTTGGGTGCTGGTACCAGGTATGTACTAGGGGTCTTCCATCGATCACCACAATCTCTAACAGAATCTCCAATGAGTAAAGGGGAATTGCGTGCTGCTTGGTGAATGATAGATTGAGGAAATTGCCAGCTGCTCCGGAATCCATGAAGGTCTGATTGGGACTGAGGCCGAACCCCATGAGACAGAAACCGGCGGAAGAAGACACAGAAGGATGAGGGATGGTAGAGATGCTCGGCGAATGCTTCCCCAACTTCACTGGGCACAGGCATTTTCCTGATCCCACAACAATCGGGCAGTCACGGATCCCGTGGCCGTGGGACCATCCAATACAGGCACAAGCCCAAGGTATGCCTCCTGCTTCTCTCCTGTTCAGGCAGCCTGGTGTTACCTAGCTGCATAGGCTCATCATCCGGAGAAGGCAGAGAAACAAAGTTTGGGGCCAACCGAGTAGTCGGACTCTTATCAGCACAGCACTTCTCGGACAGATGTTCCTGTATTCTTAGATCGATCCGTACTCAGAGAGAAATCAACTTCTCAAGGTCCTTAGGGAGGTCACAGCATGTCAACTCATCTTTTAGGGGTTCCGATAGTCCCTACCAAAAGATAGCTACTAGGGCTGCATTATTCCAGCCGGTTTCAGTCGCGAGGGTGCGAAAGTCAATGTTGTACTGGCCTACCATGCTAGTTCCATGGCGGATCCGCAGGAGTGAAGCTGAAGCTACATATCCTGGAGCATCAAACACCCATTTGAAAGTACGGATGAAGGCAGGAAAGTCGCTGACCAGGGGTGAATCCCTCTCCCAGAGAGGGAGGCCCAGGCTAGTGCGTTGTCAGTGTGAAGAGAAATTATGTAGGCAACCCGGGCTCAGTGTGTTTTGAACATGGATAGAGCATTGATTAAGAAATCCCCTGCATGCCATAGAGTCCCCACCATACCGTAGAGGAGTCGGGATCCGAGGTTCTCTGATCGCTCGGGGATCATTATCATGGATAACGGAAGTGGTATCAGAGCCGCATCTGCAGCCTTCAAGTCTGGCTGATGCGGTGCAGGACTTAGTCACCCACATAAGCACACATCACACATCCATGCCAGTTGTTATTCATGTAGGGCGAGGTGTTGCTCATGATTTCCCAAGGACTGTTCTTGAAGGGTAGTGGCTCGTCCTACCTTAGCGGGGTCTATATTTTGGCAGAGCAAAATGTACCTATCCTCGTCTCAAACAGGAAGCGGACCTGCAGGGCTGAGGTAGGAAGGTGAAAGAACTGACCTGAACCGAGGGAAAGAGTCCTGATAGAGTAGTGCGTCGTAAGCCAAAGATCATGGCTGGCAGCAGAGTTGCATAGTCTGTGTGGATGCAGAGGTCGAGGCAGGCTGAAGACAAGTATAGTCGAGGTACGTGAGCTGAATCTGGTAAAGGGGAAGACAATACGTATAAGCGCGTTGCATGGACTGGAACTTTGCTCGGCAATTTCCTGCTCAGAGGGCTGTCCTGCTTCTTTTTTTTTTTTTTTTTTTTTTTTTGTAACTTATTTTTTATTTGAGTTTTTAGAAGAACATAGGGAAGAGGATACAGAAATAGAAAAAGGGGGGGGGGGAGGGGAAAGGTACCACAGTTTTAACACGGGTATCAAAAAATATATATAACGGCGCTAGACAACCACATCTCCACCCATTACACAGAGTAACCAACTCTCTGAGAGAAAATACAGCCCTCAGTCCAAAGTAACTCAAATTCACCTATTCCCCCTAGAGTACCAGGGCTCCCAAACGTTTTGAAATTTTCTTGAGTTACTGTATGTCTCACATACGCTGTTAGTCTTTCCATAGATTGCACCTCATTTACTCTCGAGATAATTTCTCTCCTGGAGGGGGGTTGGGACTTTTTCCAGCCCCCTGCAATTGCACGTCTCGCCACAGTCAGAATTTGTAACAATAATTTTGATATATTTTGGTTTAAATTATCTAGGTGTTTACCCAGGACCATTATAAGTGGGTCTAAGGGGATTCTTATCCCAATAGTTTCTCGTAACAAATTCTGCACTATTCCCCAAAATCTCTGCATTTTGGGTCAAAACCACCAAATATGGGCCAGATCTCCGACACCACTGCAACCTCTCCAGCAAAGATTCGTGGTGCCTGGATAGATCTGCCTCAAATTCTGAGGCGTCAGATACCATCTGAACATAACTTATAGATATTCTCTTTAGATATTGTGCATAATGATGTATTCGTTGCATTGACCCAAATATCTTGCCAATCATGCCAAGAAATCTCTGCCTGAAAATCATGGGCCCGTTGATCCATATAACAGAGTGTAGAGGGAGCGTTAAATTCCTGAGAAATAAAAACTTGGTATAATGTTGAGATAAGACCCCATTGATAGTTTCTTTTTCTACATAATTCTTCGAATACAGAACACTCTGGGAAAGACCCACCCGGGGACAGCTGCCTAAGATAACGGGAAACTTGTAAAAATCTGAACACTTCAGCACCCGTGAAAGAGTATTTCTGCCAAAAATGGCTGAAATGTAACAATTTGCTATTCAATAGCATATCCCCTAAATCTCTAACATTTTTGGCCTTCCATAGATCAAAAGTACCAGTAAACCAACCCTGATCAAAGTCAGGGTTTTCAAAAATAGGGGTACATCTGAAAGGAGGGCTGTGCTTTTAACGGAAGTTGCCAGAGACAAAGATGGACGATTCGGCAAAGAGGGCGAGCAAGAGCAAAATCCCGAACCGGAACCTGAAAACCCGGAAAGGATTTTGCCAAATCTCATACCTAGCAGCTGATTTACGACAGGAGTTGGCTTATGTTATTTCAATGGGAGAAGAATGGTATATAGGGCTTGCCCTGGAGTTAGGAAATCAGATTTCAACAGAGGTGTGTTTTGGACCAAACACGTGAATTCTCATATTTCTACCCCAGTGACCTCTCTGGGGGAAATCCTAACATATGATAATGTACGGGATAGGGATTTCTGTTTTATCCTGCTATTGTAGCCCCTGAAGCACCAGATTGATTAAAATACATAATATTTCAGGATATCATTGCACCCGATAGTCCAGAGTTATTGAGAAAATGGGGTTACCTTACAGCAGTAGGCACATAGTAAAAGCAGTAGCCCATACTAATGCATTTGCCCTCATGTGAAGAACCTCATTTGCAGTTGAATGGGGTATGTTAGTTGCTTCATACGTGTGTTTTAGGACCCTGAGGAAAGGATTAAGAACCACTAACTTAAATATTACCGATTTATTGCAGTGCAAGAAACAACCAACATTTCAGTCCACAATACCAGGTTTATTAGCATGTTGAACAGCTGTATTTGTTGACAGACAGTCAGAGATAATACATAGTTTTTCATGTGTACTTAAGGCACCAGAAGCAGGAGATCTAACTGATATAACACTCAGCACAAATTATTGTTTTACTTTTTATTTTAAAACTTAATTGCGATTAAAATGCTGAACTGTAATTAGAACTGTAATTAGAAAGCAGATTGGGTTTTAGGCGAACAGTACAGATATTCTAAAAGTGTGATCACTTTATATAACTCTGCATCTCTGTATCTGGGAATCGATTTACTATCTTTCAATGATTGTTTGGATAAACTTCTAGGTAACCCCGTATACATCTTTTACTCCATGTTTAGCTGCACTTCCCTTAGATGCAGAAATACAAACACATTGCACACTTGTTTGTCTGAGAACTGACAGTCTAGCTCCATGGGCATAAGCTGCTGCTGTGGTTTAGACTTTACCTTGGAAAGCAGTGTTACAATTAAACTCCTGCAGTAAATGTTTAAGCCATTTTATAGATTATAGTGTTAAAATAAATGATTTAAAGGATCAAAGAGATCAAATGTGCACTTAATGATGAACTCCATACATACAGTTCTAAGCAGCATAACGCAGTCAACTGAGAGTTATTTATAAGAATGACAGTACTGTATATATTCCATGGTCAGGTCCTGTGTGTTTCCTGTAGAAAAAAAAAGAAAGAACATGGATTGCAGAAGGCAGTAAATACATTTGTTCTTCCCACATGCCTTAATGCATTCCCCAACTGTATGCAAATAATCACATCTATCACCTCCGAGAAGACAGGAACTGGAGATTATAACTGTGTTGTACAGTAATGAGGTTTTATTTTGAGATTGGATATATTTGGGGCCGAGAAATCAGGTGGCTGTGATTGTGTCATTGAGTCTGAGCTTATGTGGCACATCCACATACAAGCATGTAACAATCACTATGGCAACACACTTTGAATAGTTAGTTGGTGGAATCCTACTGCCTCTTCCTGAGGACATAGAAGAGAATCACCAGGGCACTGTCTCCTGTGGCAACACCTCAGGCTCATATTAACCCTGGTGCATAGAATGTCTCTTATGGCAACATATTTTTCAACACATTCTAATACACTGAAGAAGCATTAGCAGTGACTCCTATGGAGATATAATTTATTATTATTATTGTTTATTTGTAAAGTACCAACATATTCAGCAGCACGGTACAATGGGTGTACATAGATTTGATAATTGCATAAGCAAAAGACAAATACAAATAAGGACAAATAGATACAAGGACAAGAGGGCCCTATTCGTGAGAGCTTACAATCTAGAAGGAATGAGATACAATGTCGAAACAAAAAGGTAAAGTGGCTGCTCACAGTCGAATGGAGTGTATCTCAGGAAGGAGTATGGTCCAGCCCGACAACTGATCCCATTAAGGTTTGATGGTAGGGAGTGTTACATAGCACATGGATGGGATTAACCGCACAGCTGGTCCCAATGGGGTTGGAGGATGGAAAGGAGGAGTTGGATATTTAGAGAGATGCTGGATAGGCTTCCTTGAAAATGTTAGTTTTCAGGGAGTTTTTAATTGTCTGAAAACTGGGGGAGAGTCTGATGGTGCTTGCTAAGGAATTCCAGAGAGATTGGGCAGCACGGGAGAAGTATTGTAGGTGGGAGTGAGAGGAGGTAATAAGGCAGGGGTAGAGGCAGATGTCATGGGCAGAACACGGGGGGCATTTAGGTATATATTTGGGGATGAGGGCTGAGATTTAATGGGTGGCAGCATCGTTGGGAGCTTTGTAAGTGAGAGATAGAGTTTAAAATGATTCTATAGGCTATGGCAGGGTTCTCCAAACCTGTCCTCAAGAGCCGCACACAAGCCAGCTTTTATGGATATCCCTGTTTCAGCACAGGTGGCTCAATCAGTGGCCCAGTCAAGCACTGAGGCACCCCTGGGCTATGGGAACCCAGTGAAGGGATCTGCATAGTATAGCAGCAGAAGTGGAGCGGTGAGTGAGGTAGATGAGTCTGGCAGCAGCATTTTGGATGGATTGGAATTGGGAGAGGTGACCAGGGGAATGCCAACTAGGGAGAAGGTTGCAGTAGTCCGGGCGGGACAAGATGAGTGAGTGAATTAGGATTTTAGTTGCATCATTTGTGAGAAAAAGGGGCGTATCCTGGCAATATTTCAAAGGTGGGGACAGGAGGACTTTGTGAATGACTGAATGTGAGGAATGAAGGAGAGATCAGAGTCAAAGATGTTATCATATCTTGCAATTAATTATAATATTTCCCACATCTAAAGCCAGAGACGTGTGCATTGTACATAACATGTATGCATTATGTATTAAATAAATGTTGATTGTGTTTTTTCAAAAGGGAAAAAAATATCTGTTATTGTAAAGTGTTCAGTTATCTATACAATTAAATTCAGTACAATTAATTCTCTATGGATTCATCCATTTTGTACCAGTCTACAAGTGCTAACGGCTTGAAATGTTATGGTGGATTATTTGTTTTGCATTTATTGCATAGGGACCAATTAGGTACAGTACATAGCAAAAGGGAAGAGAAACATTACCAGACCAAGTGTCTTCAAGCAGATGGCTGTCAGGCATGATGGCCTGATCCTCCGCTGTGACTCCAGACTTTCACGTTGTATAAATAACAATAGGAAGGGAATATACTTTAATGCTTAATGAAATAAAATGTATAATGCACTAATGAAAATCCTGTAGAAAACAATTCTAAAAAAACAATGGAATAATGCATTTCGCTGTACAACACTGAAGTGGATTAGGAGAGGGGTGCTCAACTCCAGTCCTCAAACCCTCGCCCCCAACATGTCAGGTTTTCAGGATACCCCTGACTGAGCCTCTGTCTGAGCCACCTGTGCTCAGGGCCATCTACAGATTTCCAGGGGCCCAGGACTAGAGTTACGTCCTCCCCCCCCCCCCCCACTCCATGTCGTCAGTCCCCCAATTTCACACTTCATGAGCTCCCTTCTCTATTTTCCCCTCTCTTCCCATATATTTTTGTCCCCCATCTCACTCTTACTTCCTCTCTTACTCCCTCCCTCCGTAACCCCCTCTCTTACAATCCATCTCTTCTCTCACTCTCCCCCCTCCATCAATTATCCCACTCTCACTCGATCCTGTTTCCTCAATTCCTCCCCCCACATTCATTCCCTCCACCCTCCCTGGCCACACATACAATCCCAGCCACAATTATTACACCTGCAAATACATACAACCCCCTATGATGTTTGGCAGGTCGCTTCCTGCTTGAGACGAGCATTGTTGCAATTTGCTCGGCCCAATATGGACCCCACTGAGAGAGGTTGAGCCGCTACCCTGCAAGGACTGTACTTGGGGGATCATGAGCAAAACCTCGCCCTACACGAGCAACTGGTACGGACGTTTGATGCGGTGCAGGACTTATTCACCCACATAGGCATCCATCACCCAGACTTGAAGGCTGCAAATGCGGCTCCGATACCGCTTCCAGTATTTCCAGAGATCAGAGAACCTCGGATCCCGATTCCTCTACGGTATGGTGGGGACCATATGGCATGCAGGGGATTTCTTAATCAATGCTATATCCAATTTGAATTGCAACCATCCATGTTCACCACGCACTGAGCCAGAGTGGCCTACATCATTTCTCTTCTCACTGACGAGGCACTGGCCTGGGCCTCCCCGCTCTGGAAGAAGGATTCACCCCTGTTCAGCGACTCCCCTACCTTCATCCGTACTTTCATATTGGTGTTTGACCCACCAGGACTTGTATCCTAAGCTTCAGCTTCACTCCTGTGGATCCACCAGAGAACTCGCACGGTAGGCCAGTACGACATTGACTTTCGCACCCTCGCGGCCGAAACTGACTGCAATAATGAAGCCCAGGTAGCGGCCTTTTGGCAGGGACTATTGGAACCCCTAAAAGATGAGTTGACCTGCCGGTACCTACCTAAGGACCTTGAAAAGTTGACTTCTCTCTGCGTACGGATTAATCTCAGAATGCAGGAACGTCTGTCTGAGAAGTGTCATGCTGATAAGAGTCCGCCTACTCAGTTGGCCCCAAACTTAATTTCTCTGCCTCCTCCAAATGATTAGCCTATGCAGCTAGGTAACACTAGACTGTCTGAACAGGAGAGAAGCAGGAGAAATACCTTGGGCTTGTGCCTGTATTGTGGGTCCCACGGCCACCGGATCCATGACTGCCCGATTAAAGCGGGATCAAGAAAATGCCTGTGCCCAGTGAAATTGGGGGAGCATTCGCTGGACATCTCTATCATCCCTCCTCCCCCTGTGTCTTCTCGCATTCTTCTGCTGGCTTCCCTCTCATGGGGTTCTGCCTCAGACTCGACCCAGGCTTTCATGAATTCCGGAGCAGCCAGTAATTTCCTCGATCTATCATTCGCCAAGCAGCACACAATTCCCCTTCGCTCATTGGAGATTCCGTTAGAGATTGTGGTGATCGATGGAAGACCCCTAATACCTGGTACCATCACCCAGGAGTCTATCTCCCTGGTAGGGAATATCAGAGTTCTACATAAGGACCTAATCCCTTTCATGGTAATCACTGCACCCTCAGCACCTTTAGTATTGGGTCTCCCTTAGTTGCATTCCCACAGCCCTACAATCGACTGGTTAACGGGACAAGTGACTGCTTAAGGCCAGCAATGTCACGGGACTTGCTTATCTATACCTCGCCCAGCTCTGACTCACTGCTGGCATCTCTTCCTGATGGTCTTCCTCTCGTCTACCAGGATTTTGGGAATGTTTTCAAGGAGAAGCAAGACGAGGTGTTACCTTTGTATCAGGCATTCGACTGTACAATCGACTTCTCCCAGGAGCCTTGCTGCCAGGAGCCGTACCCCCTTTCGGAACCAGAGACGAAGGCTATGTGGAAGTACATAGAAGAGAATTTGAAACATGTATTTATCCACAAGTCTACATCTCCTGCGGTAGCGGGTTTTTTCTTCATGGGGAAAAAAAGGACAGGTCTCTGCGTCCCTGTATAGATTATCGGGGTTGAACAAACTTACAGGCAAACATTGTTTTCCTATCCCTCTCATTCCGTAACTTTTCGACCGACTCCGTGGGGCCTCTATTTTCACTAAGTTGGATCTCCACGGGGCTTACAATTTGGTCTGAATTAAGGAGGGTGATGAATTGAAGATGGCGTTTAATACCCTTAATGGACATTATAATACTTAGTGATGCCATTCGGTTTGTGCAATGCTCCGACTGTATTCCAAAATTTCCTATAAGGTATTCCAACATCTCCTCGATCAATTTGTGGTCATATATCTCGACGATATTCTGATATTTTCTTCTTCACGGTCCGAGCACCGGGTCCAGGTCAGGCAGGTGCTTCAGAGATTATGGGAAGAGGCTCTCTACGCCAAGCTAGAGAAATGCCAATTTGAACAACCTAAGATCTCCTTCCTCAGATGCGTCATCTCCGCCCAGGGTTTTGAGATGGACAGAGCGAAGGTCTCAGCATTTTTGGACTGGCCATACTGGAGGGTCTCAAACCCACTCAGCGCGTTCTCGGATTCACCAAATATTACAGAAGGTCCTCATTAAAAACTTCTGCAAGGTGGTGGGTCCCATTATGGCTCTTACGAAACAGGGGGTGAATCCCAACAAGTGGACACCTGAGGCAGTACAGGCCTTCGAGAGACTGAAGTCTGCTTTCTCATCTTCCCCGGTCCTGGTCCATCCAGACCCATCTAAGCCTTTTGAAATGGAAGTGGACACATCCAATGTGGCGGATGGGGCCATCCTATCCCAATGGCAGGAGATTCAAGGGAGATTACACCCCTGTGCCTTCTTTTCTAAGAAATGTTCTTCAGTCGAGAAATTACTATGTTGGGAACCGGGAATTACTTGCCGTTAAATTAGCTCTTCAAGAGTAGCAACATTTTCTGCAAGATACCACGCAGCCCATCACTATATTAATGGATCACAAGAATTTGGAATACATTGAAGGTGCCAAGAGACTCTGGACTCGACAGATGAGGTGAGCTCTCTTTTTTTACATGCTTCAAGTTCATTATATCCTTTCGACCAGGCTCCAAAAAGGTCAAAGCGGACGCACTATCTCAACAATTCTCTTTGGAAGACTCTGACGAAAGGGACCATGGGCCCATCATTCCACGTCTCAGATTATTTCGTCAGTTTCATCCGCCATATTAAAACGGATTTCGCAAGCACAAGCGGAGTTTCCTAGACCTATGTCCGCACGTAAATCCAAGTTTTTTTTTGTACCGCCCCAGTTTCATAGTGAGGTGTTGCAGTGGGGTCACCAATCCAAGGTGGCTAGAGTTAGGAAGAATTCGGATTTCATAGAACGCCTCTTCTGCTGACCAGATATTCACAAGGACATTAAAGACTTTGTAGCCGCTTGTGCTGTCTGCGCTCAAACAAAGGTACCACAGAGTTGCTTCATCCTCTGTCGGTTCCTACCAGACCATGGACCCACTTGTCTATGGATTTTATAGGAGATTTACTGCCCTCTAAGTGTATGATGACCATTCTAGTAGTGGTCGATCACTTCACAAGACAGGCCCATTTTGTAACACTCAGGGAGATACCCACTGCCTACGAATTTTCTGACATTTTCGCCATGGAGATATTTCGCCTTCATGGTATTCCGACTGAGATAGTCTCCGACCGTGGCCCCCAGTTTATTGCCAAATTTTGAGAGCATTCTGCAAATCAATGGGGACCTCACTCCACTTCTCGTCATCATATCACCATCCGTCCAATGGCCTCACAGAGAGGACTAATCAATCCTTAGAGTAATTTCTACGTCGCTTCACCTCTGCAATCAGGATAACTGGGTGGATCTTCTTCCGTGGGCAGAATTTGCATGAAACTTATTGAAACACGACTATACACAAGAGTCCCCATTCTTCTGTGCCTAAGGGCACAATCCTTCTGCTCTCCCATCATCTGTCTCCTGTTCTGGAGTTCCTGCAGCAGATGACAAGGTCCAGGAGCTACAGTCTCTGTTGAAAAGGATTCATGACAACCTAACTAAAGCCTCCCTTCAGCAGAAGGATCATGCGGATAAGCATCGGCGACCAGCCCACGCAGTTCAAGGTTGGAGACCATGTCTGGCTATCTACCAGGAAGATCCCTCTGAAGATTCCTTCCATGAAGCTTGGACCGAGATTTATAGGTCCCTACAAGATTGTGAAACAAGTTAATCTGGCCGTGTTAAAATTGGGGCTACCGGATACCTTAAGGATTCCACCGGTTTTCCATGTGTCATTACTAAAGACTGTGGTCCACAACAACTTCTCTGCTGCTCCCACCCTTCCATGACCGGTCCTGGTGGATGGTCAAGAGGAGTATATAATTCGCCAGATTCTGGATTCCCGTAAATCTCGAGGTACTCCAGTACCTTGTATCTTAGAAGGGATACGGTCCAGAGGAGAATTTCTGGGTGAAGGCTGGTGATGTCCACGCTTCCGCCTTGATATGAGGTTTCCACCAGAGGTTCCCCAACAAACCCATTAAATCATCCAGAGATCGATTTCTGGAGGGTGGGTGGTTAGGTACTCTAAGGTTTGGCAAAATCCATGCCGGGTTTTCAGAGTGTGGTCTGGGATTTTGCTGTTGCTCTCCCTCTATGGCAGAATTGTCTATCTTTACTCCTGGCAACTTCCTTTAGGCAGCCCTGTAAGCAGGAAGTTGCTGAGCAAAGTTCCAGTTCATGCAACGCGCTTACCTATTGTCTTCCTCTTTACCAGACCCGGCTCGCGTACCTCGACTATCCTTGTCTTCAGCCTGCCTCGACCTCTGCATCAACACTGACTACGCAACTCTGCTGCCCCCAAATACATACAAAAAACTCTCCACCCCCTAATACATAAACACCCCCCACCATCCCCCAAATACATAAAAAATCCTCCACCCCTCAAATACATACAAAACCCCCACCTCCCCCCAAAATACAAACAAAATACCCCCCAAATACAAAAAACACCCTCAAATAAAAAAAATCTCCTAAATACTTACAAACCCACCCCCACAAATACATGAAAAAAACCTCCACTCCCCAAATACATTAAAAAAAATACCTACAACACCACCCCACAAATACATACACAAAAAGACCTACACACTTACCTACCTTGGGGATGGTCTCAGGCCTCTCGTGCCCTGGCTCTACCCAGCTGTGTGGGCCTCAGTGGGAGGCCCTGCGTGGGACAGTGAGGGAGGGCCGTAGCTTTGCCTGGCTGCCAGTCCTCTCATTGCCGCTGGGCCTGGCTCTCCCCAGCTGTGGGCCTCGCTCACTGCCGAGCCTCTGACACCGGTGTGCACCAAGCATGGTACAATGTTAATGAGATAGGCCCACCGCTGGGGAGATCTGGGGCCCTGGGGAAATGAGAGGGCCGGCGGCTGGGCAAAGATGTTGGGCCCGGCCAGAGGTTGGGCCCAACTACTTCATCCAGCGGCTGGGCCCCCCACAGCCCCTGTCAGTGGCCCTGCCTGTGCTGAAGCAGGGACTGATTGATCCACCTGTGCTGAAGCAGGAATATCCTGAAAACCTGACCTGTTGGGGGTTGTGGGGGGGAAGGCTTGAGAAATGGAACTGAGCACCCCTGGATTAGGATATGAGTGGCGGTATACAGATGAGTTGAAAACAAAAGCTGCTTTGTGATAAATTCAATTAATATATTATTATTTTATTTTTTATTTTTTATATAAAGAATCCTTTTGTAAAGCTTTGTTTTCTCGTCACTGTAGAAATTATTGTCAGCATGAGATCTTAGCATAGTAGGTGACTGCCTAAATCCTGGTGACAAAATATTCCCAAATTTTCTTTTGAAGGCTGGATTATAGTAATAAGCAAGATTAAGACTTCATTAGAATTATTCCATTTCTGTAGAACTTTGTAAGAGCGTGAAGAGTTAACTCTCTGTTCAAGACACCACACCCTAGTGTCAGGTCTCCTAAGCTGTGTCAAGTAAACTCCTGATTGAGCAGAGTTTAAAAGGCAGGAAGGACACTGTGTCCTGGAGCAGCAGCAAAGTAGGCTCACCGAGGATTGTATGTAACACAACTGGGAGTTAGGACCACTAAAATCTCCAAAATCTGCATGGACCCAGGCTTCATGTTCCTTGTGGATCTGCTTGGGAACAGCGAGAATTCAGATCCTGCATTGAAGAGAAACCTGTAAAGCAACCAAAGCTCCAGACCCGACTGAAAGAAAGTATTCATTACCCAGAGGAAAGTAAGAACAATTTAAAAACTGTTGATGTTCTGCTGCACTACCTCTTTAAATGCCTGTGGAGTTGTTTCCCCTGCTCATAAGGGAATAAAGGTCATTTTGTGTGAAACACCTGCAGTGTGTGGTACTAACTGATGACCTATATGGCTGCTCTGTCACAACCTTGAATATGTTTGTACAATAGCTAATTATTTCATTAAACATTTTGAAATTGCAAGAGGTATAACAAATGTTTTACAAACTCTTGTAATCTAATTTTTGTACTCCGTATTTGCCATAGTGATAGAATATTCACACCCTTAGCAATCAACTTATTTTGACATGGGCCTTTTTAGATTGGATTATAGGCAAGCGCTAAATATAATATTTGTCAAGCATATAACCTAAAACAAATTTAAAAAGATAGTTCAATGTACAGTATACACTTCCTGATGCAATAATTAAAATAAATAGCTGTGGGCTTTACTGGGGAACATACAATATATGTGCTTAAGATGTATTGATCATTTCCTTGCATGGTTCTATGGATCCTTAAAGCACTAATAGGGTGATAAGATAATCAAGTATAAGTCAGATTTTGACAAAGTTATATAAATTCAAAATAATGCAAAGCATTTAAGAAAAATAACTCCGTTTTTGAATAATTAACTTGATTGGGGTGAAAATGTGAGATATGTAAACAAACTACCTGCTACAAGTTCTAAATTCCACCTTTAAGGCTAAGGCCCCAGTAACTCAGCTGCAACGCGCGCCCGCGAGATTGGCGGCGCGTGCAGCCGATTACCTGGTCTGCAGGAGAGAGAGACCGGGGGGGGGGCCTGGCGGGGGAGTGACGGGGCGTGGCCATGATGTCACCCGGCAGGTTCGCCCTCATTGGCTGAACCGCCGGGGGCGTGCCATATCGCTCGACGCGAGTCCTGCTCTCAATTCTATTGAGAGCAGGAGCAGTTCTCGCCTCAGCGCTGCGGCCCCCCCTCGCAGCGGGCCCGGCGCCGTTGAGGGGAGGGCTCTCGTCCGTGCAGCGTTCGACACAGCTGACGCTGTAGTAGGCAGCGGGGTCAAGGCCTAACGTATATGGTGCATCATTGCTCAGATTCTTCTCAAACAAATTTTCCATAGGAAGGAGAATTCTACACTCATTTGGCGGCATCTTACCCATGCTCCAGCCATGACCCAGCAGAATTCTGGATCATCTTAGTCCCGGGATTAGTTTGCGCGTCTTCAGCATCCTCATGGTCTCTTCCAGCTACTGACCTTGCATTTGCATGCTAGCGGATATCTGGAAGTTCCCAAATCAACAATAGAGTAAAAACACCACTATACAGCTATGGAATTAGATTTCTTCAAAAGACTCGTTAATTTGTAAAAATAAATAAAAATAAACTTGTAATGATTCATACATCTCTATAGGACAGAAACAGGCACTCCTACATGTTTCATAGGGCTTTGTCAAGTGTAACAAATGTGCCATGGGGTGTGAAACACGTAAGAGTCCTCTTTCTGTCCTAGGCACATGTATGAACCATTGAAATAATGTATATTTGTATTTGTTTTCTAAATTAACGAGTCTCCTGAAGACTCAATCTCCAAAGCTGTACAGTGGTGTTTTTACTATCTTTACTCTATTGCTTATTTGGGGTAACAATGTGCCTGAAATGGAATTTTGTTTTGGTACTTCATACCAGTTCAGGGGTTTTGATATTTTAGAAAATGTATTTATAAAAGGATGTTGTAGACTAAAGGTACATGTAAATCTATAAAATTGAATGTATTTATTTATAAAAATGTTTTACCAGGAAGTAATACATTGAGAGTTGCTTCTTGTTTTCAAGTATGTCCTTTGCACAGACTTAACAATACATGGTTACATTAAAGGAACATAGGTTATACAGTCAATTCACAGACATTTCATGGACAGATAGAGTTGGAAAATGTGGATACAGGGATAAAGGCCTGGTGAGTTTCATATTGAAATAGAGAAGCTTTAACATCAGCAAATAGCTTACACCCATTGGCTGCCCTTCAGCCGTCCGCCTTTAGGGTGACGCAGATGTACACTGACTGGGTACAGATTGAAAGCAGGTGCGAATGCAAAGTTTTTTGTCCTCTAGGCTCATTAACATTCCAGTGGGTGGGGTTGACGTTCCACAAAGTACAAGCAAATGTTAACCCTTAGCATGCTGGTCCTGTGCAGAAGGGAGCAGCTCTTGGGGAGCCCCATCAGGTATAATAAGAATAATACATGTGTGTTTCTCAGGTAGAAATGGAGATGTTAAAGCTATTGGTATAGGGATTTATCAGTTATCCCTCAAATATCCCACTCAGAATGTTACTCAGATAATGGCCTAGTACAAGTAGCTTCCCACAGCATTGCTTTTCCACTGATATTTACTCTATAGCTAGGTGCTCATCTTAAAATCTAATATTGCAGATACTATAGCAGAAATCGTATGTTTGTTTTTAGACTATTTGGTGGATTTTTGTTAAATAGTCCTGTGATTGGGGATGTTTTGAATCATCTGAGCAAAAATGAGCCTATTAGTTTAGGAAATACATTACCTATGTTTACAATATATCTATCTAATATATACTGTGTATGTATGTATTCTATCCTGCAAGGCAGTTTTGTACCATTGTAATAAATATGGTAAACAAGGGTACAGTAAAAAACAGACCAGTAGGGTTCTGCATATAGTGAATTACGTCAACCTGCCACTACCTCATAAATTTACAACCTTTTATTCGCCACATACCACAAGGGTCACAATAAATTGGGCAATATAATACATATTTAGGTATAACCTATTTTCATTGTGTACCTTTTAAGAGGAAAAAAACCCACATTTAATTACAATTGTCTGCCTGGTTTATGTACATGTCTATAATTAGGAGACAGTTGACATGTATTACAAGTGTCATCAAACATCACAGCAGGCTGACAAGCTGTGATCGTGGAATTAGTGGGTTTGCATTCAGTTCGTTGACAGGATCCCAGGCTCCTCCCTGGTTATTCTGAGCTCCGTTCATCGCAGACGTTGGGGTGTTCCCTGGCTGTCCCTGGTGGAGAATTTTCATTCAGTACCACGGTCAGAGGAATCCTGGGACCAAGCGAGAGGTTTCAGCACCACGGACAGTGACACATGCGCCGGGTCGGGGGTGGGTGGGGGAAGGTTGTTAAGCAGCGATCAAGATAAGAAGTCGCTTTCAGCACTGAGGACAGAAGCATCTTGATCCAACATCAACCAGAAACTCAGTGCTTTCTCTGCTCGGGATTTCAGCACCACGGACAGGGCGTGAGGTTCCTGGGTGCAGATCTCAGCACCGAGACAAAGCCTTTAACCCACAGGAAACGTGTAAGCAGCCCAGGCAAAGGCAGCCGAGGGAGGATCATCTACAGCGTGCATCACCAAGAAGAAACTGTGACCGGATACAAAGTATCACAGGGAAGAGGAGGGTGTCTGAGCTCCTGCGGAAAACATGGCAACCGAGGTAAGTCCCCATGTCTGGCTCTGCGGCTGGGGCGCAGCTCACTACAGGAGCATTGCTGCTGGATCGTTTTACAAGGGGTGAGAATAATCATGACTCCTTGCTGGGCATACTGTACCTGACTATGTTGAAGTAGTTGGGAGAAAAATCACATTACTAATATGCAGTCTCCAGTGTCAACCCTTGAGTGTCAATGGGGTCACCATGGTCTGCAAGGGGTTACATTCATGTGAATTAAAGACTTCAACTGCCTATGCATAAGTTGGGGATCTCCAGAAACACAGCCAAAGACAGGTCTTTCCTGGCTGCCGGTTACTATCCTATCTGTCCTATCCTCTATCTCTGGCATAAACATGGCTGGAAGATTGAAAAGTTGAAATGTTTTTACCATGTGTTATATTAATAGTGCAGATGACTGAGAGTAGTTTGACTCATGAGGAGGGTCATATAATTTCCCAGTAATATACATACATACAGTACAACATTTATTAACAAAGCTCTCATACACCTTGGCTCTGTTTAGTGATGATTGTGGTAAAATAAAGGATTACACTGTGTTGAGCTTCTTGAAGTCAGGAATTACTACTTTTAATTGTATCCAATAAACTGTTTGGGATGTTTTAAATTGTGACCAGCATGTACTTTACTTACAAAACACACACTACAACACATGTTTTTGGTTGATTCATGCAGTAAGTGCTGCTATTTGTACTAAACTGTTACTGGAATATTGTGGCATTTATGATGACATAAATGTACCTTCTTTTCAAAGACATCAGATATAATTGTAAAATGTATACAATTTGTTTATTCTTATGCTTGGTAATATCCAAATAATGTATAGTTATAGTGACCAAGATACTGTATGCTGCTACACTTTGTACAGTGTGTGTATATATATATATATATATATATATATATATATATAAATTGCTTAACAAATGCAGATCTAATGTAAGAAGAAGAACACAAGATTATAGCCCATACCAATGTTTTGGAAAATGCAAGATATTAATTATTTTTAATTGTACAGTTTTGTTTGTGTTACTATTTACACCCCCACTTTAGTGTCTCTTCAGATGTTTACTTGTTTCCAGTTCTCTCTCATGCTTTTTTTTTTTTTTTTAATTTCCCTCTTTTTATATGTTCCTTGATTGGATAGGAAGCATGTTGAACAGGGTTGGTTAAGATTATTAAGTGATGAGACACCTCCTATTTTCACAGAAACAAATGATGTTTGACTCACTTGTTTCTATTAAACCATAAAAATATCAAACTAATAATATTAACAACTTTTATGTAACGCTTTTCTTCCAATGGACTCAAAGCGCTGCTGACAGTTATAGAAATAAAAGGAACATTTAATGCTATAAAAGAAACCAAACGTAAGATTACAATATACAAATACAGGATCAATAGAATGATACTGTGAGTATTGAATGTCTGGGTTGTGGTTCATTTATTAATTGCCTGGGTAAAGAGGTAAGCCTGGAGTCTGGGTTTTAAAGATTTCCAGAGCGGGGGCATCTCCAACCATTTGAGGCAGAGTTCCAAAGACTAGGAGCAGCTTGGCTAAAAGCTCGGGCCCAAAAGAAGTCCGGGAGATTCTGTTGGGCATCCTTCACTTGTGGATCAAAGTGAGCGGTGGGAGTGTAGGGAACCAAGAACTCTTTCAGATAGCTGGGACCCACATTTATTTAGGGCTCTGAATGGTTGGAAATTGTATAAATATAACCATGTTCAGTAAACTGCCCCTATAATGTAGTTCAATTTTTTTAATGTTTCAAACGCAGATTTAACTGTATTGGAACTGTAAAATGATTAAGTGCTTTTTGACTATTTGTGAAACCTGACTATTTTTAATTGTCGCATTTTCTGTTATTGTTATGCTTTCCTTTTTTAATTTGGAGGATTATGCTTCATTTGTAGATTAAAACTAACCACTATGTTTATTGTTGACTGAAGTTTTCTTTGTCCTGGACAATTCCAATAACCCATGCAGGAAAGGAGTCATTATCTAAGTTGACTTGTATATCTGCCAATACATATACTTCAATTACAGCATTGTACACTTTCAGATGATGAATGAAATAGTAAATTATTACCAGAGACCATAAGACATTCCAAACTATCTTTTTATTTTTCAGTCTCAAGGGAAATCCGTTTCTATTTTCTTAAGTTAGTACTGGAAATTGCTCCTTGACAAGTATTGCACTTAGCAGCTGAAAATGAACAATACAATATTAACTCCGTCAGTGCCAGGGTCCGGTGCGATTGGTAGTATCCTTTTACTGGCGCTATATAATGTTTCCATTGTTAAACGTAAGACTGAAAAATGTTATTTCTACAAAGAGAGGAATGAAAAGTACAATAATAAACATATAGAAATATGGAAAAGGATGAGTAGTAAATAGCTTACAAGGGATGCCCACTGCCTTTTGTAATATCCTAAATGATACTAGATCTCTTTGCTTCCCATTTTGTCCTGTACTGCTATCTGTCTTGGTGTTCTAGATCATCATCAGATCTACATGGTCAGCCCATTCTTTCTGTTATAGTGCTTTTCCTTATCTAACCCAACATCTACTACCTTTTTTAATATACTGTATTTTTACTTTATTAACAAGTAAACTTTATTGAGGTTTGTATGATTTCAACAGTATCTATTCACTTACTGCATTTGATTCACAATTTCAAATTTAGCATTTCAAGAAACACGGAGATGCACATTTATTTTCATCTACTCCTAGCGCTGTATTAAATAGTAGACGAGGTTAAAAAAAAAAAAACATATGTCCACCGAGCTCAACTTATGTTAAATTTAGACGGATACGGGATTTATAGCAGTTTGTTTACAACATTTTCCATGTTGTTTATTAGACCAACACATGTGGAAAGAATTGTACAGGGTAAGATAAGAAAATGTTGGGATGGTATATTGAAGTTTGCCAAGAATGTACTGGCATTGAATATTAAGCGTTGTAATGCAGTGCTTTACATTTCTGAGTGGAAAGTCTTAAATAAAGCCTTCGTTTTATTTTTAAATATATAAATCAGTTCTACAGTATTGGATAATTGGGAAAACTGCTTTAAAAAATGGCAACGTTTTAATATACTGAGCATCCTTTGGCTGCATTTAGTAGGTTTTAGCACAACTACCCAGCAGGGCAAGGGTTTTGGCAACAAATTATCACAAACAGGAAATTGTTGCAGTTTTCCCAGCAGGAGTCTGTGCCTGAGCTGAGTGCTCTAACAATAGAAAGTGTGACCCTTTGTAATAGGTTATATTGTAGCGGCTGTGTTACACTGACTGATTCAGCAGCAGCCATTACGTGAACCCAGAGAGCAGGCTGATCGATAACAGGAGAACGGATCGATGGGCAGCTTAGGTAATTCGTTTTAATTAAATCTAATCAAATGCATATATTAAAACCAAAACATAAGTTCAATGAGGAATGCTGCTTTAAACAAAACTTGTGATTCACATAAAGTATGTATACTTATTTAAATAGCGCAATTCAGGTAAATAGCACTTCACAGCAGTAATACAGTACACATGACATAATATAACAGTGGTAATGAGGCTTCAGACATGAGTAACAATAGGAAAGGGAGTCCCAGCCCTGAAATGCTTACAATCTAAGTGGTAAGTAGGGAGAATGTACAGAGACAGGAGGGTGTTATGGTAAGTGTGTCTGCAAGTGGTTACGGTCAGTGTATCTGCTTCATTAAAGGTGGGGAGAGGATGTCAGTTGGATAGTGAGTGGAAGGACATTCCAGAGGTGTAGGGCAATAAATGAGTAGTTTTTACGCTGGAGAGGCCTTTATATACAAGATGGGTAGACAGAAGATATTTTTTTAGCAGAATGCATGAGTCTGGCAGGGGTATAGCAAGAAATTAGGGCTGAGATGTAAGCAGGGGCAGAAGAGTGTATAGCCTTAAAAGTGAGGAGGAACTTAGCCGCTACCGCTACGGTCTAAAACAAGAACTTGGACCTCGCGCCTGATTTAGCCTCAGCTCGGCAGGGTTTCTTAGCTCCAAAAATGAAGCCGGTTGCTCTGCTATTTGCAACAGAGCAACTTTGAAAAGCCCGCCTTTGCGTCACCAGCCCAAGACACAGGATCGTCTGGTTCTCTGACTGGGGCTTCTCCTTACATACCTTCCGCTGTTCTATGTTTAGCATGGAGGTAGGAGGAGCGACCAATCAGAGCGTGAGAATTCCTCCCTGCCAGCCAATAGAAATAGGGGCTCGTCCTTTGGCTGACGTCAGAGGAGGGGCATGTCAAACAGGCTCGGGATGCCCCATTGGTGGGACATATGAATTGACCAATGTGAACTATTACATCAACAAATACAGCAGGGATATCATTACTACTACACAAGGTTGTACGTTATGTACATAATAATTTTTCTCGTATATCAATGAGTCCAAGGCTGGCTTGATGGCTGTGCTATCGGCGTGACTGAACCTGGCCCCGCGCTTAGAGGCCCTGTGCTCTTCCCTGACCCAACTTCCATAATCGCAGTTTATAAGCGCTGGCATCTCCTGCTGCCACCCAAAGTTACATGACAATGTGTCGCCTTAATGATGCAACATCACATGACACGATGATGGGCAAGAGGCCCTGCGTGTGATGTCACATGAGGTCCTGGAGGTGGTAAGGGGCCACCATGCACCCATAGTGCATCTGCACCACTATATTCCCAGATGGTGCTGACACAGAGTTAATGCAGGCACGAGTCCCTGCCTAGTTGAGCTTACAATCCATTTTTGTTGTGTCTGTGGCACGGGGAGAGAAAGTGATTTGCCCATGGTCACACAGAGCTGACACCAGGAATTGAACCAGGTCCCCCTGCTTCAAACTTGGCATCATTGTTTTCAGAGCCGCTCCTACAGCCCATATTATAAAGATGTATAAATTGTGTAATACTGTACATCATTTATGATTGCCTTTTTGTGCAATAGAAGTTGATCATTAATATAATAGTCTTTTATAATAATGATATTGTTCCTACTTCTCGGAAATTAGAAAATGAGTAATTATCTCAATGTAGTACAACATACAAGAAATTATAAGTAATTGTAGTACTATAGATAATTGTTTCTTCAAGGTTGCAAAAGGTTTTACCAGTGTTACCTTCTCTATTAAAGGCTATACAGATTAATTTTATTATATAATTCATAGCCATTTCCCCTTAATTAAAATACATATATCAGTCTTCATTATAAACATTCCAATAATTGCTAAGCATAGCTTCCATGTTTTTAAATAATAGGAGAAGACAAAAACCATGTATAAACACAAACAATAATCCGCTAACAGAACCTACAGTCTTTTACCCCTTGGGAATAAAGTAGTTTTACAAAGACATAGTGCATACTATATATGATTTTAAAAGACAGCAATAATAAATATTCTAAATTAAGAAGACTAATAGTGCAGTGGTTTATTTTTAGTTTTATGCGATTTTATCTTCTTGTGTACATAACACCTCATGCACATTACGGAAACATTTCATACGTAAAATGGGTATCTATAATTGCTAAAATGATAAGGAAATTGCACATTATGCTTGAATTTAGTAAAGCCTTGAGGAACCGCATTTGGCAAGGGAAAATATAGTTGAGGATACTGGTTATACAAAATATAGCTATTTCTAAAAAAATATAGTCATGCTTACAATTCCTACTATACATGGGCCCTTTATAATGTCCGGTGAAGATGCTTGAGAAGAGTTCAGCTCATTCCAGATGAGACTAAAGTATTCTCTTGCTCTGAGAATCTCTACAATCTTCTTTTGGGTTATTTTAGCCAAATACACAAAGGGTTTCTTGTCTTGCTATTTAACTCATTTGGACAAATTAGTATTCTACTGACAAGGTGACTCAACTAATCCTACCACAATCTCTTTATTTAAATATTAACCATGATTTCTATACATAACATACTGATGAATATTTAAATCATTGATAGGGGCTGTAGAATGGCTATATAGTTTATTTGCTTTCAGATAATGTTTGTTTAGTAGAATCTAGTCATTCTCTTTGAATGCATCTAGGAAGTAGCAGATTACTGTGTGTGCATGGCAGAGCATGTCAAAGTATTATATTTAATAACATAAACCAGATGCATTCAACGGAAAATGAGGACAAAATAATATTTTCAGTTTAGAGAAACGACAATGTGGACTTTTCTCATAAGATACCAGCCTGATACAATTCACACAACAGATTGCAGTCATTCATCTGTAACCAATGCTGGAATATGACTGTGACTCTGTAACCTTTTGGGTCAAATAAAATAAATGGTTAGATTCTCATATATCTGAGATCATTCATATGCAGTGTGAGAAATACTGCAATTCTTTATAAACGCACAAATCGATGTCACAAAAAAAATGTGTGTTAGAACACCTGCATCTTGCCTACCCTTTTAGTTAGCATAGTTCTATTTTGGGTATATGAGTGGGAGGATGTGTTGTGAATGTATCTCAGAAAAGAACACTGAAAACGGAAGATGCTTTGGCTTTTTCATGTGATTCACTCGGCGTGTTAGTAATCCTTACATGGCAAAGGCCAATTCATTATTTTGTAATAATAACATTTCTTTATTATGGTCAACATATATTCCGCAGCACCGTACAATGTGTGGGAAACAATACAGTAGCACTACAACCTTCAAACCTGTACATCATAAAACTGTCATCTGAAATATAAGGTTGGTTGGAGTTATTCTCTTCTTTAGACATTGGAGGATTGTATAGTGCCATCAATGTACGTAGCACTTTACAAAGTTAGAATACAGACCGTACACAGGGATAATATACAAGGTTACACAAGTGTATTAAACAAAACTAGTTGGGGAGTCCCAGCCCTGCAGAGCTTATAATCTAAATGGAATGAGACATACAAAATAAATAGATCAGGTGCAGTATTTAACATGTATGAGGAAGAAGTAAGTGCATCATGAGTTCCCACAGGCCTAAAATAACAAAATGCTTCACTGAGGAGGTGAGATTTTAGGCATAGGGACACTTTCTACTGCCCAAAGACACCTTATGACCCATTAAAGTGAAGGGACTGCAAGGTGTCTCCTGGTTCATAATGGTGTCTTCTGGCATAGCACCGACTAGTACACATGGCTCTTTATATTCCCAGTCCGATATATAATGATGAATCATCCTATTAAAATATTAAGGGCTTGAATTGTTCGCTTTATACTTACAGTACCAATCTTCCAGGAACCCCTCCAGGGTTTACATGTGCTCACTTTGCCACTTTTGGCATTTGTAATATCACTGATGCTCAACACAAGTTACTAATTAGCAGTTCTGTTTAATGAAGAGTTTTGGCAAAAACACATTCTAAATTGGAAGACTATTGTAGAACATGCATTGAGTGGTTCACTTGAAGATTTATAGATATGTAAAAAAATTATATCAGTATTGAATAGTCTGCCTCGCTGAAAATCAACATGTTGTGATGTGTATATGGACTGCAGAAGTTTCTCCTTGCCATTTCATATCCAAGTCCCTTTATTCTTTCACCAACATTAGCTTGTCAGCTCAATGAAACAGGTACTTGTGCTAGAAAATGTATAGGCTAAAGCTGGTAAATTCCGGGGATTATTGAAATTCCTGCTCTCTGGATAATGCCGGGAATTTTAACCAATCAATCAGTAATGGCCCGGAATTTTTGGCACCTTGCCAAGTTTTTCAGGCAATCAGCTTTCAGTTCTCATTCACAAAGAGTGAAATTTGCTCTTAGACAAGGGATGTGATTGGACAGAAGGCACCAGCAAGGCACTGACTCCTCCCCCACCCTGTCTACAGAGAGCTCCGCACAGGAGAGTGAGGGGAAAGGTTTGTGTGTGTGTGTGTGTGTGTGTTTTGTGGGTGTAAAGTAGGTCAGCAGAGTGTTTTATTAGTGTGTGTGACTTCTGTTGGTGTGTGTTTTGTGGGTGTAGAGGGGGCAGCAGAGTTGTGTTGGTGTGTTTCTGCTGTGTATGTTTTGTTGGTGTAGAGGGGGGCTGCAGTGTGTTTTGTGTGTGGAGGAGAGGTGCAGAGTGGTGTGTGTGTGTGTGTGTTTACATGGGGACTGCAGTGGGTGTAGAGGGGGGCTTCTGGTGTGTGTTTTATGGATGTAGAGGGGGCAGCAGTCTGTTTTGTTGGTGTGTGTCTGCAGTGTGTTTTGTGAGTTTAGAGGGTGGAGGAGGGCTGCAGTGTCTTTTGTGGGTGTAAAGGAGGGGGCTGCACAGTGTGTAGGGGGGACTGCAGAGTTTGTGTATATAGAGGGGGGTTGCAGTTTGTGTGTGTGTGTGTGTGTGTGTGTGTGTGTGTGTGTGTGTGTGTGTGTGTGTGTGTGTGTGTGTGTATAGAGGGGGCTGTGTATGTACAATTTCCTTTTAATAAACTTGCAGTAAAAGCATAAGAATGTAGACAATAATGCTGATTAAAATCAATATGATTACAAAAATGTATCTTTTTTATGAAAAATTAAAAATAAGCCTACAATAGTAATAATCCCCTCAGAACAGGGCATTACTGGCCAATAGTGCCCTGGCTGGGTTAAAGTCCCTCTGCTTCGCCTCGGGCCTTCAACTCTTCCAACCAGGGCATTATTGGCCAGTAATGCCCTGTTCTTCTGGGATTATTACTTAACTATAGGTTAAACTGTGTAAAATTCTGGGCATTATTGAAATACCCGTTCACTGCTCAGAATTCTAGGCATTATGTCTTCAGCAATGGCCCTGAATTTGGCACCTTGCCAAGTGTTTTATTTCCAGCAAATCAGCTTTCCCTTGTCATCTAGTGAATGAGAGCAGCTTTCAGACAGGGGAGGTGATTGGAATTCGATAGGAGGAACCAGCCAGGCATTGACTCCTCACCCTACCTGCAGAGTGCTCCGCATAAGGGAAACAGAAAGAAGTTACTAGTGTGTGTGTGTGTGTGTGTGTGTATAGAGGGGGCTGCAGTGCGTGCGTGTGTGTTTATATAGAGGGGATTAAGTGTATTTACAACTTTATTTTAATGAAGTACAGTAAAAGCACAAAAGAGAGTGTACAATATATTTTAAAAGAATCAATATAACTATACAAAAGTGTCTATGAAAAATGCATACAATTAGCCTATCATAGTAATAATCCCTTCAGAACTGGACATTACTGACCAATAATACCATGTTCTTCGGGAATTACTTAAATATAACAGTCCCAGTTGACTACTTCTTCTTGCCAACACGGTTATAATATTTTGTTTCTGTACTTCTGTTATACCTGATGAAGGATCCTGAGAGGTTCGAAAGCCTGTAAAAGATCAGCTACTAGTTGGTCCAAAAAAAGGCATAATACCCCCTACTCTCTCCCTCGTTACTTAATATAGCGACATATTTCTAATGCTTGTCCTCCGACCAAAGAAATGTCACTTTAGCATCTCCTGTAATTACAGATGCAGCGGCCGTTATCCGAACATTTCACGGAGCTGTTTTCGTGAACTCTGCTGTATTTCGTGCAGCATTCACTCGTTATTCTTCTGTGAACGCTGCCATGAATGTCGCCAATCACACCTGTAATCTTCTACAGTTAGAGGATTTGTGTATGGCTAAGGAGCCTCAGAAAGGACTTCTTTCCCATGTACAGTATACAGTATCAACTTGTAACGTTAATCTTCAAATTACTTGGATTTATAGATTTTAAGACAACACCCGATAAAAACACTAGTAAACACGCGTCTTAACGCGGGAAAGTTTGTAGAAATCATGCGGCACAACCTGGGTATGCCCAGGAAATCAAATCCGTGACCTGTTCGGAAAATGGCCGCTGCATCTGTACAGCAGCAGAACTTTACTGCCACCTGTAATGCTGTAGCTTCTAAATAACAGACACAACTGCCTCATGGTCATCTCCAGCTGCTTTTCCTGTAGGCTTGACAGCAGCAAGAAGTTTTGGGGCATGACCTGTATACAGATACTCATCGTTGTTTTGTAGTGCAGCATATACTGTACATGCTCTGATTCCGGGTCAGTGAAATAAGAGATTTATTTCTAAAAAAAAAAAAAAACATTTAATGACCCAATTAGTTGTATAACCTGTACAAAGCATTTGCATTTTTCCCAAACCAGCAGGTGACCTTTTAATTGGTCATTCCAACATCATGAAAAAGGATATGTTTACTGTATTTCAATTGCTTCTGTCAGCTGCTCTTCAGTTGAGTCAGAGCTGTGGCTCCTTTTTTGTTTAATTCATTGCTTACTTACAGTATTCTTTAAGTTAGAAAATGTTAAAGCTATTTTCTGACAACTGCTGAGCTATTCACAGTTCGTCTATTATTCCTTTATCTTCTTTTATAATAAAATAGCATGGTATTTTACCAAGCATATCCCTATTGTCCTGCAGAGGCACAGCTCTGTCATTATTTAGTTGTGACGTCTTCTTAGAAAACTCCGCAAATTGTCTTTTTTTTTTTTTAATCCTTTTTTTTTTATATATATCTTTTTCCAGATGCATAACCTGCAAGAGCTGAGGAGAAGCGCTTCCCTGGCCACCAAAGTGTTTATTCAAAGGGATTACAGTGATGGAACCATGTGTCAGTTTCAGACGAAGTTCCCACCGGAACTAGACAGCCGGGTATTACTATTTAATTTGTATTTAAAGAAATATTTCAAACAATCAGATCTAGTGGAGTTTGTTTTGTCTATAGGTCTAAAAGTCGTTGAAAAGGGGGGAAGGGGGTAATTAGTTATACCACTTACAGATTACACATTAAAATAAAGGTCTATATTGAATGGCGAAAATAAGCGCTAAATGGCTATTGAAAGCGTTAAATAAACCTATACAGACATGGCCCAGATTGGTTCACACAGATTCTTTCAGAATTTCAGTCAAAAAGCTTATCTTGTATTTTCCTCAATTTTTCAACCTGATTCAGAGTTTGCAGCATTATGTATGCGTGTCTTTTTATTTATATAGCGCCATTAATGTACATAGTGCGTCACAGTAATAACACGTGACAATTGTATAAATAACAAATAACTACAAATAACAGGTCATGGAATAAGTGCTTCAGACATAAAAGTAACATTGTGGAAGAGGCGTCCCTGCTCCGAAGAGCTTACAATCTAATTTGTAGAGAGAACGTACAGGGACAGTAGGAGGGCACTCTGGTAAGTGCGTCTGCAGGGGGTCCAAGCTTTATGTATCGTGTATAGTATTAGCCACGGTGCTACTCATATGCTTCTTTAAGCAAGTGTATCTTGAGGTGGATCTTAATAGTGGATAGTGAGGGTGCTAGTCGGGTATTGAGGGGAAGGGCATTCCAGAGGTGTGGGGCAGTCAGTGAGAGGTTAAAGGCGGGAGGGGGTAGAGAAAAGACATCCTTAAGCAGAACGCAAGAGTCGGAATGGTGCATAGCAAGAAATAAGGGCTGAGATGTAAGGAGGAGTAGAAGAGAGTAAAGCTTTAAAAGTGAGGAGGAGAATTGAGTGCGAGATGCGGGATTTGACAGGAAGCCAGGAGAGTGATTTCAGCAGGAGAAACGCTGAGACAGATTTAGGAAAGAGTAGAGTGATTCTGGCAGCAGCGTTAAGGATAGATTGTAAGGGAAACAGATGAGAGGCAGGAAGGCCAGATAGCAGGAGGTTACAGTAATCGAGACAGGAGAGAATGAGGGCCTGAGTCAAAGTTTCAGCAGTCGAGTAACAGCAACGCATTAGCAATGTTTTTGTAAAATTCCCCAAAAGCTTTTCAAAATTATGGATAAAAATGTCAGCTCTCGGTAAGGGATCCTGCTCTTTTGACAGTATTTTTTTTACCAACTTTCCCCAAAACTCTGAATACCCAAAGTGGGGTGGGTGTATGGGGTGGGGTGTGTGTGGCTTCACAGAATTAGCCAGACAGTAAAGGGAGATAATATGCAACGTTTCAGGTGCCTTTTAACAGGAAGGTAAGCAGGATTTGGGGAGTCCCTGAAGTACAGAGTTTATAATCAAAATGGGATACTTACAGAATACAATAGAAGCAAGCTACGTATAGAGCATCTTTGAGGAGGCAACTAAGTGTTTCTGGACTGCAAGGAGTAGCAACAGGCCTAAACTAAGCAAATGCTTCACAGAGGAGGTGAGATTTGATTGACTTGTAGATGGGGAGGGAGGTGGTGGATTGGCAAATGTTATTGGGAGAGAGCTCCAGAGGTTGGAAGCCAAAAGTGATAAAAGTTTTATAAGTGTGCTCTAGAGTCAGCCTCTAGCAGAGAGCATGTGATGAAAGGGGTATAGTGGGAGACTAGAGCTGAGATGTACTGTAAAAGGGGATTGAATAATGTACTGTAGATACTTGAAGTAGAATCTTCTAGTTAATGCAGAGTTTGATGTGGTGCCATTGGATTGATTTCAGGAGGAGAAGAATAGGGACAGACCTAAAAAAAACAGAGAAAACTGTAGCGGCAGCATTTTGGATAGATTGTAGCATGTGGAGTTGGGAGGCATGAAGGCCAGAGAGAAGGATTCAATATTCAAGTCGTGAGATGAGGTCATGCATGAGAGTTTTAGCTATAGAGCAACAGAGAAAAGGATGGGTTTTTGCAATTGGCAAGATGTACAGTATGACTTGGGACTGAATGTCAGGAGTAAGTTTAAGGGTAGAAAGATATAGTTGTGTTTAATCTTCACGCAGGTGATATTTGAAACCAAAGGAGTTTATAAAGTTGTCTGTACAAAGGTCTTGCCTATTTCTAGTTCTAAACCATACATGTTAGTTGATGTTAAAGCTGCTCTATTTCTATCAGAAACTCACAAGCCCTTTATCCCCTGTACCCTTTATCTGTCCATGAAATGTCTGTGAAGTGACTGTATAACCCTGTTCTTTTATTGTAACCATGTATTTTTTATAACTCTGTGCCCAGGACATACTTGAAAACGAGAGGTATCTCTCAATGTATTACTTCCTGGTAAAACATTTTAATAAATAAATAAATAAAATACAGGATTGATTAAGATCTCTTCACGTAAACATCCACTAAACTTCATCACTGGAGAGCTTCAGTTTTTATTTATTTTGTAGGCCAATAAGCTTTCGAAAAGACCAATGTCTACATAGCTAATTTAAACTATTTTTATTTTCATAACTAAATGGAAATGGAGGATGAATGGCTTGTCATCAGAACTTACATCCTGTTATTATCATGCTTGACATGCTATGATATTTTAGAGTTTGGTACAGCTACTTCCTACTACTACGGCACTTATAACTGACCTTCCTTACTCATGTTTTGTTTGAAGGGCAGAATCACTCACCCACTCCCTCTCTTTCTCCAGAAGCTGTTCTTATTCAATAGTTTATTCTAAAAATGAACAGGTGGCACAGTTAATAGGGCAAAGCACCACACATAATATCCACACCTCTGCTCTGCCTGCACAAATTATTTTTGGGGTGCAAATCCTATATTTATTTTCGAGTTACTGTACTGGTGGATAAAGCAATCATTTGAGGAACATTCTCAGGTATCAAAACGTTGCTTATTGCCAGACGTTGTACACTGACAAATTTGCGCAAGTGTAAAAAGGACGTACTTTAATGTCTAGAATTGCCCTTATTTTATTTATTGGGTCATCCACTGCTAGAATTTCTATTACACTTTGTTGGGGAATCTGTGTGATACAGTCTGGGTCACTGATATCAGGAACATGTGTAACCACAAAAAAATGGTACTGTGAATGACACTAATGTGGTCTGTACCATTGGTCTCAATATATGACAAGATGTCCAATGGCATTATATACAGGCTATTTGATTAAATGGTAATTGAATGCAAAGTATATCACTGAACATTTTACAATATGTATGGTGATTCATAAACAGTAATATCTGTATGAAAAATGTACATCTCTTCCTTCTGTAAAACCCTTTAAGAAGTGAGGATGGTAACTATTCAACACTACATGGCAATCTGTTTAACTGCAGCTAAATGATTATTGTTCTCAGGACATATTTGAAAGTGAGTCATCTTTCCTCAAACTATAGTGTGTATATATGTATGTAATGTGTGCTCATTTGCATGTCATTTCCCAGAATCCCTTGCTGCAGTGGAAGTGCTGTGTGCTGGGTGATAATGGTGAAAGGCGGGGTTGCAGACCTGCCTAAGACATGCAAATGAGCATACAGTTGTATTTCCATTATATATATATATATATATATATATATATATATATATATATATATATATATATATATATATATCCACACACTATAGTTTGAGGAAAGATGACTCACTTTCAAATATGTTCTGAGAACAAGTGTGTGTGTGTGTGTATATGTTACTATGGAACTGATCCCTTGCATGTATAGATTGTTAGACACAATATACATTGACTTAATTGTCAAATCATGTAAAACATCTTTGCTATGCTGATTTACACTTTCTATTTTAAGACTGCATAAAATGTATTTTCCTCAGCTTCTGTTAGAACTAGAAAATGTCTTGGGTCCTCCAGCAGCCTGTCAGATTGGAGATTAGTCATTAATCAATAGAGCAGAAGATTCTTCTGGGAATCGTTCTTCAGAGAGGAAGAATTGCCACAGGGGGCCCAGAGAGAGATGGTTATGCCATTTTTACTCTAATTACAGGAATAAATTCAGACATAAGCAGATATTGCTGCAGAGATATTTTTATGATCTTCGAAAACACTGCTTTGTGACAAGCACATACTCTAAATTGTGACAGAAAAAGGAAGAACATTTTTTTTTTTTTTTTTTTAAAGGGTCAGAAAGCAACAGACCAACATATTACAAAATAAGATGAGGAGGCATTATTTGGATGGCAAACACAAAGAAAATAAATAATGAAAAATATATATTGTAGAAACACATCAACAAAGTTCTTTCTATAAAGGCAAATGTATAACGTGAGCTATTGGTATTGCTGTCCATATTCCTGTTAAGTCGTGATAAAGCTATTGGTGAATACCAGCTCACTGTTTTAATGATTGGATAGAGGATCTTGTGGTTGTGTGATAAGTTTCCCATTACACACATGGTTAGGTGCTCTGAACTTTTCCACTTTTCCACTATTCCACTTGGTTTGGTTGTGCAGGATTCCTGTCAGAAGTAGTCTTCCAGCAGAAGCTATTTCCATTCAGTGATGGCAAATGCATTGGAGAGAGTGGGTGAATAGCAGGTTTCTAACTAGTCATGGGTGCAATGGCCATATTTACAGTTACTAAGCAGTGCTAATTCAAGACCCTTTACAGACAATTCAATTGAATGGACCATAAGGTGTTTTATGTCACCATTAGGTGTCTTATAGCTTAGCACCACTTAGTAAATATGCCCCCCCACAAGGGCCGGATTCTATAATTTCACACCCACAAAAGGCCATATGTACTCAAATGTGCTAAGTGAAAGCACTGCAAGGTGTCTCTTGCTGCCAGAATGTGTTTTGACTTGGCAATGCTTAGAAAAATAAAACGCATGCAGATTATAATGGTTAGTAAGAGTTTAAGATGTTTGCTACATAGCGAGTAAGCCGCTTCCAAAATTAAAGTGTTATAAAGATTCAAAATGAAAAGCCGGTTTATTCTAGGAAAAACTGTGCGACTAAAACACTTATTATATGATAAAGTACCTAACATACAATTCCTAGATATGCAGAGAACAAGACAGCTAAGCTACAGAACGCATGAGACTTATTTGAGTAAAACCAGTAAGTCTTTGAACTTGGAATTCTTGTTGATCCTACAATCTTTATTTTTAATACACATATTTACCAAGTCTATAGGACATTATTCTGTGATATATATTTGCAGGAAACACGGTGAATGACATCAAATTGTAATGTAGCATTACTACCTTACAGCATACAGGATAAAAACATATACTGTACTGTTTGGTGTTCTGGAGAAGATACTGTAGCTACGCAAACACTTTGATGCACAAGTAATATGCTTCCGAATTGCACACAAGTTGACTAAATTAAAATTAACATTGACTGCTACTTTACTCTATCAATTCCATTTGCCAGGCATATTTATTTATCATGTAACTCAGGGGTAGCCTACTCCAGTCCTCAAGGGTCACCAAAAGGTCAGGTTTTACAGATATCCCTGCCTCAGCACAGGTGGCTCAGTCAAAGACCGAGCCACCTGTGCTGAAACTAGGATATCCTCCAAACCGTACTGGTTGGTGGCCCTTGAGGACTGGAGTTGGCCACCCCTGATGTAACTGATTGCAACACCTGCTTGTGAAAAACTGCACCTACCGTAAGCGGACGGCTACCACAATTCCAGCACAATCCTGTTCTAGGTTTTAGATACCCTTTTTTAAATGGGATGTGAGTGCACTTAAATAAAACAAGAAAGTAAGTTAAATAAGAAAACAAAGATAATGAAGTGAAAGAATATTAACAATGCTTAATATAGAAATATGTATGTATCTGTCTTTAACTGTTCCGGGTCATTTTCTGATTAGATTGAGAGGCTGCTGTTTGAAGAGACAGTAAAGACTCTAAATGTATATTACATGGAAGCTGAGAAGATTGGTGGCAGTTCTTACCTTGAGGGCTGCTTGGCCTGTGCCACAGCCTACTTCATCTTCCTTTGCATGGAAACACATTATGAGAAGGTAAGTAATGTTGATGGTGAAGGCATAAGACTCACCTACTGTATAACTAAGACCATAACAAAATAATGAGATTTAACAGAACAAAGCCAACAGGAATCCTGTTTAGTAACACAGGTATGAAGGAGGTTAATGAGTGTAGGGTTAAGACTTTGGAAACTATAACAGAGTATACAAACATTTACTTAAGTTCTAGAAGCTTAGCATGTTCACAGATTAGCATACTGTAGTTCCTATGTTGATACAAAGCAATGTTCCTAGGCTTGGACATAGTATTCCATTTTATTTAGATACATGCTCAACGCTTCATTGTATTGAAAAGAGGAAGCTGTTGCTGGGAAATTGGTCATATTTTGACTCCTTATTCAAGGACAGTAGGCCAGTATAAAATAGGATTTGAATTTGCAGAGTCATCAAGTCTCAGTACAACATTACAGCTTTGAACTCCGTCCAAAATCGACACAACTAAACTTTTCAGAGCGGTATGGAATCACACGGCAGGCTTGGTATTTCACATTATTATCTGTCTATTTCTTGGTGAGCAGATTTAATCCTTTCTTTAAATGCTTGGGAAAGGTTGTTTCAACATGCAGCCCCTCTGCAGGCTGCGCTTTGGAGGAATAATTACCCACTCTTTATATCACACTGCCGATCTGGGCCCTTTTCCAAATCAAACTCGACCTTTTGTGAGCTGGAAATTAATTTCCCAGCAGATCCTGTTCCCACTCCAGCCTTGGTTGATACTGAGAAAGGATTCACTGTCAGGGGTGCTCAACACCAGTCCTCAAGCCGCCCCAATAGGTCAGATTTTCAGCATGTCCCTGCTTCAGTACAGGTAGCTCAGTCTTTGAGCCACCTGTGCTGAAGCTGGGAACCTGAAAAATAGGACCGGTTGGAGGGGGGAAGGGTGTTGCTTGAGGACTGGAGTTGAGCGCCCCTGTACTATGTGACAGGCTATCTACAGTGTGTGTGTGTGTGTTTTGTGGGTGTAAAGTAGGTCAGCAGAGTGTTTTATTAGTGTGTGTGACTTCTGTTGGTGTGTGTTTTGTGGGTGTAGAGGGGGCAGCAGAGTTGTGTTGGTGTGTTTCTGCTGTATATGTTTTGTTGGTGTAGAGGGGGGCTGCAGTGTGTGTTTTGTGTGTGGAGGAGAGGTGCAGAGTGGTGTGTGTGTGTGTGTGTGTGTGTGTGTGTGTTTACATGGGGACTGCAGTGGGTGTAGAGGGGGCTGCTGGTGTGTGTTTTATGGATATAGAGGGGGCAGCAGTCTGTTTTGTTGGTGTGTGTCTGCAGTGTGTTTTGTGAGTGTAGAGGGTGGAGGAGGGCTGCAGTGTCTTTTGTGGGTGTAGAGGAGGGGGCTGCACAGTGTGTAGGGGGGACTGCAGAGTTTGTGTATATAGAGGGGGGTTGCAGTGTGTGTGTGTGTGTGTGTGTGTGTGTGTGTGTGTGTGTGTGTGTGTGTGTGTGTGTGTGTGTGTGTTAGTAATATTCTAGGAATGTCAAATGTCTTTAAGAAGCATCACACGGGTACGGAAATACTTAATTGAGGCAGTTTGTGCTCATTTCAAGTTGCATCAATTTCTGATGATGATTTGACCATTATTACTTAACACAGCTGTGTAAAATAAATGATACAGATGAGGAAAATGTGAGTCATAAATATACTGTAGCTTTAACTGGAAATAAATGTGAATGCATTTCTCTGCTTCATCGTTGGTTCTTGGCAAGTTAATCCTATAGAATTAGGGGAAATCAAATGTGTATTTCTTATGTTACAATTGCCCTCAAATGACAATTTGTAACTGCTAAAACGACTGATTAATATGTCAGTACTGTGAAGATTGCTAATTGCAATACAGCATTGACTACATTTATAATAGCAGAGCTGTCCAAGAAGATCTTGTAACTGACACCAACAGAAATGTATAATATATATATTATTTTTTAAATATCAAAACATGAAATCTTGGTCTGTAAGGTCCTATCCCCTTGTATGCTAAGGTAAACTACTTTTCCTGCTCCTTGAGATGGGAAAAATGTTGTGTGTGTTTTTTTTAATTGGCCCAGTGTGTCCCCTCCCCACTTCCTGTGGTGCTTAAGCCCGATCGTAGGGCTCCCGTACACCCCATTAATCTATGAGTTGTCCGTCAATTTATGTTTAATTTTCCCATTTAACCTCACAAACACAAATGAACTGAAAATGTTGTTATAGTGTTACTTTAACAAATTCTTTGCTTTAATGCTGCAGGTGTTAAAGAAGATATCGAAATACATTCAAGAGCAGAATGAGAAGATCTATGCTCCACGAGGTTTATTAATTACGGATCCTGTCGAGCGCGGGATGAGGGTTGTATCCTTTTCATAAAAAATATTAACTTTTAAAACGCTTTGTGATTTAAAAAAATAAATAATATATATATATATATATATATATGTCAGGTATGGAGATTAGCACTCACGGTTTTGTTGCAGGAGGCAGATGCTTGTCCCATAGAGAGTATGTAGACATATGGAGACCAGGGGATCCTGATAGCCAAAAAGAGACAGCACACTGCAGGTATGGTATCAAAAAAGTGTATTCAGTAACACAAGGCCGCCAACGTTTCGGTCCTCCCAATGGGACCTTCCTCAGGGCACTGCCCTGAGGAAGGTCCCGTTGGGAGGACCGAAACGTTGGCGGCCTTGTGTTACTGAATACACTTTTTTGATACCATACCTGCAGTGTGCTGTCTCTTTTTGGCTATCAGGATCCCCTGGTCTCCATATGTCTATATATATATATATATATATATATATATATATATATATATAGTGTGTATATATATACAGTGTTCGACAAACCTATACATTTGCACGCCCCGGGCGAGTGGATTTAACATCGTGGCGAGCTCCTATTGGCCCAAGCAGCACACGTGTGGTACTAGGTGGTGAGTAGATTTTTTGGTGATTTGTCGACCACTGTATATATATATATTGTTATGGTGGGTAAAAAAAAGTGACAAAAACCCTCCACAGCAAAGCATATAGCAAATGGAAATATTCCTGTATGCTCATTTGCATGTCTTAAACAGGTCTGCAACCCCACCTTTCACCATTATCACCCAGCACCCAGCACTTCCACTGCAGCAAGGGATTCTGGGAAATGACATGCAAATGGGCACACAGTGTCACCATTTGCTTCAAAACCATTGAGAAAGTCGCCCTGGAGCGACGAAACGCGTAAGGGAGCGCTGTTACGCTGCACGCAGTGACATCACATCAGGACGTCGCCGCGCATGCGCACGAATACACTATCGAGTGCGGGACATTTTTGCGACTGCCAGCCACAGCACATCAGTTTCTACTGGACTTTTGTGACGACATCATATGCCCTGGGGTTCATCCACATGCTGCTGTCTGCCTACACCACTGATTGTCATTCAGGTTGTGGATTCCGGATGCAGAACTACCAGCTAGGCGGTGATTATATTCACAATCGCTTGTTTTAATCTATCCTTGTGAGTGCAATTCTTTCCCCCTCCCCCCTCCCCTTCCTTGCATTATTAAATGTACTTTTTTACGCAATGGGGCGTGCGCTCTCTCTTCTTTCCTTCCTCTAGATGCTAACTGGATGTGGTTCATCCCTTTGAGAGCTGCCGAAGATCCCCATACTTCTACCTATCATCACATTCATCATTTACCATCTGATGGACTTTTTTCTGAAGGACTGGGTCCTATAAACTTTATTTTTATATATATAATATATATATATATAGAACAAGATACAAACAGCACAAATTTTAATAATATGTTAGCGTAGTAGAAAATATATAAACCACCTTATAGCCAAATCAGTCAATATAAAAGAGGTATAAACAATCTACTAACCCAACAAACTGCAGCCAAATTAGGTCTGCAGCTCCACAATTGCTGCCTGGAATGTATAGAGAAGAATGACCTAGGCGCAAAAATGCAGGGGAAGAGAAAAAGAAAGGAACATCATAGGGCAGTATATCTAAAAATCCAGATAATATAATGGTAAGATATGCACTTACACTAGTGGAGCAAATAATAGCCTTTAATCCACTTAGGGACTCACGAACTCAGCTCCTGAAGCTTGTCCTTTTTCTGTAACTGGCCTCTGGGTCTTTGGAATGGTTGTCCACATGAAGCAGCAACAGCAATCGCGATGTATCTTGCTTGATTGCTTCTGCCTCTGTGGTATCCCCTGATGAAATCATCTAAGTGTGAAGAAACGCGTATGGAGTTGCAGTGTGAGCAAGTGATAGCCATCACACCCTACCTATCCATACTCGGGACTTTGCTATAGACTCTGTATATGCCGCCACGCGCTGCCGACCTACCCTAAGGTCATACCATAATTCCACATATCCGGAGCTGCTGGTGGATTCGGTTTGCTTCCGGGTGATATCTGGAGGAGTTGCGCAATCTCTGAGGCCCCTGCTGGACGGTGGCTCAGAGGTGCCGAAACTACACGTGGGAGTGAGGCGTGCAAGCGGAGCGGTGATGTCCGGCGTCTGGTGAATGAGTATTACTCATTACATGCTTATATATTTTTGTCGTTTGTGAGTTTAAATTTGTTGGACTTTTTTACTGGGATTATTAAAATTGTGTTTTTTTTCATATCGCACTAGGATTGGGCGCTTTCTTCTCGTTTTTGTAGATTCATCTGGAGGTCGTTGGTTCCATATAGAAAGCTGCCAGTATCCTGATTAGTGGGCCATTTATACAAAGTTTTGTATTCTACAGGACTATTTTTTATGTTTTTTTAAGACGGTATTTTTATTTTTTATATTTTTCATTTTTATTTTTGTCCTCATTTTTCATTCACCTTTGTAATATTGAGTCATTTAACTCATACTGTTTACTACAATTAGTTATTGTGTTTAATTTAGATTTATATACTTTTTGTTTATATATTTGCAAGTATCTTTACAGCTTCACATCACATTGATTAAACATCATAGTCACCCTATTTAGGGGCTTTAAACGGTTTGTGCTATATTCCTGCAGCAAAGACAAAACTTAGGGGGCACAGTCTTTTTTCTTTTTGTGTATAAATATACACCATCACTGACCTCTAGGTGCTGGAATAGGGCAGCCATGGGACTTTCCAACACAGAGAATTAATCTCCCTAGAGAAGGGAAGAGAGAGAGACGGCTTTCCCTCAGAAACAGGGGAGAGAGACTGCTGTCCCAGAGAAGGGGAATAGAAGAGTTCTCCCCAGCTGTAGGAGCTGGCACAGCCCCTCTAGGCTGACTGGACAGTGGTCACGGAGCCTGCTGGGAATCCCAGGAAGAAGAAAGATGGATGAGAGACCATGCTGAAGTGGGGATATCCTATCCTCAACATTGAATTTACAGAGGAGAGATTCTCTGAGCTATCGTGGGGCCGAGCTCCCCTAGCAAGGAAGGATGCGAGACCATGCAGAAGCGGGGACGTCTGCTCCAAAGGAGTAACAGATAAGCGAACCCCTTTCGTGCTGTGTTCAGAGACTTTATATGTGTTCAGCTATAATAGTACCTGTTTGGGGTGGTAACCAGCTTAGCTGTCCATGCAGGAAGTAAGGGTTGAAGCTGAACGGGTAGTTAGTCTCCTAAAAGGAGTAGGAGTTTATTTTATGATTTCATTTTGACTTAAAGGGACGGTGGGCCTATTAGTATATTATTTATCCCTGTAAATAAACCCCACATAGAGAAATACTGCATTTCCTACCTTAATCTGGGACTAAAAGATGCTACAACGTGGTGTGGGCATCACAATTGGTGGAGTTTAATGCGGGCAGTCCAAGTAAAGTCTTTCCCACAGTGAATTACTAGTTGTGCTTACAGGATACACAGGGAAAGATATGAAGAATTGAGGAAATAGCGCCTCCAAGAGATCAAGGTGAATAATACGCCTGGAAGGAAAAATGGCGGACATAATGTGTTTTCTGTGTAATATGCCTGGCCACACGAAGCAGTGCCCTTTGCGGAAGGAGCGTCCCTGTGTGGCTCCGCAAAAGGAACTGCAGATGTATTTATGGTTTAAAGACCATGGTCACACCAAACGCTGCCCCTTCAGGCCATATGATGATGGTTATGATGAGAAAATGTGTGCCCAGTACTGCTACCTTAAAGCAGAAGTTGCAGCAATGGACATAGGCACAGACACAGAATACTGCTATGTTACAGCAGAGCCAAGCACAAAGTGTTGTTGCTGCCTTAAAGCAAAGTTTGCAACAGATGACGGTGTCCGTACACCAGACCCGAGATGAGCTACAGCCCAGAGTGCTTGGTGCAATCGTCACAGGAATGACTACTAGCCTTGGGATGACAAAGGTTACTGCTACCGCATTATACAGAAAGCCGAACGAATCAGAGAAAGCTGATTGGAATCTGTACTAATAGATGCCCCAGAAAGACAGTTCAAAACTTCATCACAGAGTTAGAAGTTTCTCAGCAAGAGGCTCGCGTGCTCAAAGCAGAGCTTGGTAAGGTAAAGAAATAGATACACAGCCTCAGCACAGAGGTCTGTGAATTGAAGGATGCTGAGGAAGAGATCCTGATTTGTTTAGAGATGGTAAAAAGAGAAAATACAAGTATGAGACACAAAAATTCAGACTTTACTGAAAAGGTCAATGAAGGAAATAAGAAGCTTCACCAAGCAGAAAAAGTGAAGAAGCAATTGATCCAGGAAAAGTTAGAAGTGCGGGAAGCACTGCAGAATGCAGAGAGGGTGCTGTAAAAAGAACGTGTTCCTGCAGCAGAGTGCACGAGCAGCACATCTACTGCAGAGCCAAGTGCAAGGTTTTGCGCACTTGTCTGCAGGAGGCCAAGGAGAAACAGGCGGATGCTAAGGAGATGCGACGAGTGCTACAGTAAGAAAGGGACCAGGCTGCTAACCAAGTACAAGTGCTACAGGAACGGCTGAGTACCCAGTATGTCCCCACAAAGCAGCATGAGGAGCTGGAGGCCACACTGAGCATCACCAGAACATCGCTGGAGGCAGAGCTTTGATGCTCGGTGACTCTGTATGAGAGGGAGTGGAAGAAGGTCCAGAAACTGGAGCAAGAGATGGAGAAGCAGAGAGGCTGCTCCATCCCCATGAGTCTGTACGCCAAGGAGAAAGAGGCCTGGAAAACAGAAGCAGCGGGCGATCCTAGCAACAAAAACTGCAGAGCTCCAAAATATGAAGGAGGCGCTGATGCAAACCCAGAGCTGGTTTGCTGACAAAGAAGCTGGTGCACGGGAATTATGCAAGGGCCGCTTCACAGTATAATGTTTCGCTCGGGAGGGGAATATGTGATACCATCTCTGTCCTCTAGGTGCTGGAATAGGGTAGCTATGGGACTTTCCAACACACAGAGTTAATCTCTCTAGAGAAGGGGAGAGAGAGATTGTTTTCCCTCAGAGAAGGGGGAAGAGAGACTGCTGTCCCAGAGAAGGGGACAGAGAAGAGTTCTCCCCAGCTATGGAAGCTGGCACAGTCCCCTACGCTCACAGGACGGTGGTCGTGGAGCCTGCTGGGACTGCCTTGGTTGTTAATCCCAGGAAGAAGGAAGGTCAAGAGACCGTGCTGTAGCGGGTATGTCCTATCCTTAACATTGGACTTACAGAGGAGAGATTCCCTGAGCTCTTGTGGGGCCGAGTTCCCCTAGGATGGAAGGATGCGAGACCGTGCTTAAGTGGGGACATCTGCTCCAAAGGTGTAACAGATAAGTGAAACCCTTTCTTGCTGTGTTCAGAGACTTTATATGTGTTCAGCTATAATAGTACCTGTTTTGGGGTGGTAACCAGCTTAGCTGTCCATACAGGTAATAAGGGTTGAAGCCGAACATGTAGTTGGTCTCCTAAAAGGAGTAGGAGTTTATTTTATGATTTCATTTTATCTTAAAGGGATGGTGGGCCTGCGTATATTTATCCCTGTAAATAACCCCCACATAGAGAAATACTACTTTTCCTGCCTTAATCTGGGACTAAAAGATGCTACAACATGGTGTGGGCATCACAATATATTATATAAAATCACTGTACGTTGTATGTTCTGTGATATTTGGTATTGTGTTTGAAGTGTACATAAAAAAAAACAAAAAAAAAGAGGGTTGAAAAGTTCTGTACACTATAATTTTACCTACAATTAGAGATGGGCACATTTTTGTGGGCGGAACGGCTGGTTCCTTTGGTTTGCAGATTTCCGTGAATCAATCTGAAAAAGTTTGATTTCATCTTTCGTCTCCAACGGTGAAGATACACAGGATAATATCTGTGATTTTATCAGTTTTAATCATTGTCATCATTTTCATTATTGTATTTTAAGTCAAGTTGTTAAGTTACCTTTTTATAGTATCCTTCCAATTCATGGTGATTCCACTTTAATTAATTTTTTTGCAAGTAAGTACTTCCTCGTCTGTTTATGTACTATATATTTGTTTGCCTACTAATTTTTCACCTCAATGTGAAGATAAGTGGCTTTACTTTTACCATTACTAGTGAGTTAAGTTGACAGGTGGTATTAATCCTGAGCAAATTCAGCTTCCATGAGACATGCACATACACAAGTGGTATTTTTATTTACTGTACGGCAAAGGGTTGTGTCTCACTTTTTTTTATTTTATTTTTTAACCCACCATAACTATCTTTAATGTCTGGTTATACCCACTCACCAGCATCACGTTGCATAGTCGACAACCAGCCTCGCACTGATGAGACCCAAAAGGTGGAAACGGCTGTCCGTGAGTAGGTTCATTGGCTATGCACTTCTGCGCTGAAAATCTGTGTGATACGGCAGGCATAAGCTTATAGGGGACCATGTTAAAAAGGATGAAAAGTGACACACTGCTCATTTTCATGTAATTACCCAGAATCCCTGGCTGCAGTGGAAGCCCTGTTTGCTAAGCGATAGTGGGGAAATACAGGGTTGCAGACTTGCCTGAGACATGCAAATACACCACAAGTGCCATTTTTATTTACTGTACATAAGTAATATATTTTATAACACTGTATTTATTACACATATTTTGATCATCTTTAATATACTTTTCAAATGTTTCCATTAATATGGTATTGTGCACTTTTCCAGTTTGAATATGATGTATTCGCAAACATTAAGAGGGCAGTTTTCTTCTAGGAACGAAGACCACCATTGATAATGTCGCTTTGAGACATTTATTCAGTTCTCCCCAGCGAGGAGTATTTGCAGCTTCTTTTCTAAGTTTGAATATATATTCAAACTGTACAAACAAACACAGTACTTGGAAAAATCCTCACATATACATATTTACATTAAGTGGGAGCTAACCACGCAGGCACGATGGATGCATGAATACCTCTGATGTAATGTTGTAAATCCCATTAGAATTGAACATTTTTGTTACCACTTTTATTTCCCTTGATCAGTTTTACCCAAGATTGAAATTTCCATTTATGAGGACCGCCGCAGCAGTGGCAGCAGCAGCAGTGGGAGTTCCAGTAGCACCAGCAGTGGTGGAGGAGGTGCGGTGGCCAGTCGTGCTCGATGACTGGCAGAGAGTCCCTGTGGGGACCTGTACTGCCGAGATGATGGCCTTTCTGAGATCCGAAGACTGAGATATCAGAGCACGAGGTTTTGATACTAGGCTACGACGCCTTTTCATAGTGGGACATGATAGGGGATATTTATGGGGGTAAAAGGCTGCCACTGACTTATACTGAGCCATACACAGAATTCAGCCATCAGTAAGGGTAAATCTAGAAATGTAACACTGGGGAATGATGCACTAATGGCTACCAAGAAATAAGTGACATTTATAAAGTATGAACAGATATAAAACTTCCATAAGGATCATGTTTTTCTCTTCATCATATTTAGCAAATAATTTTGTAACAGATTAACATTCTCTGTGCTCCAGGAACTGTCAAACATACTTTATTAAATGGATATCAGTGACTTTCAGCAACAACAAAAATATTAAGAACTTCCAACTGACTCTATTTGTACTGGTTTCCAAGTTTTGAAGAAGACCTAAGTGGTAATCCAATCTTTTTTCTTCCATTCCTTGCCTGTACAATAACCCCTCACACTCTGGGCTGCACAAACATTGTCCACATGGCAGATACAGTACCTGGAAGGCAGGTTTCTCAAACATCTGTGAAGCGTCATGGAATTTCATGTCATACTGTAATTGCCAATGGAAATTCTACCGAATATGGTTTGAGCATCACTGTGGGGGTTAGTGTGTTTGTGACCATAAATATTGACATTGATGCTTTGCAATCTAGATTTTTAGTGCATGTGTCAAACACCATTCCAAAAAGTTTATGGACTACAACTATTGAGCAGCAATACCCCTTACATGTTTGTATGTTACCCACCCACACCCGCCATTATTTTACAGGATGGGAACCCCAGGTGGCCAGAGCTGAACTGTAATTTTCAATTCTGACTACCCCACGGTTCACAAGATACTTACCAGTGAAGTTATTGGGTTTAAATATCCCTCCGTGGGAAACAAATTTGCTGCCAAGTCTCAGGCCAATAATCATTGGTTGTAGCTTTCTATTGCAGGGCCATTTAAATCCTCGTTGAAAAACAAAAAGTAATATTAGTAACTTCACCGGTAAGTACCTTGGGAGCCATGTGATCTTGGAAATTGGAACAGCTCTGTAGGATCCACTCGGCTCCAGTCCTGTAAAGGAAAAGGGGGTTTAGTTAGAGTTGGCCGCTTTAAGTTCTATACCCGTTCTTAGATTGATATAATGTACAGAAATTATCCTTTGAGATTTATTTGTGATGGTAAAACAAGGCAGCCTCCCAACAAGTTACATTTATTGAGCACATTTTATTTTATGTAATATAACCACATTGAACCTCATCATATCTTTTGCCTTAATTTCATAGGTAATAATAATAATTTTAAAACTGTAGCCTCTGAACTTTGAATCGTTTAAACACGGGGTACAGGGAGAATGACGACAAAGTGTTGAGTTTCAAAGTGTATGCCGTGTTCTAATGTCTTCCCATTTTCAGGACTGGAACCTATCATTCTCTTTTTGCATCTTATATTATTTATAGGTTTATTCCCAAAAGTGAAGCAAGCCATTTGTTCCCTATTCATTTTCAGCATAATGCAGGTCTTTTTGGAATTGTACAGAGCAATTTGCAGGTGCATGTTAACGCTATAGCTGTTATTACAGTTTTCTGATTGTCTCCCTGCTACAAAACTCACTTAATAGTGGTTTCATATTTATACCGAAAATGTTACTGCAAACTATTTTTTCTCCTTCACTATTGCACCAGTGAATTTTTGATAGATCTGTGGTGTCTGAAATTAAGCCACTTCCGCCGAAGGTCAAGATTATTGTAGTGATACCCTGAACCCCAATTTTCTCTTACCAAGGCCATAATGAAATAACATGAGAGAAATTGATTATATATACACATGTTGTCCACTTAACAAAATATTATGATGGTCAGTGCCTTCTAATCCAAAAGGATATGTTAATGTTTTAATGCAGTCACAAGTATTAAATGAAGTAGCCTCAGCCTTAAGATACATAGGAGGTGAGTTTATAAACGCTTCCATTTGCAAAACTCTTGCGAAAACCACTCTGAAAAATAACAAAATGTTTCTTTTTCTTTTTGTACTAGTTTTGCCATGAGCTTGCAGCTATGAGCAGGGTCATAGCCAAGACATTCCCAGTAGCTGGGCACCTAGCAAAACCAGTGGGACCAGGTAGAAGCCTAAACATATGAAAAGCTCTCTCCTCCCTACCACCCCCCCCCCCCCTCCCCCAGGGAGGCAAAGGAGGAGTCAGTGTATTTTAGTGCTAAATATTCCAGGGCTTGGTGGTGATTTGGCATATACAAGCTGCCAAGCCTGGGAAAGTGGCACCTCAAATTTTATTCAGGCTCTGTGCCCTTAGTGATGGTGATGCTAGGAAGACCAGGCATGGTCTGGTCAGGTCCCACTCCAGCTGTGCCACTGGCTGGGAGATTTGGATAATCCAAACTAACAGATGCCAGGGGCTGCTTTTACATAAAATGTGAATATGGATTGAGGTTGCCCCAGAACAATGTAGACAAAAGAAATATAATTTTAATGAAAAACTGATTAAATATTTAGCCATATTTCACAGATTTTGATAATAGAAATTGTTTATTACCCTATTCCCTATGCTAAAAAGCCATCTTCGCCTTCCTCCTGTAGACTGGAGCTGCTTTCAACTGGCCCATATTTAATATACTGTGAAAGTATTGCATTCAGTCTTCTCAAGCAAGCGGCCACTTACTCTGGTTATGGGGCAGCTTGGATCATATTTTTGAAATGTAGTGTATTTGTTTCAAAGGAAAAATCAAAACTGAAGTAGGTAAGTTTATTTATTTTTTTATTTACTCATTAACCCTTTGAGTGTCCCAGATCTGGCACTTCAGGGGCCCAAAAACGTAGTAACTGCATCCTACAAAGGTGACTCATTTTGCATGGGGAGATAACGTATATGCAGGATTTGATCTACACCGAGGAGTAACGGAAGGGGCAGGACTCTTCCCCTCTCGATCATCGGTGCTGGAACAATGATGTGATGGCTTTGGCAGGCACTCAAAGGGTTAAAACAGACACTCAGTTTGAAATGTGGTAATATGAAGGGTATACAGTAATTAAATGTTTACCACAGATTTGCACCAGAAAAACTGACATTATTTGACATGAGTTTAACTCATATCCACACTGTATGTAAAAGTAACCGCTGTTGTTTAACTGAGGGTTGCGCAAACTGTGGGGCACGTGGTGGTTACAGAGGCCTCACGTGGTGGTTAAATGCCAGGCGATCGCGTGAGGCCACTGCAACTTACCTTACCTCGTCTTCGGCAACGCAGTGTAATTTGACACCGGAGACAAGGTGAGGGGGGGGGAGTGCAGACAGGGGGGCGCAGGGGGGAAAGTTTTTGCACCCCTGATTTAACTAATTAGCATGGTTTTAACATCAGGTTAAATTAGTACTGTTTCAAATAGCATGGCTCACATACAGAAACACCTGTCATACCGAAAGGTGGCGCTACTCTCATCCGGACCCTAAAATATTGGTTTTCCTGGGTGGGGGGGAGATGGGAGGCCTTCTTATTATTATTATTATTTTTTTTTTAATGCACTTTACGTTGCGTATATACCCCTCCAATGAATATATATATATATATATATATATATATATATTCACTAAATTAAATATACTTTGTATATCCAAATTAACATCTATTTCAGGTTTGATGGGAGTAACGTCACTTTTAGGTATGACCTAAATTTAATTCCATGTGTTTATCTGAATGCCTTTTAGTGGATATGGGATGTTATGGGGCAAAATTTTGTTTTACGAAAGTAATGTATGTTTTCAGTTTTGGCAATAATATCAATATTTATGATATGATCATTGATAAATGGCTCGGTGAGTTTAGTGTCTTGTAACAACTTTCTGGTGATTTTTTTTCATTGAACTAAATATAACATTCTAGCATATTTTTCCTGCACAGAGAATGAGGGTCATTTACAATCGCTATCAAGTGGTTCAAATTCAACAACCACTTTTTAGTTGCATTCAAATGCACAAAAGTGTGATTCATGCAGATTTGGAGATACTCCCCCAACACAAAGAATCAAAACAATGTATTACAACTATGGGGAGAGTTTGCGCTTGTTAAGATAGATGATTGTACTACTTTTTACCGCCAGCTGTTAGGCGGCCTACAAAGTATGTTTTCCGGTTTCCAAAACTTATCACTGGGATACATTTAAACAAATTATCGTCAGATGCCGTTTAATTACAGTGTTGGTACATGACCACCAAAATGTTACATAATGTGTCACTTCAGAGATGCCCTTTCCTTGATACTTTAGCACCCTAAAAAAAAATACATCCTATATCTTCAATACAAAGCTGTCTGTACAGTATGTGTACTGCAATTTTCAAAAATCAAGTGTAAATATGAATGATGAATGTTGCTCTAACTGTACATCTTACCTCACATGTTGCTATTCGTGGAAAAGTTGCAAGTTCAAAAATGTTCTTCAGTTTATGAAATTGATGTAGTTATTCAGACCTTGAACAGATGACCAAGGGGTTTTCTTGAGACTTCCAAATCGACTTCTAACCACAGAGAACGCTCAACTTGTGATGATGCCAATGACCGTATCCCAAAGCATTCCTGATCTTCCAATAATCAGCACGTTGGACACGCAAAATCTCAAATTCTCAGAGATTCAACTTTTGATGGGAAATGAACTTGCATTGTGCAGGAAAAGTAATACGTACCCATGTAAGCCTTTTATAGGCATGGTTTTATTTTATCTCTTTTGCATGTTTAGGCAGATTTCCTGAAGCATGACATTGCGTTTCTAGACATTGGTCAAAATATTGGTAAATATTATGTGTATGATCACAATGTAAACAGAAAAAAAAGTCTTCACCTGATAACGTTTGCTGTTATTTTTGATGTGTATACCGTAATTTCCCCTTGTGATTTTATAAACAAATATATGGATTTTCTATGTCATGTACATAATTACATACGGTTATAGAGCTGCCTTGTGATAATAGTTTTTTGACCGTATTTAAAAGAAATTTGAGATGGGCCCAATGTGATTTTTTTGTTTTTTTTATTATATTATACTGGTGTCAAATGTAAGGTGTTTAGAATTGAACACAGTACTCTAGGTGAGGTCTCACCAATTAACTATAAAGAAGCATCACCTACCCTCTCTTTTTGCTGCTAATACCTCTCCCCATGCAACCGAACATCCTGCTGGCTGTCCACATTGTCGCCTACTTTTTAAGTCTAAGTCTGCTGAAATAATGACTCCCAGGTTCCTTCCCTCTATAGCAGTTGATTTTATCGTACCATTAATTCTGTATTCTGCCTTTGTATTTTTGTTACCCAAGTGCATTATTTAGCACTTTTTGGCATTCAATCATAGTTGTCCCACTCTTGACCATTCCTCCAATGTACCAAAATCATTAGCTATTTTGTTTCCCCCCCTGGAGTGTCAACCCTGTTGCAGATCTTTGTGTCATCTGCAAAAAAAATACCTACTTTCCCCTCCAAACATTTTGTAATGTTACAAATAAAGATATTAAAGAGCACAGGTCCCTCTACTCAGTCCCGGTACTCTACTAGTTACCTTCCCCTCCTCTGAATGTACTCCCTGCACAACAACTGCTGCCTCTTTCAACCAATGTCTTGTTCATTCTGCCACCTTTGAGTCTAATCCCAAACATTGCAATCTATCAGTCGTCTACTGTATGTGTGACAGTGTCACATGCCTTACTAAAATCTAGGTACAGTATGCAATGCAACATGCCTCTTTTACTAAACCAGGGCAATGGTTTAGTATTTAAAACCAGAGACAGAACATAAAACACAGACAAAGCTCAGTTTTTTGGGGGTTCTATAGGAGCTTGTTAGGTGTCCAGTATATTTCACAATTGTGTTTCAGCTAGTCTTGGCTGATTGGAGGTTGGCAACCTCTTACTTAATTTAAGCTCACCCCCTCCCACATTTAAATGGTTAAGGGCTCACTCCATAGCATCTTCCACACAGGGGAACTTGTTTGCTTGCAGGATGGTTGTGACAACTCTAATACAGAGTGCTTTTCCTGGTAATGTACAGGTTAATAAAGGCTTCAATCAGACTTAGAACTTTGCAACTAATATTGACAGATTTACTATAAATCATTCTTCCTGTTATTACACAGGTTATTAAGAATTTATATTAGCGTTAGGGACCCCTGAATTGTGGTCTGCCGTGCAGCTGGCTCAGGGGCTTACAACAATTTTGGCCAAAAATGTCAAACTAAAAGACCATTTTACTTAATATATATTTAGGCACTGTACCGTGTATGAGTTCCACTGGATGTGCTAAAACTGAGCTTTGTCTGTGTTTTATGTTCTGTCTCTGGTTTTAAATATATATTGCCATGCTCAGTAGCACTCCTCTGTGACATTCATATGCTTATATATATATGTTGTGGTTATTTTGGGGGTTCAATAGGAGCTTGTTAGGTGTCCAGTATATTTCACAATGGTTTAGTAAGCAGTAACCGCATTGAAGTGAATGATATTAACACATGGTAAATTAACCCCTGACATATTAACTGAAAAGTGTCGCTTTTTAAACCTTCATAAAGAAAACTCCCACATTTTTAAAGCACTTAGAAAATAGATCAGGACATGATTTATTGTACACCTTTCCAGATTGCATGACAAGCCTGGAGTGACCTTTTCATTAGGGTTTTCATGGAAAGTAAAGTCAATTGTAAGTATTTGTTCATTGCTAATTATATATCTGACAAAGCAGCAGAATTCCAGAACGTGCATTATTGATGTCAATTATACAGTAGTTAACCTACACCTGTTACTTTTTTTTCTACAGAATGTAGGTTAAGGTTGGGAATTCATTTAGTGGGTAGAAAGTAAATTATGTACATAGAAGAAAATCAAAATGTAAAAAAAACAAATATCAAAAGCCATTGGTTCATGCTCTACATTCAATACTGATTGCACAGTGGACAATCTCCTGCACAGGTTGGGTAAATAGCCGAGCCTCATGTGGTTGCTTAAAATGTAGACAATACGAGAGCTGATGTACATAGGAGAAGATTCCAAATTGTGATTTCCTGAAATAGAATACGGCTGAATCCACATTCCAAAGGTGTAGAACATTAACATATGGTAATGACTGATATTTTCCTAGGAAAAGTAAGCATATTTCTGGACTTCTGCTGCACTGATATCCAGTTCTGGTTCCTTACCTATTTTTTTTTTTTTTTGTAAATACCCATTTCTATGGAGTTGCTGTACTTTGTCTGATTTCGATTCTGTATTGCCGTCTTCCCATAAAAAAATGACTGAGCAATGTCTCACAATACCATGGCTTCCATGAAAACTCCCTGCGTCCTCCTCATTTCAAACATGCTACTATTTAATTTCACATATTTGAAAGTAGTTATAATAGGGTAGCTGGAACAATTACATTGAATATCGATTGTTTAACAAGTGTACCATAAACAGGTATCCGCACCAGAATTTATTTGCTTTCTTCTGGGGAACAGTGTCCCAGTCATTAGAAAGGAATGCTACACAGAGTATACCGTTTACATTTACATATGGCCAAATACTGTATGTCCTTTCCTGAAGCCCCCAGATAAAGTATGTGCACACATTCTGTGATTCTGCTGTCCACACAGCAATCCAACTAATACTTTCATACTCCCATGATTATCAGTAGCAGGAGGCATACAGCAGTCTTTTTTATTGCGGCAGTTTCAAGCCTCTCCATCTTCATCGCAAAAACTTGCAAGTTTACAGATGCAGCCACCAGTATTACTGTAGATCACTTGCCTTGGAAAATCTGGGGCAATCTCACAGCTAATGCCTCAACATTTCTGTGTGATTCCTATTGGCCCATCGGATAACACAGCAGGGGGTCCCTGCAGTCCTTGTGGTGCGTGCAAAGCACTTCACCGTGACTTGCGGTCTGTAGGGAGCTGTTTTTAGGCGTGGTCAAAATGGGTCAGGTGGGCGTGGCCATGATGCACATTTTCTGATGTGTGTGTGTGTCCAGCATTGAGGGCTGAGCATGGTTGAGGAAGGATCCACTCCCCTGCTGGCGATCTCCCCTCTTCATTGGCTCCCTGCCACACCATGTGATGCGTCGTCGCTCGAGATCACAATCCACTTGTATCCCCTGCTGGCTGACGCGTCACAGTGCACAGTGAGCCGGGGAGAGAGGCGCCACTGGGGACAGCTAGGGAGGAGGTTAAAGGGCTGGTGAGAGGCGCGCACCGGCGGCTGCAGCGGGACCTACTGTAGCCTTAGTTTTTACACAGGCAAGTGATCGGATACTGGTAGCTGCAGCTGTAATAGATCTCATAAAACATATTTTGGGGTAAATTCATTAAAAAAAAAAAAAAAAAAGGAGACTTATGAAGTATCAAAAGTTTGTGCACAATTGTGTTCATGAAGATCTACTGTAAGAACCTGCAATTCAGAGAACTTATATGCAGTTTTTGACCAATAAACAAATGCAATTTGTATTAGATTTTCCCTGTGGTGGTTTAAGTACTGTAAGGCTGAGGCCCCGATGCACGCGCCAGCGCGCCCGCACTGCGTCCAGGCGGCGCGTGGAAGTCACTTCACCGCTATCTGCGGTCTGTAGGGAGCATTTTTAGGCACGGATCGTGGCCAAAATGGGTCGGGGGGGGGGGCGCAGCCATGACGGGGCGGGGTCAAAACACAAGCACACAATAGTGCACTCAAGAATAGAAGAAAAATTAGGAACTTTTAAGAACTAAAGTAAGCAAATTATTCAGGAACTTCCCTAAAGTTACAAGGGAAATACTTATTGGTTTGGCCGTTGCATTTAATTCGTGTAATTTCCCCACAAACGCACTTTTAATATCTTCTGCATTCCCAGTCTGTCATTAACTTCTTTAGGACGAGGTGACCATGGGGATCAGTTGCAGGGACGCCAACGATGGGTTTAAAGAGGCTACAGTCTGTCTACTAATTACTAGACTTGGGAAATAGAGTCTCACTGATTTCATCTGACTCCAGCCTGCAGTACTAAAACTATGTTAAAACAGCAAAGACAAATTCACAGCCCCAAAACACACCAGGACAATCTGCTTTCCCACTACCTGATGTATTTGGCTCCCTCGCGCACCACGTGACGCGTCGCCGCACGGGAACACAATCCTGTTGCATCCCCTAGTGGCTGACGCGTCACAGCGCGTAGTGAGCCTTGCAGTGAGGAGGAACAGGGGCCGACTCAGGAGGAAGTCAGGAGCAGGTGAGTGGCCGTCGGATGCAGCGGGCCTCAGCCTAAGACATTTCAGGGCTAAACACATTTTGGCTCCAAGAATTTTGAAGCAGCGATATAAGCGGCCCGTTTCAAAAATAAATAGGATTTAAGCAGGGTGTGATGGTAGGGGTAAATATGGCTGCTGTTAATAAAGGTTATGTCTGCCATTTCCCTTACTTTTCAATAATACATTGGTATTGTATGTATATATATATATATATGACACATTGTGTGCTCATTTGCATTTAATTTCCCAGAATCCCTTGGTGCAGTGGGAGCACTGTATGCTAGTGATAATGGTTGAAAGGCAAGGTTGCAGACCAGTCTGAGACATGTGAATGTGCTCACAAGTGATATTCTTTATTGGCTATATGCTAACGGTGGAGGTTTTTTGTTGCCTTTTTCATCCACCATAACTTAAAAAAAAATATGTGTGTGTGTGTGTGTCTTTGCTTGGTTCCAGCACCTCAGTAGTCAGGGGTTAATGTGTTTGCAGGAGAATTGTTGCAATTTGGTCTGTGACCTTTCCCTGTATCCTTGTTATGTTGCAGTTCTACCCAGCAATCAAAGCCTGGGCATGTAGGTAGCTCCTGGCCCTGAGTGTTGCAATATTATGTTTTAAGTGTATAAAAAGGTGGGGAGGGAGACCTCTAGCTGCAGAGCCTGCAGAGAGTTACAGAGGTGTTGCTGTGACAGGGAGAAACTGCAGTGTCCACTCCAGTGCTGGTGTCAGGTCTGAAAAACAGTCCTGTAGGCCAGCGGTGCGCAATCTGGGGTGCACACTATTTTTTTTAGGGGAGGGGGGGGGCAGTTCCAGGGGACCACGTGAGGCCTCTGCAACTACACTTACTGTGGTTCAGAAGCTTGGTGTCAGGCGTCGGCATGGCAACTTGTCAAATGACACCACGTGGTCATGTGATGTCATGGTTGCCATAGTAACGTGATGTCAAATGACGCCACGGGTCACAAAGTGATGTCTAACTGAGAAGAGCAGGCGGGGGGGGGGGGAGGGCGCAACTAAAGTTTGCGCGCCCCTGCTGTAGACACTGGCAAGAAGAGAGAACGGGAAATCTCTGCAAGGATGTCCCTGCAACTTGGTATGCAGGGTATCCCCCAGTTGGGTATGTGTGATGTTTGTGTTTTGTATAGCTCTGGATATACTTTTCCAATAAATTAATTTTAGAAACTCTCATGTTCTGTCTGGCGATATTGATCCTTGGTATTAGTCCTGGTCTCCCGTGACAGGCTTTTTTCTGGTGTTAGCGGTGGGATCGACAGGCTCAGCACCGATATTCTTCAGGGAATATCTGTCCTGAGTGAGGTCTCCATTTTGAAGACCACAGAACTCAGAGTTACAACTGTACAATACTCAGACACACACCCTTACCAGTCCCTGTAGCTTAGTCAGCATACAGACAAGACTACAAGGATGCCAGCCAAGTATCGGTCCTGGACCAAGGACCAGATCGTACTCTGGTGTGAGGAGTGCTGAACACCTACCGGAAACTGCAACGACACAGCTGATCGCCGACTTGCAAGCGTATGAGGCGCAGCGCTCAGGGATTAGATCTGAAGCACTGGCCATCCCTGAGGAAGTTCCAGGCCCCTCCGGACTTCAGGAATCACCAGGCAACTCCGGTGAGGAGTCAGAGGAGGATTCGACAGAGCCGCCTGCAGCGGAGGTGGGCATGCCAGCATACATCCGGCGTGCGCTGGATGACCTAGGCAGCGAGGCCACCGCTGCTGAGTGAGTCACCCTGCTCCAGCTCCTGACTGCTCATGCACCCACCTGATCATCTCTGGGAAGTCGGAGGTTCCGTGCCAGTCGGGCACCCCGAATCAAGTATAGCAGCTTCACTGCGTTTTGCGAGGACAAGGATGACATTGATGGATGTCAGCTGCGCGGCAAAGCAGCCATGGTACACTGTGATCTGGACCAAAAGGATGTAAAGGACTACCCAATTGTGAAGGAGGTTCACTTGGCACGGTATGCTATTACCCCAGGAACCTACTGGGCCCAGTTCAGAGCCCTGAACAAGGGGTCCTATGACACGCACCTCGAGTTCTAGTCCAGGCTAGAGCACCATTCTAAAAGATGAATCGCCGGGTGTGAGGTAAACATTTTTAAAGCACTCCATGACCTGGTGGTCAAACAGTTCATACTAAAATACTTGACTGAGATATGAGAGTGGGTCACCGACTGCAAACCGGCCAACGCGAGGCAAGATGACTTTGTAGCCGCACGTCCTCATCTCCCGAGGTGGCCCACGGTGCCCCTTAAACCAACAGTATCATTACAGCCCCAAAGCCTGATGCTGCCCGAACCAGCACGAGCTCCAGTGCCTAACAGTACCCGGCCGGTGCCTACGAGTTCGTCCATGAACGGCGGTGCTTCAGGTGCAACCAGACAGGACACATGAAACACTACTGTCCCAAGCTTCTCCAGCCCCAGGGTGTAGGGTGTGGGCTATGAACCCAGTGACCCGTGCTGTCACCTGGATAGGCAGCCCAGACAATCCAGCACCCTCACCTATGTTCCCGATGCCAGTCGCAGTGATCCAAGCGACCATCCCCTTTGTTCCAGTCAAACCAGCTTCCTAGGATGCCATGGTCGATCTTGGTCCCATGGATGTCCGCATCAAGCACCTATGATCGGTGACCATTGGGGACCGGGTGACCACCGTGTGCTGGAATCCGGTGCCGCTGTTAATCTGGTTCGGCCTGATATGGTCAGGCTAGAGCACCTTTTATCTGGGGAGGGGATGAGGGTGACTCAGGCGGATGAGGGCAGCAAATCCCCAACTGGCCCATGTGTTCTTGGACTGGGGCGTGGGCCAAGGCATCTGCGATGTCAGCATTCTGCCGGCTTAGATGCTCCTGTACTGTTGGGCAATGACTTGGGTGGACTCCGCTGCAGCCGTACGATGCCGTAGCTGTAGCTGCGGTGACTCAGAACCAGAGTCGCTGGGGTCCCATCCCAGACTCGGCTGTGGTTCAGTGTCCCAATCATGAACCCATCACTTCCCAGGCCTTGGAACTCCCAGTCGTGGACGTTCCGGAGAAGGTTGACGGGTAAGTCGAGCAGAGCCTGCCTTAACTGAGACTGATATCCCTGACTGTGTGACTAGGGCCAGTGGGCCGGAGCAGAGCCAGACATATGGATGCCGTACGGACAGACCCAAGCTTGGAAGGCATGAGGCAGCATGCTGCTGAACAGTTCTCCGAGTCAGGATCTGAGCAGATCCTGTGGCGCCATGGACTCTTATACCAGGAAAAAGTCCCAACAGCTCCGGATAGACCATGGGCAGCCAAAGGTCAGTTAGTGGTATCTACTAAGTACCGCGCACAGTTGTTGCACTTAGCGTATGCGATCCCACGGGCAGGGCATCAGGTTGTTACCAGTACGAGAGCCAAGCTGACCCAGAGTTTCTACTGGCGGGGGTATCATGAGAGGCATAGGCATTCTGCCATACCTGTGATGCCTGCCAGCGAGTGGGGAGGCAAGGCGATCCCCCTGAAGCCCCTACCGGTGATAGGGGAAAAATGCCAGTGGGTAGCCGTAGACATCATTGGGCCTCTGATGATACCCAGTAGGTCAGGGAAAAGATATATTTTAACGGTCGTGGACTATGCAACCAGGTACCCGGAGGCGGTAGCTCTTTCCTCCATTGACACCTGGAACGTGGCTGAGAAGCTGACAGATATTTTTACTAGTGAGATCCTGACTGACCAGGGAGCACAGTTAATGAGTGAGCTGCTCCAAAGTCTCTGGGTTGCGTGCGGGGTGATTTATCTCCGCACCACCCTTATCACCCTCAAACCAATAGACTGTATGAGCGGTTCAATGGCACCCTGAAGCAGATGCAGCAAGCATTTGTGGAGGCCGAAGGAGGGGACTGGGAAGCACACCTGCAGCACCTACTGTTCGCAAATAGGGAGGTGCCAAAGGAGTCTACCAGTTTCTCACCCTTCGAGCTTCTATATGGGCACCGGGTCCCTGGACCGCACGACCTGTTCCGGGAGGGATGTGAGGGGGAGACCCCCACAACAGATGTGGTGGTGCTCCAATATGTGGTGGAGCTCAGAGATCGGTTGGCAGATCTGATGGGTTTAGCGCAGGCTAACCTCAAGGGAGCTCAGACCAAGCAGAAGTGCTGGTATGATAAGAGATGTCCATAGTAGAGAGATCATCCTGGGGCAGCAGGTGCTTGTTCGGAAGCCAACTCGCCAGAACAAACTTCTAGTTTCCTGGTCCGGCCCGTATCCGGTAATCCGGCGGGTGAACGAGTCAAATTACATGGTAGCTCTGGGACAGGAGTTAGCTAGACATCGGAGCTACCACATCAACATGTTAAAAGAATATCATGCGAGTGGACCGGTAGTGAATGGCAGTGTATAGTCCACAATTGGGAGATGAGGCAAGCAGAGCTCTGCCTAATAAGCTAGGGGAGGCTAAGCAGGGAGGCTCTGTAGAAGACGTGGTGTAAGGGTCCCAGCTCGCGGCTTCCCAATGGAAGCAGGCGCGAGAGTTGTTAGGAAGGTATGAGAGTCGGGACAGACTCACCTCACTGATCATCTGGTCAACACTGGTGATCAGAGGCCCCTTCATAAGTCCGCCTACCGAGTGTCTGTGGAGGTAAAGTGGAGAAGGAGATTGAGGAGATGGGAGTGATCTCCAGGTCACCGAGTCCCTGGGCCTAACCAGTGGTCCTTGTTCCCAAAAAGGATGGAACCACCCAGTTCTGCGTAGACTACTGGCAGTTAAATGCCCAGACAGTGTCGGATGCCTATCCCATGCCACGGATGGATGAGCTGTTAAACGAGCTCGCCGGGGCAAGGTATCTGACCACCATGTATCTGAGCTGGGGGTACTGGCAGATCCCATTGACCCAGGAGGCGCAGAAGAAGTCGACCATCATCACCCCAAGTGGCTTGTATGACATTTCCGTCATGCCATTTGGGATGAAGAATGCACCGGCTACCTTCCAGTGTCTGGTCAACCGCCTGCTAGATGGAAAGCAGGGGTATGCTAGGGCGTACTTAGACGACCTAGCGGTCTTTAGTAATTCCTCGGCTAACCGTCTTACTCATGTAGCGGCAGTCTTAGCCTGCATCAAGGAGGCCGGGCTAATGTTAAAGCTGGCTAAGTGCCAGATAGGGATGGCAGAGGTCGTATACCTCAGGCACAGGGTAGGCGGGGGGCATCTCAAACCTGAGCCTTCAAGGTGGAATCCATTGTGGGGTGGCCGGTTCCCAGAACTAAGAAGCAGGTGCAAACCCTTTTGGGGACCGCTGGGTATTATCACAAATTTGTACCTAATTACAGTGCTGTGGCCAAACCCTTGACTGACCTGACTAAAAAGAGGCTCCCTCGCATGGTAACCGGGTCACCGGAGTGTGAGAGTGCCTTCTCAGCTCTCAAGGCTGCCCTGGCAAGCGCTCCAATCTTAGCAGCTCCTGACTATGATAAGCGGTTCCTGATTCAAACTGATGCCTCTAAATTTGGCATTGGTGCAGTGTTGTCAGGTGGGTGCCAATGGAATTGAACACCCAATCATGTACCTGAGCCGCAAGTTATTAGATCAGGAGGCTGCTTATGCTATGGTTGAGAAAGAGTGCCTGACTATAGTACGGGCCCTCAGGAAGCTTCAACCATAGGTTTATGGCCGCCCGTTTAAGGTCATTACTGACCACAATCCCCTGAGCTGGTTGCAGCAGGTGTCAGGGGATAACGCCAAGCTGCTGCGGTGGAGTTGACCCTCCAAGAACATGACTACCGTACAGCATAAAAAAGGGAGTGAGCACGGCAATACCGATGGACTTTCCCGGCAGGGCGATCCCGGGCCGGCTTAGCTCTGACCTTAAGGCGTCACACTTGTGGAAGAAACTGTTGTGGTCGCTACCCCAGAGCGATCCGCTTAAGAGGAGAGGTGTGATGGTAGGTGTAAATATGGCTGCTGTTAATAAAGGTCAAGTCTGCCATTACTCCTACCTGTCAGTAATACATTGGTATTGTATTATATGTTATGTATATATGTATGTCTTTGCTTGGCTCCAGCACCTCAGGAATCAGGGGTTAATATGTTTGCAGGAGAATTGTTGCAACTTGGTCTGTGACCTTTCCCTGTATCTTTGTTATGTTGCAAATGTTAGTCCTGGTCTCCCGTGACACAGGGAGTCTCCGGACCTGAACCCCATTAATTTAAGGTTCGGGGACGCCCTGCTTTGCAAGATACAGTACTTACATCCGTAGAGGGTACCGGTAGCAGCTCCGGATGGGCTAGCTGGGGTTCTCGTAATGGCGGTGTTCTACTGTATGCTTCCACGTCCCTCGGGCCAATGGGAAGACGAGACATCATCTGATGTGGCTTCCTATTGGCCACATGTCAAGGACCTTTAAACATCACAGAGATGCCTCTGTATAGAGTGCCGGTAAGTATCTCTGGAAGCAGGTGATACACACAGCTGAAATTAAAGGGGTTCTGCTCCGGAAACCCCCTGCTTCAAACATGTGTAAAAAAATAAAATAAATCTCCAAATAAAATTGTTACAAGACATGACAGCTAACTTAGTTAGAACATAATACTGTAATTGCGTCCAGATGGGATACAGGAACAATAATATTAGCCAATTACTGCTGAGTAAGCAAAGGCAAACAGACGTGTGATGACTTTCCCAGGATCATTTTCACGGCCAAGCAATTGAGCCATACAACTGTTGGTCTAAGCATGACTGTCAGCAACTTACATTGATTTTATTGATTACACTACAGGAAGCAGATTTGTAAACTTCAGACTCAAGTTTAATTTGCAACATTTCCCCTGATCTGGTACTGGCGTCCCAATCCTCTTTCGATTTGGACGTTTGCTATAAAACTGCTCTCGCAGACGGTAGAAGAGACCTGTGAGATTTGAAAGTGTTCTGCACTATAATTACGTCCAGGGCCGCCAACAGAAATCTTGGGGCCCAGGAGAAACTAAAAGTGCAGGGCATCCCCGCTCCCTCTTTAATCCCCCCACCCCACAGCGTGCTGTTGGTTCCTGAGGGGAGGGGGGTTGGAGATGAGGGCCTGGGGGTGGGTAGTTACAATATGGGCTTTGGGGAGAGAGGGAAGGGGAGGGGGGAGAGAAAGAGAGGGGGAAGGAGGGAGAAAAAGAGGGGAGAAGGAGGGAGAGGGGGTTGGAGATAAGGGCCTCGGGGTGGGTAGTTACAATATGGGCTTTGGGGAGAGAGGGAAGGGGAGGGGGGAGAGAAAGAGGGTGAAGGAGGGAGAGAAAGAGGAAGGGGGGAGGGACAGAGAGGGGGATGGAGGGAGAGTGAGGGGGGGATGGAGATAGAGTAGGTATGAATGGAATTCATGTGAATCGGAATTCATATTGTCTGTTAGAATTCATTTTGTTTCCCCAGACTCTATTCAGACTGGACTGAGGAAGAAATATAAGAAAAACATATTTAAAAGAAATAATTGATTTGTAGGAAAGTTAGAACAAGTGAATTGTTTATAGTACATTTTGGGTACAAGATGAAGTCTGTCAAAGGCAAAGTTAAGAGTAAAGGCTTTGTGCCCAGACTTTCCCAAGGATTGTTAATAGTATTATTGTTTCATACTAACAAGCTACGCGTTGGTTACATTAGTAGCTAGGAATTCTATAGGAATCCTGTTTGAGAATAGATGGTCAGAGCAGAATAGAAATACATAGCCCAAGACTGTTCTCCATTGTTAACCTGTCCTTGCCTGAAGCTTACCGTAAACTGCCTCAAGAATAAATATATATTGTAAGTTCATCCCAAGGGGAGAAAAGGTGGGGCACAGCAACAGGGCAAAGAGTGGAGTTCAACACAACCAAAAAGTGGTTGAAAACAATTTATTAACAGGATGGCATGGGGGGCATCACAAATGAAAGGGCATAGCAAACTCTTACGTGTTTCGGGCATATCCTGCCCTTTGTCAAAGAGAATACAGATCCCTAGATTCTCACCTGTTATATACTCCTCCGGAGATCCAGTACTAACCAGAACCGGAAGTGATGTGTCATGCGCGCAGGTGTGCCTGCAGCATCACACGCAGCACACTGGTGGAGCTGGAGACGATCTTCCCACCCGCAATGGCGCCACCTATGGTGTGGAGGTCTTCGTAACCCATATAATCAGTGTGTGATGCTGCAGGCAATGTATCTTTAATGACGCCTGACAAACATGTGTAATGAATGCAACATGGGAAGGGGTAAGGGATGTTGGCATAGGAAGACTAATAATATTCCAATTAAACACTCACACGGCCATGTGTGAGTGGCTTGTAAATATGTTGCAGGGTTGGATAACTCTGTTACTGCATACACTTCCACTCTTGTGGTTAGGCACCAGGCTTCTTAGTTTCTTCAGTATGGTTCTCAGAAATGAAGAGACAACAGGGGTTTATGCCAGAAAGGAGGAATTGGGATGTATATATAATAAATATATGTGAATGACACTCACATGGCCGTATGGGAGTGACTGCTTATCACAATGTTCCAACCGTGATGACCTCGGGTAATCCTGATTGAAATTCTTATTTACCTGGATTTAGAACCATGCAGCTGATTATGACAGATCAATTATGATCATTCTTTCTAGTGTTGTACAGGTTATTAAGAATTGTGTTAGGACCTGTGAATTATGGTCATGCCTTGGAGGGGCTCACAGGCTTACAATGCTTTGGCCAAAGTGTTAAACTAAATTACCCTTTTATTCAAGAGATATATAGGTATTTCACTGTGTATTTTTGCCATTGGATGTACACTAGCACTGGGCTCTGTTTGTGTTTGTTTGTAGTATATATTGCCATGCCCTGTAGCAATCCTTTTACACACACACACACACACACACACACACACACACACACACACACACACACACACACACACACACACACACACACACACACACACACACACACACACACACACACACACACACACACACACACACACACACAACATTTTGGGGCTTAAATGAGCTTACTGGATATCTGTGTGTCTCTTAATTTGATTGTTTCAATTATTAATAAATTAGTGAGATTATTAAAATGTGATGTGTTACTACAGTATTGCTTTCATGACATTTTCAATGTCTACACAGCATGGCCTGATGCAGTCGTAACCTGCATGCAAGAGATAACTCAATTGTTTCAATGAACGTTCTAAGTACATATAATGGCTGTTATACACAGTTGAATCAAGGTAGTCCTATGATTGCAACTATTGTGATGGTACAGTTTGTGTCCAAAAAAGGATTACAGGACTGCTTATTTGTTAATAGGCATTACTAGCATATTAAGTAATATAGGCATAAAGATAATTTTGTATTAAAAGGTCTGGTATTACAGACTCTCAATGAATCTAAAATGAATGAATGAAAAAAATATCATGAATCAGCGGCGTTGCTTCGAGAGATATGAAATGCTAGAGTTAATATGATTCCTAGCTGATTGGCTAAAGGAGCAAGGCAAATGAAATATGTTTGTTGCATATACATCAATGAATGTTTATACATGGAGCTTAGTACTTGATCTCCAGAGGTGCATATAAACAGGTGAGAATCTAGGGATCTGTATACTCTTTGACAAAGGGCAGGATATGCCCGAAACGCATTAGAGTTTGCTATGCCCTTTCTTTTGTGACGCCCCCCATGCCATCCTGTTAATAAATAGTTTTTTTTAACACTTTTTGGTTGTGCTGAACTCCACTTTTTGCCCTGTTGCTGTGGACCACCTTTTCTCTCCTTAGGATCAACTTGCTGTTTAGCTTTGGCTGGAAGCACGCCCGGTAATCAAGAACTAACTGAGTCAGTGAGTACTATCTATATCCTTGCACCCTGGTCACACTTACTTTACACACTGCAAGTAGCTTCTCCTATAAGTGCGTTGGTGAAAGGGTTAGAACAGCTTTACAGGCTAAAACTTTTCCCATTAACCACTTAACCATTTGGAGTCCAGCCCTCAATGTGGTATCTACTAAAGTTGCTTCTGTGAGTTCTTATACAAGTTATATACATGATCAAGTGGGTTGCAATATCTGTTTAATCATTACAAAGCATTGTTATACCTGACTCCAAAATTTTGGACTTTATGAGATAAGGACAATTTGCCTTTGCCATACTCTGTCGCATTGTTTTTTGGATCACCAAGTCCAGTTTCTCCTACAGTAAATATATATTGTAGCTGCAAGAAACCTGTCGGAATCTGTATTTTCACACAACAAGGATCTCATGGTATTTTCTGTGCTTCCGAACCAGCATTGAATTTGAGGAACACAACATAAACAGAAGAGAGTGGATGAGAGAGAAAGAGGGGGGAAGGGGGACGGAGAGAGGGGGACGGAGAGAGGGGGACGGAGAGAGGGGGACGGAGAGAAGGGGGGAGAGAGGGAGTGGTGACGAGAGAGGGAGGGGGTGAAGAGAGAGGGTGGGAAGGGAGAGAGAGGGTGGGAGGGGGAGTAAAGAGGGAGGGGGTAGAGGGAGGGGGTGAAGAAGAGGGAGAATGAGAAAGGGGGAAGAGAGGGGGGAGATATAGGGGAGTAGAGAAGGGGGAGAGAGAGGGTAGGAGAGAAAGTGGAGAGAGGGGGTGAAGAGAAAGGAAGGGAGGGGGGTAACAGGAGAGGGAGGGATGGGGGTGAAGGGAGAAGGGAGGGGGTGGGGAGAGAGAGAGGGGGAGTAAAAGAGCGGGAGGGGGGAAGAGGGAGGGGGAAGAGGGAGGGGGAAGAGGGAGGGGGAAAGAGGGGGGCAGGGGAAGAAGAGAGGGGCTAGAGGGAGGGGGAGGAAGAGAATGGGAATGAGAGGGGGTTGGATAGAGGGCAGAGAGAGGGTGATGAGAGATAGAGAGGGAAGATAGAGGCAAAAGAGATGGGGTACGATTGAGAGAGGAGGGAGAGAGAGGGACATGAGAGAGGGGGAGAGATAGATGGGAGGGATGAGAGAGAGGAGGGACTAAGAGACGAGGGAATAAGGAGAGAGAGAGGGAGAACAGAGAGATGGGGAGAGAAAGATGGGGAAGAGAGAAAGAGGGAGTGGGAACAGAGAGGGGGAACAGAGAAAGAAGGGAGAGATAGAGGAGGGGGTGAAGAGGAGAATTTGAGGAAGTGGGGGAATGAGGGAGAGAGAGGAGGGGGGAATGAGAGATAGGGGGAATGAGAAAGAGAGGAGAGAGATGGGGAGAGAGAGGAAGGGAGGGGGAAAGAAAGGGGAAATGAGAAAGTGGGGGAGAGAGAGGGGTACAGAGTGTGGAAGAGAGGTGGATGAGAGATGGGGTAATGAGAGAGCAAGGGAGAAAGAGTGTGGAAGACAGGGGGAAGAGGGGGGAATGCGAGAGAGGGGAGAAAGAGAGAGGGAGGGATAGAGAGGGGGTAACAAGTGTGGGAGAATGAGAAAGTGTGGGGAATGAAAAACAGGGAGATAGGAAAAGCGGAGCCATGTACCCACTGCCTACCTGCTGCCCTGGATGATTGAGGGGGCCTATAGAGCTGCCTACTGGAGGGTGCCCACAGAGGTGCCTGTTAGGGGAGCCTCCCTTCCACATCCCAACAGCATACTGCCTTGACAGGCACCTCCAAGAACACCTTCCAGCAGGCTCACTTTAGCAACACCTTACAGGAGGCCTCCTTTACACTATTTGCCGGCAGGAGGCTCTGGCCCCTTTACTCACCGGGCCTGGGACAGGAGTCCCAGCTGTCCACCCTGTCTGCGGCCCTGATTACGTCTATGGAGAACTTTACTGTTGGTCCTCTAAGTTATCATAACATACAAGAAATATCACAGCTTCACACACCTTCTTGCGTTTAATGTCTTACTACAATCAATCACAATTCTATTATATAACCATCACACCACTGTATTGTCTTTTTCTTCTCTTTATTTAAGGCTTGACATCTTAAACATAATAATGGTAAACCAAGCTATGTTAGAAAGCTTCAACAGATTGTGGCAAAGTTCAGGATGTTATCTTCATGTCAATATTCCTTCAGGTTCCACTATACACCCATCAAGAATGGCACATTCAGGACAATTTACCTGTTAGGTTATAGCAGGGGTGTTCAACTCAAGCCCCCCCCCCCCCCATCCAACCCCCCCAACAGGTCAGGTTTTCAGGATATCCCAGATTCTTACAGGTAGCTCAGTCAGTCCTTAATTTGGCACACGTGGCTGTCAGTCCCTACCTCATCACAGATGCCTCTATCAGTCCCTGCTTCAGCACAGGTGACTCAATCTTTGACTGAGCCTCTGAGCAACCTGTGCTGAAACTGGAATATCCTGAAAACCTGACCTATTTGGGGGGGGGGAGCTTGAGGACTGCAGTTGAGCACCCCTGGGTTATGGTGATGCTTGGAATGTGAAAACTAGAACATTAGATATGTACAATAGCACGTTCAATATCTCTTCAAAGACACAAGTGACAGTTGGAAAAGCTGTGAAAAGTCCTTGTACTATATCAGTGTAACCCACACTTATGTGGGGAAAAACGCAAAAAGTGCTATGCCATACAAAAATCGCTTAAAAGTCAAAAAGAAAAAAGTTAATGGTTGAATTACACTTATTATAAAATATGGTTTTCTTTAAATTGCTTTCTGCAGAGCACTGAGCCAGCTCTTACAAAGGAATGACATGACAATTATTCCGCATGTTATTAGGACTCTGCAGTTGCATTAAATATGCATGGACAGTTAATAGGACTCTTAAATTAAATACAAGATGAATTCACTTAGAATGTTGCATGAATTTCATCTACAAAGGCAAGTTAAAGTCAAAATGTAATGACTAATGGGTTTTAGTATGCAGCATATACCAAAACAATATTTAACAATTAAATGTTTCCGTTTAATTAGTATTTATTTCAATTTTGTAGGGAATACTACAATTGACGTTTTCAATAAATTATTATAATGTAAAGCCATATCTTGTAACTCGAGTGTCATTATGTTAAGGGCTCATAAAAAACATGTTCAGTCTCATTCAGCAGGTTAATTAAACTGAAATCATCACAACTCACTTGTACATTAACCTTACATGTCTTCATAATATTTCTCAAAGCCGTAAATATGGTGGGATGTGATAAACATACATATGTATTTGGGACAAACTACAAGAAGAGATCAGTAACTACAGATGTAGCAAGTCTAATTGTTTTCGGCACCATGGGAGCAGCAGAACTGCGACTTCCCAAGTGCCGGAGAATTATCGCTGCAGAGGGTCTGATCCAGAGTTGTGACTTGAAGCACTTTCAGCCATGACTCCAGGGAAGGCAAGTCCTTCTACATCTGTATTTCATCTAATCTTTGGTTGCATACAAGTATGTAATATGAACACTGCCACACGATAGCAAATATTCATCTTTTTCATCCCCATTTTGCATCAACCCTCCTCCCCTTCAAATCAGTGAAACACTGTAAATCTGCATTCAGCTCACTCAAACCACATACTATCCGCCTCACCCTAATGGTATTATTGTATTGGGTAGGGGATTGATGGGTAACCAATTGGGATTTTCTTGGCAGGTTATTGTTATACAAGTGTAGTGTAAATGTTCAAAAAACAGATTATCTACTAAAAGAAAGTCTGTAAATAAGAATAAGAACTTCGGAAGCCAATGTCCAATAGCATTTGTGGAATTTGATTAACATCAACAGAATAATCATTTAAAGTAATACGGCTTGATGTAAATGGGGAAAATGCTTATCAATAGTCTTTCTAATAATTGGGAATGCTTAGGAAAATGCTTCATTGTGGTTCAGTATTAGGAAAACAACTAACGCTGTCAGCCTATAAGCCTCCTTTTGTTTAACCCTTTCGCAGACAGAGGGGCCTGCGACACATTACTCTGCAGTGAAAGGGCCAAGGGCCAAGATTGCTGGGCCAAGGGCCAAGATTGCTGAATCTACATGCCAGTTAGTCAAGATATTGAAGGCCCTCAAAAATGTACATACATATTGTGACAGGGTGAAGTCAGGTAATGATAGTTATGCCTGGGAAACATATATCTGAGTCCTGCATCCAGCACTCAGAAGGTTAACCCAGGAACAATGGTTGGGTAATAAGGAAGTGAGTAGACACACCTGAAAACCAGCATTAGATATAAGGAAGCCAATGCTTGTAAGCAGGTGGCTGTCTCATTCTACAGAGCTATCCTAGACCAGCTGCTATGCAGATGGATTCACAACTCTCTCTAAACCACATTAAGAACTGTTAATATTGTTTCCTGACTGTTGTGGTGTATGTTAAAGGTTTGCTAACTGGACATAGCCAGCCAGCCTGATAGATAGGGCTTGGATTGTTAGTAAGTTCTCCCAATGTGGAGTAGATGTTATTTTGCTTTTGTGTTGCCTTAAAGGGACAGTGTGCCCACATGTTTAGTTATGCTGTGGAGAAATAAAACCACTCAACATTTGCTTTAACCTGAAACTACACGTGTGGACTATTGTCTGACCTCGGCCACAGGCCGTCCTGCCACACATATAAATAAAAGTTTTTATATAAATAGGATTTTGCCTTTAAATCAAATACAATCAGTTATTATACCTACCTAGTGGGGCTGACGGTGCAATTGTATCAAAGAATGGCGTCTTCTTTTTTGTGTATGTCGACTGGAAGAGAGTCCTTGATCATCACAATACATTCAAGGACATTTGGAAAGGAGGATGCACTCAGTAATAAAGTTGCTAAAGGCACATGGACATTTTAACAACCTCTTCTTTGTTTTTTAAAGAGCACACGGTGCAACGTTTCAGTAGACGCAGTCCCTTCATTAAGAGCAGTGATAGTATTAGTATTTGTTATTATATAGAAGCATATACATAAAATATGATCGTTATTCGATTTATGTATATACATAAGATGTGACCAGTTGTTGGCATACAAGTAAAATCTATGGTGAGTGAAAGGAGGAGAGAGAGGGACTAAGAACTTGGATCTGGTTACTTTTCAAAGCTGAAATTCCCTGTTGACACACGACGCACGACGCACATTTTATATAATACACATGCAGGGTTCGAACTCAGGACCTTCCATATACTGGTACCAATACATTACCTCTACACAACAGGCTTGGTGTTACAAGACTGACCCTTTAAATCACACTGTCCCTGTGGTGTAGAGGTAGAGCAATGGTACCAGTAAATGGGTTCGAGTCCTGTATGATATGGTATAAATTATAAAAAAAAAATATAATAATTAATATTTTATTATATAATTTATAAATTGTAATTTTATTTTACTTATTTTATAATTTAGAAATGATAAATACCATATCATACATGAATCGAACCCAGGACCTTTCATATACGGGTACCATTGCTCTATCTCTACACCACAGAAACAGTGTGATGTCACAGACTCTAGAAACAAACAAAACATTTACATACAGATGTGTGTTGTGTCATGTGACCCTCCTCAGCGAAGCCGCGCACTAGAGCTGACAGCTGCAGAGAGGAGAGAGATCGAGATGCCGGTAAGTCCTCGCGCTCCCGCTCAGCCCGCGTTATATGCGGATTCACGTTGTAGCGGATCGCGCTATAATGGGGTTAAGCTGTATTTAGGGTCTTAAAAAGCATTTCTTCCTGGGATGCATGCAAAACTAGCAAAAAAAGAGACCAGTTTAGTTTCTTGCTGTGGTATGTTTAATACATATACAAATGCAATATGCTGCACATACAGGTAACAGTAGCATAACCCTGACAAAGAAATATCCTCCTCGGCGCTGGTCTTCACTCCGTGCTCAGTGCAAATGTATAAAAAAAAATATAAAAAATATATATATATATTAAAAAAACTGTGTATAATATCATATAGTGCAACACAATAAGCAATAACACTCAAGGGTGAGGCTAGCTACTACCATTCATCCTGTTCCCTACACTGGGCTTGGATTGCCTAAGGGAGTTTTGCAGTCGTGCAAGGTAAATCTGAGGACTGTCTGTGGGTTTCCTACGATTGGAGAGGCGCCAGTCCCTGATAGCTGATCTGAGGGTCGCATCATTGCGCAACGGAATGCATGACGTCACCATGAGAGACGGACACAGGGAGATCCAGGCATCAACTCCAGCGTCAACACCGAGTGCAAACTTCATTGCAGACACCGGCGAGAGCGGTGCCAACGGACTGAACAGACGGCGACTCCAATGGCCCTCAACAAGGCTTTATGTGTTGGAAGGATCTTAAAGGATGAAGTAGTATGTGAGTGATATTCCAGGTGTCCGTTTTATTAAACTTTAGTTACATAGTGGATCTGTTCTATGTTGTCTTTTTCCCCTTTCTTTTATGTAATATTATTGAGGATATCCCAGTGATCCACAGACCTTTACCTGTCATCAAGTTCGACCATTTTGTAAGTTACATCCTCTTGTCAGGCACTGTTGTTGTGCTGGTATGCACTAGGTGCTACAAGCAAAGGGGTTTATTATTTGATTGATACCTCGTGCAGTAAAGATAGCACACCTAATTGCAGCACAGATGATTAATGGGATTTTTTTTATAATAACATCTTTTTCTACAAGTGATCTACTGTTGGGTATCCACATCTGGTTCCAATTTTACATTTACGGAGGTGTTATTGCTTATTGTGTTGCACTATATGATATTATACACTGTTTTATATATATACACCTCAACCACCTTATAATGCTGTGCTGGGGTCCAAAGAATCACATCGCGTTATAAGCGGATCGCGTTAGAAAGAATGCACAAATGTGTGCATTGTACAATAAAGTATTTAAGATACCAATAATCGTGTTGTAAAGTATTCAGAAATACGAAAATTGGTTGAGCTGTATATATATATATATTAAATATTTTTTCTATACATTTGCACTGAGCCCGGAGTGGAGACCAGCGCCCAGGAGGATATTTGTTTGCAAAAATATTCTTGCTAGGATTTGGATAAATCTTGGGACCACCTGGCTGCAGGACTCCGTAATTAAGTGGACACATCACTTATTGCACGTATTTACGTTATTATATTTGATTTTATATTTGCATTGTAACATATTACTTGTAATCATATCATTTATATATTATATGCACCCATTTTGGGGGTATAGGGCTATAGTTGTGTATTTCTCTATCTATAACCCTGACAAAAGAAACAGAAATCCATAAAGACATGCTCCAACAAATGTATATGACCTTTGAAAGAATATTGTTTCCTCTTGGTAGGTTTCTGGGCTTTTTTCCACTCCCTGCGGAAGGTGAGTCACTAATAACCTCATTATCTGGGTCACTGACATGCTTTACACAGTACAATAGGCTCTCCTTTATGTTGAATCTGATAAATCTCAAAGAACACAGTAGATTTATTAAATGTTAGAGAAGTATCACAGTTAAAGGTTACTGCTCTGAAAGGTAACATCTTCTGACAGATTTTCGGGACACCTGATGGAGCAGCTGTGGAATAGCATGTTTTTCTCATGCACTTAGCTAAGAGAAAACCAAGCGTCTCCAAGCATGGATGATCTGGAAACAATAAACACATTCTCTTCTAACTTCTTGTGATTTAATCTGAGGCTTATAATGAAACCACATAAAACCAACATTTCAGACCTGTCAAATAACTGGAGGTGGGACGGAGGAGAAAGTTTTGAAAGAGGTCGATATTCTATCGTCTCAAATACTACCGGAATAACTGGCTTCTAAATAGAAGCCTGTTACACTTCAAACGATGCATTCCCACCTGCTCTTTGTAAAAATAGCTCTTTTTTTAACTTACAAATTGCCCTTTATTTTCTCTTTTTTTTAAATCCTTATTATTGCCATCATTTTGACATCGTGTTACAGTTCTCCATTTCTGAGTTTTAGCCCACATATTGCTCCTGCAAGAAGTGTGTGTTAGTGGAAGATTTTAATACATGGATCAGTATACATTACATTACATTACTAGCACATGAGCATTTAAGTCAGGTATCTCAACCTCAGTCCTCAAGGGCTACCAACAGGTCAGGTTTTATGGGCATCCCTGCTTCAGCACAGGTGGCTCAATCAGTGGCTCAAAGACTGAGCCACTGATTGAGCCACCTGTGCAGAAGCAGGGATGTCCATAAAATCTGGCATGTTGGTGGCCCTTGAGGACTGAGGTTGAGGCCTCTGATTTAAGGCCTCAAGTACACTAAAAAGTATAAGAACTGCTAACACTTTATGGCTGTAATACATGGCACAAACATATAGTATTAAGCATACAGTATTGAGAGGGTCCATGCATACTTATTATGGAGTAACCTTTTATAGTAGTAGGTGTGTTGTAGGGTTGAGTTTACCTGAAGCAAGTAGCAAAAAAATGTAAAACTAAAGCTAGCTTCCAACTACATTAGTCGTAGCAGGGCTGCCACCACCGAGATAACATGGGCAATCCGAAGAGCAATCATTGCTGAAGACACCGTCTACCGTCTGTCCCAAGGTAAAAGCCACTGTTGCAATGGCAATGAAAGGAACCAAGGTCATTATGACAGACGTGCTCGCACAGAGTTGTTTGCTCCTGGCATTCATTTATATCTGTAAAAAACAAAAGAGCCTTGTGTGACCGAGCATGTCCCCAAATGGAGGTTATTTACTAAAATCTCACAGATGGAAAGCTAGGAACAGAGAAAACCCGGGCGCTCCCTCTGAAGAAAGTGATAAATGGGGAAAAATGTAAAAAAGTTTTTACAACCTTGAAACAGTTGTGCAAGGATCCCCTCAGTGACGGTGTCTCTCCTATGACTCTGACCCTATAGGATCTATCCAGGATCCCTTTTGTGCAGGGAGACAGGGAAAGAAGGGGGAGCACAGGTAGAGGGGTAATGTTGTGGTATATAATGTAAAAACCTCTAATAAAGCTCTAATTAAGGTGGTGGGAGTAATAAAAAAAAGCAAACACACTTACACGGCCTTGTGTAAATGCTATCACATCAAGGTATCTTTTGCGGTCCTCTTTGTTCCTCTTTTTCTTTTTCTTCTGTGGTGGTGTGTTTCCTCTTTTCTTTTCTTCTGTAGGTCCAATGAGATTCTTCTATTCGCCGGCGATTCTTCCTTCAGGCGTAACCCTCAAGTTAAACAGAGAGATGTATACGTGTATGAGCGATAAGACAAGTACTCTTGGTATGCAATGACCAACTGTATTATAAGACAGTATAAAAGAATACAAACACTCACACGGCCCAGTGTGAGTAAAGCCTATGTGGGAGGTATCTTTACTTCTTCACATGTGGCCAGCGTGTTCAATCAGGGTAATCAATGCTTGTTGTGCACGTTGGGAAATGATGAATAAAAATAATAAAATACAAAATGTATCAAATATACAACTCACACGGCCTTGTGTGAGTGGACTCACGTAGGGGTATCTTTAAAAGGTGAGTGATGATTAGTGGTAATAAATAGATGAAAAAGAATATATAAATGAATAAATATATATAAAAAAAATGATATTCACACGGCCATGTGTGAGAAAGCACACATAAAGGTATCTCTGATGTATGTTGTTCTCCCCTCTGGGGAGAGAGGCTAAAAAACTCCTTCCTCCCAGTGCAAAGACACGTGTTATTGTCCGGTGGGTAGAAAATGTACTTTATTAAACTAAAACACTTCAAAATAGAACATGAATTGTAACACAAACTGTGAATGACAAGAAATAAAATTAAAAACAAAAGAAATGGTGCAGCCAGTCTTTAATGAAGATGGGAACGCAGGGATCGGTGCATGCAGCTAGCTTGCTCCGCGTCCGGATATGCTGCTGCGTCGCTCCGTCACCTACTCCTTGACGGTGGCTGGAAATGTCCAAAATGCTGACAAAAAACGAGCAACGCATTTTGCCACTTTGTGGGCTTCCTCAGGCTCCGTAGATTAGGAGGTAAGGCTGGTACCGGTATATGTACTGCTGGTAGCCAATCCCCTTTCTTGTCAGCGTCATTGAACTCCATAAAACAGATATATGTCAATTAGATGCTCTCCTAATGTCCTCATGTTAATAAAAGTTAATGTCGGCTCCAGACATTAGTATGTGTACCTGGGAGAGCAGATGGTGTTATCCCCCCCGAGAAAATTTCTCAGAAAATGATTTTCTCCAAAAATCAATATGTATAAATATGTGTGTTATCAATCAACCTTCTAGAACAATCCATTTTCATATATATTTGTTCATTTTGTATTTTATTTTTCATGTTCATCTTTATTTTTATTATTATTTTTATTTGCATTTCTCTTTTTATTCTTTTCAAGTTTTCACTATACCACGTATCTATAGATAGGATTTTTTATGCATATGCACAGTATATACTGTAGCTCTTCAATATGTGCCCACTCACCCTGATTTTCTCTGACTCTTTTCAGACCCAGGGACGTACTACAAATTATACTTGATCAGAAATGCCCTTGTACGTTTTAATCACTAAAGATATACATTTTGAACATTTATTCCCATTTTTAGTTTTCAAAATATAAGTATTTTAATATATCTTAATATATATATTTTTGTTTAATTAACAATATACCTTGTCTGTATTTTACATGTTATGGGACTTCATACTAGATGATATCCATTTTTATGGAATTTGTTAAATAGACAAAAATATTTGTCTTATGTACTTTGTTAAATAGACACATATATTGTTCTATTCATATATATAGAACAAGACAATAGAAGAACCAATATAATTTCCTTCTAGTTTTTCACTATGGTAGAGGCTATCTCTAACCATGCATACATTCGCATACATTTGCACATTTACATATGTTTCACATACTTCAAATAGGTTTCACCTGTGTTAATTAGCACAGAATTTAGATATGTCACATTATTTTATTCACTATATCTGACGCACTTCATTTATCTAAGTATTCACATAGAGACACTAATTATTAGTGGTAATTTGTTTAATTAACTTTAATGCGTGTACAAGCAGACACACTTTTAAATACACTATTCGATTGTCACCAATCACATTCACGTTTCAAGACTTTTAAGAGTCATAGTAAAACATATCATTTAATTTACACTGCTCACGAGGGTCTGTTAATTAGACAGCACCTGTAATTTACCACATGATTATCACTACCACATACACATCTTTAAATTTTTCATAAATCCCACATTCAATTATATTGCTCACAAAAGTAGGTTGATTGATAACACACATATTTATACATATTGATTTTTGGAAAAAATCATTTTCTGATAAATTTTCTCGGGGGGGATAACACCATCTGCTCTCCCAGGTACACATACTAATGTCTGGAGCCGAGACGAGTATCTCCAATGAAGCTTTTATTAACATAAGGACATTAGGAGAGCATCTAATTGATATATATCCGTTTTATGGAGTTCAATGACGCTGACAAGAAAGGGAATTGGCTACCAGCAGTACATATACCGGTACCAGCCTTACCCCCTAATCTACGGAGCTTGAGGAAGCCCGCAAAGTGGCGAAACGCGTTGCTCGTTTTTTGTCAGCATTTTGGACATTTCCAGCCACCGTCAAGGAGTAGGTGACGGAGCGACGCAGCAGCATATCCGGACGCGGAGCAAGCTAGCTGCATGCACGATCCCTGCGTTCCCATCTTCCTTAAAGACTGGCTGCACCATTTCTTTTGTTTTTTATTTTATTTCTTGTCATTCACAGTTTGTGTTACAATTCATGTTCTATTTTGAAGGGTTTTAGTTTAATAAAGTACATTTTCTACCCACCGGACAATAACACGTGTCTTTGCGCTGGGAGGAAGGAGTTTTTTAGCCTCTCTCCCCAGAGGGAAGAACAACATACATCAGAGATACCTTTATGTGTGCTTTCTCACACATGGCCGTGTGAGTATCATTTTTTTATATATATTTATATATTTATTCATTTATATATTCTTTTTCATCTATTTATTACCACTAATCATCGCTCACCTTTTAAAGATACCCCTACGTGAGTCCACTCACACAAGGCCGTGTGAGTTGTATATTTTATACATTTTATATTTTATTATTTTTATTCATCATTTCCCAACGTGCACAACAAGCATTGATTACCCTGATTGAACACGCTGGCCACATGTGAAGAAGTAAAGATACCTCCCACATAGGCTTTACTCACACTGGGCCGTGTGAGTGTTTTTATTCTTTTATAATGTCTTATAATACAGTTGGTCATTGCATACCAAGAGTACTTGTCTTATCGCTCATACACGTATACATCTCTCTGTTTAACTTGAGGGTTACGCCTGAAGGAAGAATCGCCGGCGAATAGAAGAATCTCATTGGACCTACAGAAGAAAAGAAAAGAGGAAACACACCACCACAGAAGAAAAAGAGGAACAAAGAGGACCGCAAAAGATGGAAAGCTAGGGCATAACCAGTGCACCGGATTTATCAAAGGGAGAACTCAAATGAGCTAACTCCTTATATACGTATATTGCCATTTTGTGCACTGGTTTTGTAGCCAGAAGACCTAGGTTCAGGGATAGCCAACTCCAGTCCTCAAGGGCCACCCACAGGTCAGGTTTTCAGGACATTCCTGCTTAAGCACAGGTGGCTCAATCAGTCACTTTATTGAACCACCTGTGCTAAAGCAGGGATATCCTTAAAACCTGACCTGTTGGTGGCCCTTGAGCACTGAGTTGGCCACCCCTTGCTTTAGTTAGTAAATCCTCTTTAAATAATGAAGACCGTAGCTCTGGGCAAGTAATGGTTTTATCTGGCCACTGGGGATTGTTTTCTAACACTGACCAACATCAGTATACACGAGGGGTGACTCAAAAAAACAGCGGATTCGCAGAAACAAAATAATTCCCATGAGCCATTACCAAGTAAAATAAATAACCTATTCCGAAATCCTCTCCTCAAACAGCGATGTCCAAAAATAATGCAGCATTACCAAAGCTATTCTTCTTTTGTAACTACATCATTTTGCCTTTATTACTCTGATTACATTCTCCATTGTGGAATCTTGCAGGAATTATTTTATTTGTGAGAAGTTGCAGTCAAATAATTTTTGCTTGAAGTGTGACCTTGCAGGGCAGATTACAAATGCGATTAAACACACATTAAATTGTTTTAGAAAGTTACAATAGGCATCGAAAAGTTACTAATGACACCAAAGTGAGTACTTTCATTTTATAGCTACTGCAATGTAATTTTAGAAGTAGAAATACTGCGTTAACCAAATACTATCAATGAGATGGCAAATACATATTTAGGGATCTATTTATCATAATGATTCTTTTAGTGCCTCTTGAATTACCTATTCCAATTCTATGTATATACCATTAATGTAAGAAACCTGTTCAAGCTTATTACATTTGATATAAATCTGGGGAGGTTTCTGCCATCTCTGACCAGGCAGATTTTTTGATACTTAAAAAAGAGGAATAAATGTCGCTTTCGAATATCTGACCCTCTTTAACACCTCCATACTTGCACCTACTGACACTCCCATCACTCTCATAGTGACATTAATTGAGCAACACAGGACATCCCACCACATCTCCAAATGTCTCATAGGGCGGCAAGAGGGAAAATGTAACAGCAATCCTGCTTTCCTTCTTTTTATTTTTCTTAATAGATGTGGTATTGAAGCAGGGGGTCTCTGGAGCTGAATTACATTAATTTCAGCTCCGGGGACCCTCTGCTTCCAGAGATACTTAACTCCTTAGGGGGCGCCAATATCTGCTGCTCAGGTTTAAAAACCCCAGTCACATGGGCCAATTGGAAGCCGCAACGGATGACGTCACAGCTTCCTATTGGCCCATGTGATGGGACAGTTAAACCTGAGCAGGAGATACCGGCGCCCCCTAAGGAGGTAAGTATCTCAGGAAGCAGGGGGGTCCCTGGAGACTAAATTAATGTGGTTCAGCTCCGGAGACCCCCTGCTTCCTACCTAGTGAGGGAATTATTATTATTATTATTTTTTAAATAGTGCTTGCCTAAGGGCAGCACATAACCTAGGGATAGACCTGCCCCTTCCACTCCCCTTTACCTCAGGTTGCACCCCTTACTTGCTTCAGGACACCCCCTCTCCCCCCACATGTACACCCCCCAATAAATGAATGAAACCCATGCTCTTGACAAAAATTATGTGCATTGTCTATAAATGCCAATGAATTTTGACCAATCAGAGAGCAGGGATTGCATTAATACCCCAAATTTTAAACAGTCCCGTCTATAATAAATATTAGTTCATGAACTAGGTAAATTAAATTGTAAATCGTACCACGTACCAGGCAAGGTATGGTGATGTCAAAGCGGTGTGTTCTGCCATTACGCTAATGCAAAGAAAGGCATTTAGAACTTGCCGTTCTTAGCATAAACGTGTCAAGGAATTTTGTAATCATTTTGTCTGTGTGTGATTATAAAGAGAAGTTAATGATGAGGGGATAAGCCGTACAGATAAATAGTAGAACAGCATTCCTTCCCATCAAATTTCCACTTTATACCTGCATCAAAAAAAATGATTCACGTCTGAGTTGGTGCAGAAGATCGGTGTCAAATACAATAAGCATGATCAGCACGTTTTTTACACTTTCGCAGGTATGAAAAGGATAATACAAGTTTACCGTGCGTCAGGGATCTTTTTTTTTGACGCTTAGACATTTTTCCTTTAAATTTGCAATGGGGTATCACTTATGTCAGAGATTCTCAACTCCAGTCCACGAGATCCCTCAACAGGTCAGGTTTTAAGGATATCCCAGCTTCAGCATAGGTGGCTCAATCAGTGGCCCAAAAACCTGACCTGTTGGGGGGTCTCGGAGCCTGTAGTTGGGAACCCTTGACTTATGTTGTAATTATTTCTCCCAAGCTTATGTAAATGTCAAATATTTGAATATGTTTTCAGTGCTGTATTTGCCTGGGGGAATTCCTGGAGACTGAAGATAAGCTACTCCAGTTTATATTCAGTTATTAATATATTCCAATGTTGCATATTTTATTCCCATTAAAATTAATGGATTTTCTGGTGATAGCTCTGGTGTTAAACTTTGAAAATGCTATTATCTGGGTTGTTTTTTTTTTTTTTACTTTGTATTACCATATGTAATGTTGTAATGATGTTTAATTTTTGGAAACCCAATAAAAAAAAAAAAACCATTACAAAAATAAGAAAGAATTAATTTTCATGATTAAATCTGACACAAAGTTTATTTTAGTTTGGAAAAAAAAAACCTAAGATGTTTAAGACAGGTTGTTAGAACCTTGGTAGGCCTTTTGTATCTGAAAATACTGGTTGATTTGGGCAACCGCCCACAATATAAAATACTTTGGTTTACTCACCGATACATTCATGGTGTGTGCCGGGTTTTGCTCGGAAGCCTGGTTGACATTGGCATGAATATGCTCCTTCTGTATTGACACATAGATCGCTGCAGTCATGGGTACCAAGCGTACATTCGTCTACATCTGAGTAGCACAAAAGCAAAACTGGTCATAAATAATGAAGGTTAATATTGACAATGATAATACTGTATTGTTTAAGAAAGTGTGGTTACATGTTCAAAATGTGTAATTGGTTCATTAAAAAAAATGATATACATATAAAACCCTGAAAGCTCAATGCACTCTGTCCACAGATAATGCAAGTGGGAATGTATGTAATTAGCTAAACACAAATGGTGAGTTATGGTGAGTAAAAAAAAAAAAAAAATGACAAAAACCTTCAACCGCACAATGTATAGCAAATACAAATATCACTTGTGAGCACATTCACGTCAGACAGGTCTGCAACCCTGCCTTTCACCATTATCTCTTAACATACAATGCTTCTCCTGCAACCAGGGCTTCTGGGTAATGACATGCAAAAGACCCAAAAGATTAAGCAACTGTCTGAGTAACTTTACTGGCCATACACTTCTTTAACCCAGGCTGTGCTGAAAAGCTGTGTAATACGGCAGAAAAAAACTTATAGGGGTCCATGTTAAAATGGACAAGAAGCAAAAAGTAGCACACAGTGAGTGCTCATTTGCATGTAATTACCCAGAATCCTTGGCTGCAGTGAAAGCATTATATGCTAAGAGATAATGGGAAAGGCCGGGTCCAGACCTGTCTGAGACATGTGAAGGTGCTCACAAGTGTTTTTTCGCTGTACATTGTAAGGTGGAGGGTTTTGGGCACTTTTTTTTAATAACTATAACTTATTTTGTGTCTGGTTATAGTCACTATCAGCTTCACATTGTATAGTAAAACTAACCATCCTCACATTGATGAGCCCCAAAAGGTTGAAACAGCTGGCTGTGAGTACGTTTATTGGCAATGCTGAAAAGCTGTGTAATAGATAAGCCTAAGCCTATTGGGGTTCATGTTAAAGTGTTTAAGAAGCAAAAAGTGAAGCACTCTGTGATCATTAGCCTTTTATTATCCAGAATCCCTAGCTGTAGTGAAAGCATTGTATGCAAAGAGATAATGGGGAACTGCAAGTTTTCAGAAATGTGATTAAGTTTTTTGCGATTAACTAAACAAAGTTCTTAAATAAATACAGTCTGCATGATTCTTGTTCCTTCTGTGAGAGATTATTTTGAATGATGAATTTTTAACCACAATACAGAGATTCTAATAAACAAGCCAAGCATGGTTTCTGCACTGATTCAGGAACAGAATTAAAGATTTGAAACACGTTTGCAGGTTAAAAATCCGAATTTTGCAGACTCAGCGAATATTCAGAATGTATTTTCTAATCCAAGTGAAATAGAAGCCAAAACCCAACACGGCTTATCTTCAAATGTAATTATTTTAGCGTGGTTTTTTTTTTTGTTGATGTGCAGGAGGATGTTTTTTTTTGTTTCTTTTAATAGAATTTAATAGAATTGTCAAACTGTTTTCAACATTTTGAAAAAAAAGAAGAAATGTAAGTTCTAAGCAAACCAAAACACCAGTAAACTGGTACACACAGGGTTAAATATATACAAATATTATAGAATATTTTATATATATATATATATATATATATATATATATATATATATATTGTCCCGTACAGCCCACCTGAGAGCTCGTGACCTGCCCATGGGGCAAGGGTTAATACTCACGCTCGCAAGCAGTCCCACTTTTCAACTATGCAGAGGTGCCTCAAATGGACACTATCACCTCTACAGGACAGGGGTTAATACACAACTCGCAAGCTGCCCCACTCATTACCTTTGCAAAGGTCCCTCAAATACGTTAACATCTCCCCTAAATCCATCCCAATATACCAACTGTCACGAACAGCACACAAGTGGGCACGTGACTTAGATATGCAATCAGGGTTAATACATACGGCTACTCTAGCCAACTCACCTTTCTCCTTCACAAAGGAACCTCCTATGAGTTAATATTAACTCAATTGCAATCATATCTATACACTGCCATCACCCGAGATAGTTATGCAAACAAAAGATGTGAAATTAATATTTGTGAGTGTCCCAGGTGCCTGTTTATTATAGAAAAAGCTATGCACTTTAACACATAAAAATCAGCTCTAGCAAAATGTGTCTGAAAACATAAATACTCTCACCAGAGCGTGTTCATTCAGAGACCAAAGCATTACTTATGTATTTAAGCATTACTTATATTTATATGTAAAACATATATATGTTTTAATATATATAAAAATACAGTACAGAAAAAAAATATTCCAAGAAAGTTACAATAAAATGTAGAAGAGTATCTCAAAATAAAAAGGATATAACATAATATAAAACCTATACATCACCATATGTCATATGTTTTCTCCAGAGAGGACACTGGTTCAGGAACCGTACTCTCTTATGTAGTTTTCTTTCCCATTGAAACATAAACCCAGCTCCTGTCGTAAATCAGCTGTGAGATTGATGGTTTTACGACAGGGAAAAAAAACTCCTACAAAATGACGTTTAACTAAACCCTTCAATATCTAAATGTATTCATAACTTTCTTTAACTAATACTCGCGCACACACACACGTCACATCAATACATTCAGGCACTCATGGTGGACATGACAAGACTAAACATGACCGTCTTAATCCTAAACCTGAGCGACAATGAATATCTGCCCCTTATTACCTCTTAAACATACTGTGTGTGATGTCAGAACGTGCCCCTCAGTGACACGATTACAGATTTGTAACTCGTATTATGCAAGGAGATGACATCATAGGATATTCTCATTTTTAAAAAAGACACTGTTATTTAAAACTTCCTTAGCAACACCCCCATCCATAAACACCTGGAAGAAAAATGCTTTGAAAAACCTTTTGTTTATGTTAGAGCATCCATCTCTAGCAGAACATATGTCCTTATCTCGAGATCATATCAGTTGTTATCACTAGGCCTGCAAAAGGTGTTACCATACCATAAACCATTGCTTTGGATTTGTAGCACCCAACTTCAATCAAGCCCCTTTGAAGCTCCCACAGACATGTCAGAAACCCCAAATATTGTATTTTAAAATAAAACTCCAATCACATTAACCCTTGAAGCACCAGATGGATTAAAATACACAGAAAGACAAATGCAGAGATGTATACTGAGTATTACCTGAATAACAGGAAAAGTAATAAATTGGTTCGTAAGCAAACAAAAGTCTGTGACATCATCACAAAAGTGAAAACATTAAAATGGCAGTGGTCTGGACATATCACAAGAAGAAATGACTATTGTTTGACAGGGATGACCCAGAGGCTGCAGCCCCGCTGCCTGCGCTGCATGCGCGTCTGCGAGGCAGGCAGGGCGTGCAGCCGAGTCAGCCGGTCTGCAGAGAGCTGCAGGGGGAAGACAGGGGGGCATGATGGGGAGTGACGGGGCTCGGCCGTGATGTCACCTGGCAGGTTCGCCTTCATTGGCTGAACCACCGGGGGGCGTGGCCTAGTGCTACGTCGCGACTCCTGCTCTAAATTTGCAGGAGTTTCTCTCAGCGCGGCGGCCCCGGCCCCATTGAGGGGCGGCTCTTGTCCCTGCAGCCACAGCGGGGGCGCTGCAGTAGCCAGCGGGGACCTGGCCTTACTGTATTCCAAGGGTGGCTAGCAAAACACCAAGATTATGACAGTAAGGTGGGAGGATGCAATTACAAAATTTGCTGCAACGTAGAGAAGAAAGGCTTGCAACCGAAGTACCTGGAAGATCATTGGGGAGGCTTCATCCAGCAGTGGATCGACAAGGGCAGAAGATGGTGATATAGATATAGATTATTATTATAGATTATTATTTTTTTCTGCAAGCCCTGTGAGTGCCAGCTATTCATAGAATATTGTTTTATAAAAGACATGGTAAATAAGACCCCACTGGAATTTGTAATTACAATTTAGAAAGCCTTTATACATATTAAATATTAATAAGAAATTGCACTTTATTTAACTTTAGATAATATATATATATAATATATATGTGTACTTTTTATTTACAAGATAATCAAATGCACATAATTTTCCATACGCCAAACCACCAGGGGATCAGATTCCGAGAATGTTCCTCTAATGGCCGCTCTGGTGCATTTAGAATAACGCCCTAAATCTCCATCCAGGACCTGAAGCACCTAACATGACATTACAATATAGATCATGCTTACTGCTACCAATGAATCATTCTTTTATTTCCTAATAACTGGTGAAAACATTTAGGTCTACAGAACAAGTAAAAACCGCACCCAATCAGCAGGGATGGATTGCAGCATTCATAGGATTGTGCACTGGGTGTGCAGTCTGTGCGCAGCGTCTGAAGCACAGGTGACGATTACTCCATGTCAAAACTGACTTGTCATTCTATATTTTACATTTCTACTTAAAGCTGCAGTTTAAAAAAAATTTTTTGATTCAATATGAGCATCAATACAATCTACACACTGACAAGTGATTAGTTAAGTTGCTGATCGATCCGTTCTCCTGTAATCAATCGATGAGATTCGGCTGGGGGTTCACTAAATGCATCTTGGGTAATCTTCTGCTGCACTGACAGCCAAAGTTCTGTGAGGAAGATCATGTGATCAGGCAGGCACTAAATGCAATTGGTTCACTACTAGAGAGGCAGAATACAAAAAGGTGATGCTGTTTCAGAAGGGGAAGGGGATGTGCCTTTGTATATGGTTGCTATATGAACAAAGATGCCTGTTACATTAAAATACATTTAAAATGTCTTTAAAATTGTTTTTTTTTTTTTTTTACGTTTTAGATGCTATAAGTATTTTCTCATAGTACAGAACTTATTTATTAAAAAAATATATACATGTAGGATATTGCTTGAACTGCAGCTTTAAACCCTAATATTACCATTTTACATCCCATTAGTTCTGGAATGACTTCCAACATATGATAGATTCCTCTATTACTGGATAGGTTGGACTTGTACATACAATTGTGTGTTTTTATGAGGTCCTTTTTAAGTGCTTTGCAGAATGTGCATTAATAATGTGCAAAACAGCTAGATCTCAGAAAGTAAAAGTTATCTTAAAAATAGAAGAATGTATAACATTTTATGTTATTCTTTTGTCAGCCTAAGTATTTAATGTATTTTGTCAAAATTTCATACTTGGGAAGCAGCCAGAACTCAAAAGTTAATAGCTGATAGTGAATGCTTTTAAAGGGATGAGGAGCACCATTTGTGTATCAAGTGGTGATAGCGCATGCAGTTTTATCTGCATGCAGCAAAAAAACTCATATTGGCTCAGAGTCCTGGAGGACAACCGGGAAAACATTTACTGGTAACATATGCTTTGCTTTTCATTCAACCAGTGGAATCGGCTTTATCTTCACATTAAGGGTGTGATGTATCAACACAACTGTGGAATACGATTAACACAGAAAGTGTCATTTTCATCTTGTATCTCTTGTGTCATCAGGGCACTTGGCACCAATTATTGCTCTGGGTACGTCAGCTTATGATTAGAAAACTGTGAATAGGAGTCACAGAGGAGTTAAGTCTTGCACATATAACGGGATATATCAAATTCTGTTAATTTCTCACATTTTAGTAGTGTAAAAAAAATGACAGTTATGATGTGAAATAAACGTTGGTGGCTGAAAATCTGTTCTAAGTGTAGAAAACTTTTATGTACAGAAGCTTTATTATATTCGTCACCAGCTAAGTGCATGGAAAATCTTAGCTATGGATTCCTAGCAGAATGGACATATCTGGAGGCACGGAGTGGACGGTGCTTTATGCCAGGGGTGGCTAACTCCAGTCCTCAAGGTCCTCAACGACTGAGCCACTGATTGAGCCATCTGTGCTGAAGCAGGGATATCCTTAAACCTGACCTGTTGGTGGCCCTTGAGAACTGGAGTTGGTTCCCCCCTGATTTATGCTGTGATCACTCAGAAGCTTCCAGTACTTGCCCCGGTTGGAGACAGGTTACTGAACAGTGTTGTCTCACCCAGTACTATCAGTTATTACTGGATGTTCTTATGAAAGGCTCATGGCTGCAAAACATAAGCAATAAAAAAGCACCCAAAGAAATATTTATTTCCCAGGGATAATTATCATTGATAATACCCAACTACTTATTGAACTTCATTCGTGCCAATTTTTGGTTGGTGGCGCAGGGTGGGCATGTCAATAGGATTCAGATCTGAGTGACATGGCTCACAGATAAGAACAGGATGTATCAGCATTTGTAATGCAGATCCCTCTGGAACCATAGATATGTGGCAGAAGTCAACAAGAATGCAGCTTGTGATTGTTTTAGTCTAATTTTGCAGTAATAAGTATTGTGCCAATAGCAACTTTTAATACTGGAGCAGCTGCAAATCAATACACCAACTTCAGTAAAGATGTTTGACTAGCAGATCATTAGTTGAAATGTAGCAACGCCACCTGATAGCCGCCATCAGCTTATTCATTCATAACGAGGCAGTAATATTCCCTGCAGACAGTAGTAAGAGTCCACAAAGTTTAATAAAAGACCCTTTGTCATCCCTTCTTCTACAGTAAAACTGTTTGGCTTGCTCCATCTTTTATCATAGCATCCCCCCCCCCCAAAAAAAAAACCTATTCCACACGTTGTTCTTATATACAGTACACACTTTATTTCTAACATTTTCTTTAGACTGATGGTTGGAAGACTGCAAAAAAGTTGAACTCTTAACATTCTTTTCAGTACGTAAAAAAAATAAAAATAAATAAGGCTTCTTCCTTTACAGAGATTGAGAGCAGGTAAAGCACAGACAAGGCAGGCCAACCCGGCAGGCACATATATACAGTATTAAATCAGTTTACAAGCAACCAACCAGGATTGACCCTTGCTCTGCCGGTAGGGGGGGTGGGGGGGGAGTGAGGCATGCAATGCATTGCTAGCCTCTCCGGCAGAAAAAGGATTAACCGAGATTTCTGGGCAACAGATGAAAAACTGGAGAATTAAATAGAAAACGTGAATTGTAAGAGGATATTTGGAAGTGTCTTCAACATGATCTTGAAAGGGGGTTTCTCTTCAGTTTTCTCAGAAAACATGCAGGACATATTAACAAACAACTTGGGGTTTACGAAAATATCACTATTCACTCTAAGCTTCAAACAAAGTTTTTTTTCTTTCTCTTATGTTTGTATCAATAGCCACCCGATTCCCACATCTGCATTGGGACAGGTTGGTAGATAGTTCTTTGACATAGAGGTTGAGAGAAATAAGCAGAGAGAGCCTTTGTATGTCCGATTCATTCAGAGAGCGTATATCTGGAGGTATAATCCAAGGCCTAGCAGGGTTGCTGAGCAGTGCAAGAACAGAGACCTGAATCTGGAGGCTGAAGATGGGTATCCTCCAAAATAAGCCACCTGGGCTACATGTGCAAGCAAACGTATGAGGAAGGCATGGCGATCACCATGGGACAGAGGGACATAAAGAAGAGGGGAATGTCAAAGGTGTATAATGCAAGAAAGATTCAAAAGCAAGATGTGGGGATGAAAAAAAAACAAAATAGGGGAAATGTGGGGAAAAGGTTGAGTTCAGAGTAGGAGAAACATGATAAGAGGTTGAGGAGAAAACACAAAGAAAGACAAAGTTATTAGTACAGTACAGTAGATGTCTTAAATGCAGATCTAAGCACATGTGCAGTTTTAAAAGGAAGTACACATGTATTGCTAACTGTATTATGATTTCCATATGCAATCTAGGTCACCAAACTAGGTCACATAACTAGAGAAAATAATAAGTAGGAAGAATGTTGTTTTGACACATTATTAATATAACTAGAAATGCTCTTAGGTCCTGCTGTTTCTATTATTGAAACCTAGTTGCGTGACAAGAACAGAACTGAAGCTGGCTGACAAAACATTCTTGGTTTGATTTCCTAGCTACAAGTGTTCATGCAGTTTTTTTTGTTTGTTTTTTTTTAGATTTTCCAGTGTTTTTACGTTTCTTGCATGGCTTTGTGTTTCATTGATTGTTCGGTCCATGAGATTGGTAAAGTGTGCATTTGTAATGGGAGATCAATCGGTAAAAAGACTTGTAGTATGAACTGTGTCATAGGGAACAATCTACTGGCTTATCTTACTGGGTAGGAAAGAGCAAATAAAAATATCACTTGTGAGCACATTCACATGTCCCAGACATGTCTGCAACCCGGCTTTTCACCGTTATCTCTTAACATACAGTGCTTCCACTGCAGCAAGGGATTCTGGGAAATGACATGTAAATGAGCACACAGTGTCACCTTGGATAGGAAATAAAATTCAAAAAGGTGTGCATGTCCTGATTCAGAATTTATGTCACATACATGCAAGATAGTTATATAAACAATTGCCTACCAACACAAGCGGTTCCGTCTTCATTGGGCTCAAACCCACGATTGCACCTTCTGTTTGGACGGCATTTGTATCCTCCATATGTGTTGATACAGACTGGCTTTTCCCTGGGACAAACGAATGGGAACTGTATGCACTCGTCTGTGTCTGTAAATAAATACATTTATATACCATTGTTGCAGAACTCTACACTTTATTTGGTTAAAAAAAAGCAACAGGCGCACTCATGCATTTAACATCCTCTGATTGGCATAGATACTACCTTAGTACACATAGGTTATCAAAAACTTCTGCTAATATCATGAACATGGAGGTTAAGGACTCAACTTTTCAGAAATACGTTCTAGGATTTCCACTGTAACTCTAACACAGACCTGATCTAGTGATTTGAATTATGCATAGCTTCTCCGTTGTATAATGTGCACGATTTATTCCCTTTTCCATCTCAACTGTTAAACCATTATTAATGAGACATTTGTAGCAATTATAGACAGAGGGGGCACACAGTTTCAACTGTCTTTTAAAGAAGTAAAACGTGAAATCTTATGGTTTTTTTTTTAATAAATCAGTTCTGTAGTATTAGATAATAGTGACTATTTTTTTAAATTCAATTCTTATTGCCATTTTTTCATGAGTTTTAAAGCATCCTTTGATTTTTATAGCAGGTTCAAACCCACTTCCCCAGCAGTGCAAGATATTTGCAATACTTTCCTGTTTGGGATAATTTGTTGCAAATGTTCCCAGCAGTTTGAGCTGTAAAATGTAACAATAAATAATGTTACCTTAGTAATATAAGGAAACATTGTAGCTGCTGAGTTACACTGACTAAAACTGCGTCCATACAGCCTTGGCCCGTGTGAAGCAAGTGCGTTTTTTGGACATGCTAGACGCGCCGTCAGGGGGCGTGTCTAGGGGTGTGTATGTGACATCATGCAGCTGGTTCGCCCTCATTAGACGAACCGCTCACGTGACTTGCTCGTCGCGCCGAGAAATCAGATTCCACTGATTGCTTGCGCAACGCGTGCCCCCCACCTGCGTGCGCCCGAGCGGTCTGTGGGTGCAATCAATTTCTTAAGGCAATGTGATTGGTCTTCGGCAGCATGGACTGCGCCTAAAGCAGCCATTATGTTAGGCACACAATCAGGATCTTGACAGATGTATAACAGGAGCATCAAACGATTGCCAGCTTAAGTAAGAATGTAGGAAAAAAACAAGTTGGAAAGTAGTATTGCTGCTTTAAACCGTGTATTTAAATGTAAAAAAAAATCTGAATCACAAGACCTGAAATGCACTGTACATTTTATGAAGAGCTGCAATTTCCCAGAGGAGCAATTATGAAAAACACACAGTTTTTATATTTTACCAAACCCTTTGCTAAGCAATCAGGAAGTCTGTTCATGTGACGACATTTTGTATCATTTACAGTATATCCAGGTGTATTCGTTCCAAACTATCTCACAGTAATTTACCTGCACAATGTCCGTTTTCTTTCACAGAGAAGCCCTGGCCACACTATTTAAACAGATAAATGAAATACAAAATCAGGTAATGCTGCTCTCACCTCCCCTGTTTCATGTAGTAAAGGGATTATATTGCAAGCTTTATATGGATTAGATGGGCACCGTTGTGATGCACGTCACTCTGCATCTTCCATTCAAACGCAATCTTAAATGGTAGACGCCATTTTGTTTTAATCACCTTTTACAAAGGTGGGGCATGGTGGTTAAACTAAAGCATAAACATTATTATCATCTGAACTGCCTTCAGGTAAAACGGGTCACTTGTCAAGTAAATCAGGCGTGGCCAACTCCAGTCTTCAAGGGTAACCAAAAAGCCAGATTTTAAGGATATCCCTGCTTCAGCACAGGTTTTTCTACCTGTGCTGAAGCAGGGATATCCCTAATACCTGACCTGTTGGTGGCCCTTGAGGACTGGAGTTGGCTACCCCTGAAGTAAACCATTAAAGTCAGCAATCTACCCTAACTAACCTCTCTCTTTTTTTTTTTTTTTTTTACAGGATTGGAAAAAGGGGATGGAACGGCACAATTTTCAGCTTTGGGGACCTCCCTGGTTTATGAGATACTGGTGAAGTAAAATACACTACTACTTGGTTTTTAAAGGTGATTTAAATGGTCGTCCAATAGGAAGGCACAACTGATGATGTTCCAGCTTCCTATTGGCCCAATATTTGGTGGTCATTTTGTTTCCCCTGGGGGGAGGTATAAACCCGGTAAACTTCCCTGGTAAATATCTCGAGAACGGGGGAGTCACAGGAGATGACCATAATGGAGTTTGGATGAAGGGGGTGGGGGAGAGGGGGGTGATTGTCAAATCTGTCAAACAAATGGTGGTTAAAATAAACAGCAGGAGGAACTGCTCCTTTAAGGGTCATCACAAGCAAGAAAGGAGCTAAATGAAGAGCTTTTCATAGCATTTGTAAAATTGTGTTCAAACAATGTACACTTAGTATAGATAAGGTGATGGAATGTGTTAACATAAAAAGAAGGGGGGAAAGGGTGGTCCAAAACAGAAATCTTTTTATTACCTGCCGGCCTTAAATAAAATACCCATGTCTATATGATGCTGATTAGAACAATACATACAGTACTGTGTTTGTAAGAGGGGACATTCAAAATGCCAATCATCATATTTTTGGAGTCTGCCTTTAAAGTACCAATTCTAGATACACTGTACGACAATGAAATATTTAAATATTCACTTTCTATTTATCCAACTATTCTAAGGACCTCCTGGAGAGCATCATATCAGAATTTTCAGCATATGTTTGCATTAAAATATGGTCTATAACAGGGGGGCCAACTTCAGTCCTCATGGGCCACGTATTAGGGATATCCCTGCTTCAGCACAAGTGGCTCAATCAGTGGCTCAGTAAAGGACCGCGCCACTGATTGAGCCACCTGTGCTGAAGCAGGAATATCCTGAAAACCTGACGTGTTGGTGCCCCTTGAGGAATGAAGTTGGATACCCCTGGTCTAGCATAATAACAAAATATGTTCAGTTTTCATATTAGAACGAGAGTTGTTGTCAAAGACAAAATGCCTAGTGCGACACCGCCACCAAGCAAAATCCCCCCACCTCAATATCTGTAGGTTTTGTGGCGCTCTCTTCTTCAAGGGGGTAAGGGATTACCAACACGGAGTTCATTTCAACGTGGGCAATGCCACGGCTGAAAATGTGACCGTCCGGCCAGGTTACCTCCAAGCTTGTCGGTTCGTCCTTTCCTAGAGGAAGGAATAGTGGAGAAGGAAATGAACACAAGATGTTATTTCTGAAAGTGATGGCAGCACAGATTATCAGCGCACACAATCTTACTCTGCGAGCCCCGTAGTTATTGCCTGAAACACGGCTGCGGGTAGAAAAACAGCTATTCATGTTTTATGACTTATTTAAAAAATAGTCATCATAGTGGATTTTATTGCAGTGCTGAATCCAAGAACCGGTGCACAATTATTTTCCAATATGCTGTAATACTGTGTTATTCTTTGAGTTTTTATGGATTTGCGGTGGGGGCCATCAATTGAGTTTCTTGGTTTTGCTGCGGTTTTATTGCTCTCTCTTGCGCTGCCGTTCCAAGCCAATAAGCAGATGAGAAAATTCAGATAATTAGAAGAAAAAATATTCAGTGATGCTGGGGAAGTAGTGGCATACTTTGTGCCTTTATCTGAAGAGACTCATATTGGAAATGTCATGTCTACATGGCTGTCGCTTGAAAAAAAGATGCGATCACGTCAATGTAGGAACATCATTAACACTCTATTCCAGAAATATTTCAGCAAATTAAAATATCACTTGTGGGCACATTCACATCTCAGACAGGTCTGCAACCCCGCCTTTCCCCATTATCTCTTAGCACATAATGTTCCCACTGCAGCCAGGGATTCTGGGAAATGATATGCAAATCAGCACACACTGTCACCGTTTACTTCTTATCCATCTGACCACTATAAGCGTATGCCTGCCGTATTACACAGCATTTTAGCACAGCCTGGGTTAAAGAAGTGCATACATAGCCAGTAACCCTACTCACAGACAGCTGTTTTAACCTCCTGGGCCTCTTCTGTGTGAGGCTGGTTTTACAATGTGAAGAAATATTTCAGTAAACTCTGAAAACATTTATAAATGAGACTACAAGAAATACCAGTTTTTCATATGTATTGTAAAACAGAAATGTTGTTTACTTAATATAGTTGAGATCTAGTGACTGTATTAAAGTGCAATATAGTGACACGTTCTGTCAGAAAGCTGCATGGACAGTTAGTTCTCTTACCTGCCAGACAATTACATTTTCTCATTTAAAGTGCCCCGATTTCAGCACCCTCTCAAAATGGGGCAATTTGATTGATTTATTTTTTTAATATGTTATCAGGAAAAACTACATTCAGCGTTACCTCTCGTTTTCAAGTGTGTCCTGGGCCCAAAATAATATGTTGACAACATTACAAGTTGTAGTTACAGTTCTGTTTAAAGTAGGAAATAGACAAAGTCTTAACAGAACATACACAGGAGGTGGTTTTCAGAGACTCCGGTAAATTGTTCCAGATGTGCGTGTTCAGTAAGAATAGGAAGAGGGACCAGATTCTTTATTGAATCTTGGAACTATAAGCAAGTTTCTGGAGGCGGATCTAAGGAGATAAGTGCTGTGTGCAGTGGGGATGAGAAGCCTGCTCAGATAATTGTGCAATTTGCCCGGAAGGTATTTGAAGGTAAGACAGGAAAGATGTATGTTGTGCCTGAGCTCTTGAGCACAGTCTGAAATTCATGAGCACAGTGAGGAAGGGGAGAGGGCTCAGTTTTGGCTCCAGGATTATGGCGCCGGCAATTCTTTCTTTTCTCCAGGATTATGTTAACAATTGGGTTTTGATATTAATTAAATAGCCCACTCTTTGTTTTACTTTATTCTTTAAATTAGTTTACAGGCAATACAAGCAGCTTAAACAAAAATACAAAAAATACTTTTTTTAAATATATGCAGCCTTTGATGACCTACATTGAAAACTAATTACCTAAGCTGCCGTTCGATTGGTTATCCGTAATCAATCAGCAAAATCCTGTTTCCCGGGGTTCACTAAATGGCTGCCTTTCCGTTTCAACTCAATCCTTCAGTCAGTGTTACTCAGCAGCTACAATGTATTCTTATATTACTAAGGTAACATTAGGTAATGTTACCGTTTGCAGCTCAAACTGCTGGGAACATTGGCAACAAATTATCACGGACAGGAAAGGTGTTGCAAAGATCTTGCACTGCCGGGGAGGTGGGCTAAAACTTGCTATAGAAATCAAAGAATGCTCAGTATATATAAACTCATTAAAAATGGCATTAAGAGTTGAATTTTAAAATAGAAAATGGTAGTATTAGTTAATACTACAGAACTGATTTATTATTAAAAAAAACAAAAAAACATGTAGGATATTGCTGGGATTGCTCCTTTAAACCTAAGTGTATGATTATGGAACCTAAAAACGTACACTGCCAAAACTTCCTTTTGCAAAAAGGAAAAAAATAAATTAACAAACAGTAAAAGTATGTCTGACTTAAATAAGATTTAGGGAAAAGCACTACTACCCAAAGTAACTGCTAACAACTAAACCCCATGGATGAGGAGGTGATCCCCAGGCGTATAAACAGACTAATCACACGGGGGGGGGGGGGGGAGGGTCAGTTCCTGAAAGACAGGAGTTGCTGAGACTCCACAAAGTGGGGGCACTCAGAGATGTATGCAAAAGGTGTAACACATTTATTGAAAAAGACAATGATGCAGACACATAATAATTAAAAAAAAAAAAACATATAACTAATCACTGAGCCTATGAATATCTAAATGGTGCAGATAAATGCTGCATAAATCCTAGCATGTCCTGTAGGACTGAATGTAAGTACAAGTAAATAATCCTCAAACTAATAATATCAAACACAATATTATATATAACAGGGACCCATTAGACCAGTAACACAATGTCCTCTGAAAAAATGGATGCCTGTCCGTCTGCCAACAAAAAACTCAGTCCAACCCAGTACAGAGGAGACAGTAACTACACTCTAAATACTAATGAGACTGTGTAAAGCAGGGGTGCGCAAAGCTTTTGAGCTGCACCCTTCTGTGTGTCAGCTCCAGCGCTCCCCCTCTCCTGTGACCCTGCATCAAATGACGCCACAAATCACGTGACGTCACGTGACCCCACCGCGTTATTTGACGCGCGTTTCCATGACGACGCGTCACGTCACATGACCCTGCGGTCAGGTATTTACATTTTTAATTGCCTATCTGCTTTTTTCACCTGCCTCCCGTGTGCTCCGGTGTATCACTGATGGGAAATTGCCCGAAAGTTACTGGCTTCCGTAATTATCACTCATGTATGCTGCACTAGCTGATCGTTCAGTATACCGCTGACAGTGGACTGGAGCAAACCCCCGTGTAGTACCAGAAGTGCCGGAGACGGTCTGTATACAGCTCATATGTGGTTGTGGCTTTTTGCCTATCAACAGGAATATCTCGGCAGATCTACCTATCTCTCTCTCTCTCTCTCTCTCTCTCTCTCTCTCTCTCTCTCTCTCTCTCTCTCTCTCTCTCTCTCTCTCTCTCTCTCTCTCTCTCTCTCTCTCTCTCTCTCTCTCTCTCTCTCTCTCTCTCTATATATATATATATATATAAAATGCTTAGCACACATGCTTGTATTAGGAATCTCCATTCAGCAATTACATTATGTTATTTTGTGTTTTTGTCTTTAATTATGAGATCATGCTACTGTGGGAACTATGAGATACAGTACTTTCTTTCCCCATACCATTATAATGTTTTTTGGCTTTGTTCCATCAGGGTTTATTCCATGCTTTACACAGTCTCATTAGTATTTAGCGTGTAGTTACGGTCTCCTCTGTACTGGGTTGGACTGAGTTTTTTGTTGGCAGACAGACAGGCATCCATTTTTTCAGAGGACATTGTGTTACCCCTCCTGGTCTAATGGGTCCCTGTTATATATAATATTGTGTTATTGTGTTTTATATTATTAGTTTGAGGATTATTTACTTCTACTTGCATTCAGTCCTACAGGACATGTTACGATTTACGCAGCATTTATCTGCACCATTTAGATATTCATAGGCTGCTCAGTGATTAGTTATATGTTTTTTTATTATTTTTTATTATGTGTCTTCACCGTTGTCTTTTTCAATAAATTTGTTATACCTTTTGCATACATCTGAGTTCCCCCACTTTGTAGAGTCTCCGCAACTCCTGTCTTTCAGGAACTGCACCCCCCACCCCTCTGTGATTAAATAAGATTGAGTCCATTAAACTCAATCATTGGGTTCAGGTTCTCTATTTAATAGTCTGTTGCCTGCAGTTAATGTTAAGAGAATAGTTCCAGTCACCGGTCTTTACATACAGGACTGCATTTTTCTAGTTTGATACATTTGGTGCAAACCTTTTGTATTGTATTGTATTGTATGTCTTTATTTATATAGCGCCATTAGTGTACATAGCGCTTCACAGTAGTAATACATGTGGTAATCAAATAAATAACAGATAATATAAATAACAGATCATGGGAATAAGTGCTTTAGACATAAAAGTAACATTTCGGAAGAGGAGTCCCTGCCCCGAGGAGCTTACAGTCTATTTGGTAGGTAGGGAGAATGTACAGAGACAGTAGGAGGGAGTTCTGGTAAGTGCGTCTGCAGGGGGCCAAGCATTATGTATCGTGTTTAGAATATCCACAGTGCTATTCATATGCTTCATTAAGCAAGTGTGTCTTAAGGTGGGTCTTAAAGGTGGATAGAGAGGGTGCTAGTCGGGTACTGAGGGGAAGGGCATTCCAGAGGTGTGGGGCAGTCAGTGAAAAAGGTTTAAGGCGGGAGAGGGCTTTAGATACAAAGGGGGTAGAAAGAAGACATCCTTGAGAAGAACGCAAGAGTCGGGATGGTGCATACCGAGAAATTAGGGATGAGATGTAAGGAGGGGCAGAAGAATGCAAAGCTTTAAAAGTGAGGAGAAGAATGGAGTGTGAGATGCGGGATTTGATCGGAAGCCAGGAGAGGGATTTCATGAGGGGAGATGCTGAGACAGATCTAGGAAAGAGTAGAGTGATTCTGGCAGCAGCATTTAGGATAGATTGTAGGGGAGACAGGTGAGAGGCAGGAAGGCCGGACAGCAGGAGGTTACAGTAATCAAGACGGGAGAGAATGAGGGCCTGAGTCAGAGTTTTAGCAGTCGAACAACAGAGGAAAGGGCGTATCTTAGTTAAGCGACAAGTTTTAGAAATGTTTTGAATGTGAGGGGCGAATGTGAGAGAGGAGTCGAATGTGACCCCTAGGCAGCGTGCTTGGGCTACTGGGTGAATGATTGTAGTTCCAACAGTAATGTGGAAGGAGGTAGTAGGGCCAGGTTTGGGAGGAAGTATGAGGAGCTCTGTTTTAGCCATGTTGAGTTTAAGGCGTCGGAGGGCCATCCAGGATGATATAGCAGAGAGACATTCAGAAACTTTGGTTTGTACAGCAGGTGTAAGGTCAGGTGTTGAAAAGTATATTTGTGTGTCATCAGCATAGAGGTGATAATTAAACCCAAAAGATATTATTAGGTCACCTAGAGAGAGTGTGTACAGAGAAAAGAGAAGAGGTCCCAGGACAGAGCCCTGGGGTACCCCAACACAGAGAGATCAATAGAGGAGGAGGAGGTGTTAGCAGAAGAGACACTAAAATTACGATGGGAGAGGTAGGATGAGATCCAGGATAGAGCTTTGTTCCGAATACCTAGAGTATGGAGAATGTGGAGGAGAAGAGGGTGGTCCACGGTGTCAAATGCTGCAGAGAGGTCGAGTAATATGAGCAGAGTGTAATGACCTCTGCCTTTGGCAGCATGGAGGTCGTGTTATTTTAGTGAGGGCTGTTTCGGTGGAGTGAGCAGTGCGGAAGCCAGATTGTAGAGGGTCTAGGAGAGAATAGGTGTTGAGAAAATGGAGCAAGCGAGAGAATACAAGACGGTAATGCATATATATATATATATCACGACTATTAAGGTTATGGTGGGTAAAAAAAGTGACTAAAACCCTCCACAGTAAAGCATAAAGCAACTGTAAATATTCCTGTATATTCATTTGCATGTCTTAGACAGGTCTGCAACCCTGTCTTTCACCATTATCACCCAGCGCATAGCACTTCCACTGCAGCAAGGGATTCTGGGAAATGACATGCAAATGAGCACACAGTGCCACCTTTTATCTCAAGCTCACATTACATGAGCAACCCTATTTATAGATAGTTGAAGCACGGTGCTACAGAGCCACTGTTGCAGGAAGCACCTCATTTTGTATATATACATATATAATCGATATTGTTCTCGACAACCTCGATTTACTTTGTATACTTTTTGCAATTTTGAATATTGCATTACTTCTGTCTTATTAAGTTGACATTAAAAAAAAATGATCTTAAGGTTAAAAATGCCCATAAGAACACTCTTTAATATGAGACCATTTGGTAACTCTTTCACACGGTACCACAAATATTAAAAACTAATTGTGGCCCGTATTTACCACGCAGTGCTGTCGTGCAAGGCACCCTCTGGCCCACTCAAGCCCATTCCAGTGCCGGAAAGTGCCTTATGAAATAGCACCGCTCAGCTAATATGGCACTGCATCCCCTCTACCTCCTTTGTCCTCTTAGATTTTTTTTTCCTTCTTGACCAATTCATTGAGTCATGGAAAATAAAGCACTAGCGTAGCCTGTGCCTTGTGAAATCCCCTGCTTCTCCGACTCCCAATTACAGAAAATTCATCCCTGCTAATGAAACAAGCAGAAAGGAATGAGATGAAAGACAGAGAGCAGAACAAGCTTACAGGCTGCCAAGACCATCAAAGCTTATTTTTTTGTTTTAATTCCTAAAATAACAAACCTTTTAGCTTAGCCAGACTTTTTAACTCCTTAGTGACGCCAACAATTACTTTATACCAGCTCTTTCTCATCTTATTACCAGTCAATATGGTGAACTGGAAGATGAAATGTTGAACAGGAAATCAGCCACATATTTTAGACACACATTAACCTCTTGGCTACATCATTGTCTCTTGGGAGCAATTCTGAGGCAGAAGTACAAGTACCAAAGAACAGAAATCCAATTAAAGGCAATAGGATTTTTTTTAAATCGGATCAGTTTCTTTGAGACAGGACCAAACAAGTTCTACACCAAACAAATACTAATACATATAGATTACACAGATATATATTGTGCCATAATAGCATTGCGTTTAGTTACAGTATCTCAGATAATTGCATAGACAAAGTAGGGATCTTCTATACATTGTAGCAAGGACAAAGAACACTTATGAGCACGTCAACATCTCAGACAGGTCTCCAATCTGCCATACACCATAATCACACAGTATATAGTGCTTACACTGCAGCCAGGGATTCTGGGTAATGACATACAATCAAAGTGTTTTGCTTCCATTTCCCTGCCATCTGCCGTAGCTTGCGATTTGGGGAGTGTCTGTAGGAGGAGCTGGGGAGAAGTTACATAGGGCACAGATTGTAATGAGGTGTATTGCATTCTACGTCTCTATGCGCCCTTTTATTTGCCCCAGAAAATCTGCCATATCTGAAGGGGTGCAAGTGTAAAATTCTGCATCAGATGTAAGAAACTGTTCTTACATATACCACAACTCTGCTCCAAACAAATAGAGCAGTGTGCCAACGTATTTTCTCTACGGTGAAACATAAACCCAATAAGCTTTAGGGAATCCATGGTGAAGTGGATAAAAAACTAAAAGTTAGTGTTCATGTGGTACTGTATGTATTACCCAGAATCCCTCGCTGCAGTGGAAGCACTGTATACTGTGTGATAAGACAGGTTTGGTGACCCGTTAGACATGTGAATATGCTCATACATGTTTTTTTGTTGTTTCTGTGTATGGTGGAGGGTTTGTGTCACATTTTCTTTCACCATAACGTATTTGTGTCTCTACATTATAAAGACTTTCCCCAAGAATATGAGGGAAGGCAAACACTGTACTCAGCCTTCACTCACAATGTGAATACCTGCGATCTTAAGAAGTAGAGTATGTGTTGATTACATATAACTAGGATTTAACACGGAATTATTCTCATTCAACAATGTAGGTAATGTTACATTTATACCAATAATTATAAAGTAGAAGCTATAACAACAACTCTGAATTCTGTCATAAATAAGGGTTACTGTAGCCTAAAAGAAATTATATTCTAAAAAGGTACAGACAAAATCTTTTCATTACTATAATAATCCCATAACCGGATAAAAGAAGAAACTACTATCGACTTTTATTGATACTTAATTACCTCGGTGATTCACTCGTGTATCCAGTCTTAGCCATAACAGAAATAACACAATTCAGCATACTGTATTCAGAGGAGCTTAGGGTTTAAAATTCTAGTCGAACTGCAGACGAGCATCTAGCTTTGACTTGTAGCATTTCACCCAAATGCTGTTTTATGTATTGAGTGACAAAAAGGAATCTACCTACCCAGCCCAAAATGAGCCACAGGTTCCATCTGACAGAGATACCCCGATCCGCCATCAATAATTCTCAAGTGCGCTCCACTCTTCTTGGTGTACAGTACTACTTTTGCACCGCGGGCAAAGGCACCAAACTTGGTACGGGGTATTACTCGAAGCCAGTTATTTTTCAAACCCTGAGGAAGAAGAATGTACAATTAGACTGGTGGACAGCAGAGGAATCAGCCAGGAGCATTACTGGAAGTTTAACAGACATCAAAACAGCTTTTACGCTCAACGACCACAATGTGCTCCTGGTTAAAGTTCCCAAATAAGAAACCTTTTCACAAAGAGGAAATCCAGCAAAAATAAAGTCTCTTCTTCTGCCTGAGCAAACTGCTCCTCGTTCAGGGTTTTGGTAAACATTCATAAAGGAACGGATTATGGTAATGCTGGAACAACAGGCACTGCGTGTTAAAAGTAAAGGAAACCTTCAAATGGACCATTTTAGCTTGTGTATTATTTTTATTACAATTAATGCACAAAGCAGATATAATCTCATGTCAACCGTTTATTACAGGTTATATAGTTTAGAAATCCATTCACATTAGTTCAAGCCCTTACGGGTAGTTACTGTATGTAAGTTGTACTTGTGTGCAACCGTTCTTCATTTTACCAGCAAATGAGTTTTACGGGGCCTTTTATTGGGGGCAAAAAAAGGAATCTGACCTGGTTTCCTTTGAACACAGATATAGGCTGGGCCATCGATTCTCCATGAGACAATATTAAATCTAACATGCCATCGCCATCGAAGTCGGTCACGGCTCCACCTACAGAAAATAAGCACTGGAATTAGAGCGACTCCTTGACTTAAAGCAGCAATCTGCGGCCTTGTCTATTTTTTAACCCTTTATTTATTTATTCTACTGCGTGGGAACCAGACAGTCCTCTATAGCTGAACCACTTAGTTTTCACCTCTGAGAGCCCACTGGTCACCCAGATATTTAGTGGTGAGGTTACGGGATTTTAATTTCTCCCCACGGGGAAACAAAATGGATGTTAAATCTTGGGCCAACAAGAAGCCGCAACATCATTGGTTGTGGCTTTCTATTGGATGGTCGTTTAAATCCCCTTTAAAAACCAGGAAGTAATACAAGTAAATTAATCAGTGGTTCAGCTCTGGAGGACTTGCAGTTCCAATCCTGTAAACCAGAGGTGGACAACTCCAGTCCTCAAGAGCCACCAACAGGTCAGGTTTTCAGGATATCCCAGCTTCAGCACAGGTGACTCCAATCAGTGGCTCAGTCAGAGTCAAGTTTTTGACTGAGCCACTGATTGAGCCACTTGTGCTGAAGCTGAGATATCCTGAAAACCTGACCTGTTGGCCACTCCTGCTGTAAATAAAGGACGTGTTAACTACCTGTAGGCTGGATTTCTCCTTTAACTTTAGTCAGGACCAGCACCTAGAGTACTCTCAAATGTTTACTCTCCTTCCGCTTCAGTAAAACCATTTTGGTGAATCTTGTTTTGCAGATACAGTAGCACTTTTATTAAACATGATGGATGTACAGTCGTTTTCAAATGAGCACTGGAGACCTTACAAGATCATTCTTCAGATATCATTGTCAGAATTATTAATATATTCTCTCTTTTAGCAATCAGTGTGGAATGAACTTTCTAGTGTATCCATTACAAGGTCTCTCTAGCTGCAAATGGTTCTATTTTTCCTTAGGACCAATATATCTACTCTGACTCCAGACTAGTAAATCTTGGTGATGTGATCAACAACATTCCTTCATGGAACATGCTGCTTTAAAAAACGGCAAAATATTACCAAGACTCACATTATTGGCATGGTTACATTTCTGTAGTGGCCAAAATAACTCAGGCTTTTAATTCCACTGTTTTGTGCAACTCATGATTAGTGCAAAGTATGGTATCGCCCAATGGTACATTGTGGATAATTTTTCCCATGCATGAGATGAAAAACAATGGGGTGGGGGAGTTACAAAGGTCTACTACCCCAAGTTTCACATGGGACTGTTGCATTGTATGGTTCAGCCATAGTTCATCATGTATTCTCTATGCAAATACGACTCTATTTAGTATGGGAGGGAGTAACATGTTATGTCTAAAAGCATTGTAGAATAGGGGGCATGGAGCCTCAATTAATCTGCAATGCAATTTAAAAGCTAGGCTGAAACACCATGATCTGAAACACTTTTCATTCTCTCTTAAGTAAATATCACAGTATTTCAATCTTCCTTATAGCTATTTGTTGAATCACTTGTTCACCTCTCGACATTTGGGAATTTACTATACAGTGAACAAAGCTCTAGTGCCATCCCCAGGAATAACAGCAAAACTACACTAGAAATATTAGTCATTTATTCAAACCCACAGGGTTATACAGTAGGTATCAAGATGACACCTGCAGCTCCATTAAGTGGAACAAAATGCATGGGCAGTTTTAAATATGGTTTAATACACCTGAATTAGAATGAAATAAACTACTCTATGACTTTAAAAAAATCTTACAACATTTCAGAATGTCACATATGTTTATGATCAGTAAGGCTCATAATAAGAAAAGGATAACATGCTAACCCGTTCCCCGCCCCTCAGGCTCAGATGCATCTCCTGGATTGAGCTCTTCCATGAATGGGTCAGCGTGCTCCCTGCGACCAACCCTACCAGGAAAAGAGATACAGAAGACACGCTGACACACAACATTCCAGAAAGATAACATGTATCTCTTATTACATTATCCTCATTTACACTCCTCTGTTGATTTCTATGCGGAGCCATGATTACAGGGTATAGAAATGACGAGGACACTATCCATTCTCCCTTGGTTATAGTGACAAAATACACAAATATTATTGTCAATTTGTAAATGGGAACCATGCATCAACACTCCGATTTGCCTTCTGATTCTCATGGAACATTACTGCACGCACTTCTGTATGTTGTTCATTGTAAGGTTCCCCTTGTTCGGAACTAGGCGCCTAAACCCAGACATTTCAGCCACTATTAGAAAACTTGTTAATTTGTGTATGTATTTTATTGACTTATTTGACAGCTTTACGATCAGCTGCGTTCGTGAAAAGATGATAGGAGCTACGGCTGCAACAGTGATTGAAAACAGGCAATTATACCAGCCATTATGTGCCGAACATTTCTATCTTATGAGCCGCATTACATTCTTTAATGTGCCAGTGTGGAATGAAGATAGGGAGAGCCATTATTCTGTGTTACAATAAAACTGTTCATCAAGCAACTGACAATTACAGATCATAGCAACATGGTAACCCGTGGGTTTTTTTTTTTTTTTGTCTGTCCATCCAATTAAGAAGTCCCTAATATTCCTATCCTGATCCTTGTATTATGTCATGGAGGAAGTTACTACGGTTTCGATTTAATAATTTTCAACTCATTAAAATAAAATTCTCACAGGAAGTAGTGTTTTAAGTAACAGTAAGTCACATGGAGCCCACACAAATACACTGACCCCTCACAGAAGGTAGAGGTTGTGCAAGGGAATGTCATTTTTATTAAAGGAGGGGAAACTGATAACACACTTTATGAATTTCCTGCGATGGGTAAAGGTCAACTTTAATTATTGATTTAACGCTACAAAACATTTTCATTTTCCAAGTGCTCCACATCGACCTCTCTTGGGAGTAAGTGTCATTTTAAATCAGCAGCTACTGATTGTTCAGATTCTGATCGAGATCCATCTTGTATGCCCCTACTACCGATGCACAGCTAGTTGGCTGGGAGGAAAGCAGCTGAAGGTTACAGCAGTGACACTAGCTGTTAAATTATAACCATGACTATCGCACAAGATTAGAAGCCAAACTTCATGCATTTGTTTGTGTGCACAGTGTGCAGGGATGAGCTGTAGAAAGACAGACAAATTAGGTCTCTGAACTGCAGAACTGGAACAGACATTTAATGAGGGAAGATGTCAGAAATAAGTAATAATTAAACATGACACCGAAACATAATAAGACATACGATGGATGACAAGGAGTCAGGAGAAATCACTGCCAGCAAACGAAATAAACACTCATGTACAGCAGGGGTGAAACATTGCAGGAACTCGTATAAATTCACTTCCAGTACTTATTTTAAACAATGTTCTTTTAGTACTGTTTTTGTAATCTGTGGGGGGAAAAAAACACATGCAGTGGAAGCACTGTAAACTAGGAGATAATGGGGAGTGGCAGGGATGCAGACCTGTCTGCTCATAAGTGATATGTTTATATACCGAAACAAAGCATTCTATGGCAGTGTTGTGCATCACAGCCCCAAGCAGGTGTGTCTTGAAAAGTTACAGGGTAAGAAAATATTTGGAAGGTTACACAAAAATGCACCTGTATTTTAAATGCAAGTTAGGGTGACCCCATGCAAAAAAGGTTGAACCTTTTTATATATATATATATTTCTCTTTAGAACATGGGGGGAGGGTCTTAGGAGCTTTTATTTGGGGCCATTTCTGACTAGGTATAATCCTTCCATGTAAAAGTTCCATCTTAGCATGATTTATACTTTGCTCCTCCCTTGCATATTCATCTCCTTTGTCATCATAATGACATCACAAACACACATGAATGGCTACAAAGGAAGCAGTCCGACTTTTACATTGATTAAGGTGGCCTGCTTCATCCAATTCTCTAGCACATCACCTCCCTCTTCATCCAATGGCTTCTAGCACTTCCGTCTTGCTCTAATTCAGGGGTGGCCAACTTCAGTCCTCAAGGGCCACCAACAGGTCAGGTTTTAAGTAGAGATGGTCACATTTTGGGGGGGAATTGGATCCGCTGCAGATCGTCCGGTTCCTTTGCTCCGCAGGTTTGAGGATCAGTCTCAGATTTTTTATTTTTGTTACACCGACAATTCATCCGCTGATTGGATTCTTAAAATCCGTCAGAAAATTGCGAAATCCGCGGTTGGATTGCTAAAATACCCCAGTGGATTGTATCACGTGGCGGTTTTGGATTAATCCGGGGGGGTGGGGGGTTAAAACTAACAATCCATCGGCGAATTTCACACTTCGGACCGGATTTTGAATGGGAAAATCTAGGAAATGGATTTAGACTGGTTCGTCCAACTCTAGTTTTAAGGATATCCCTGCTTCAGCACAGGTGGCTCAATCAGTTCCTCGGTTAATGACTGAGCCACCTGTGCTAAAGCAGGGATATCCTTAAAACCTGACATATTGGTGGCTCTGGAGGACTGGATTTGACCATTCCTGCGCTAGTTTTTCCCCTCCCTAGAATTGATTAAATGAACATTTTAAACCCACTGCACTTGCAAATAATTATGTTTGTGTTCCCTACTGCCTTATCTTTACCCATTTGCTTTCTATATCCTTTCCCTTTACTATGAATACTTAAATAACCCATTTAAATAATACTGTAATTTTAACAAGGCAACTGTACGAGTTCATTTCAAATGTTGTATTCAGCGAATGTCTCAATATTAGATTAATTAAGTAGTATGGCCAAAATATAACTGAGAAGGTCTTACAGATGGTCATTAAATAACGAACATAGCAAACATCTCCTTAGAAACGGCATGCAGTACCTTATAGGATGGATGCATTTAATGAACCATAGGGACATTCTGTTCTTGTGGTCAAGCGCAGCAAATTAATTCCACATATCAGGTTTATTATTACACTTAGTTCATGCTCCCCATAACTTTAGGTAAAGGCAGACAACTTGAATAGAATATATACTTTCGAAGAAATGTAAAGTGTTTGTTAACTATAATAGATTTTTAAAAAAAAGCATTATTTCGCTTCAAGCTTTTGAGATGGCCCTGGTATTCTTGAGGAATGACAGAAGGGGATAGCAATGAAAAGCGTGCAGATAACAGACACTGGTTGGGGAATGTAGATATCATTTCTAAGCAGTCACTTCACTTGCTCTTGACAAATTGTATTTTTTTATTGACTAATTTTATAATCATGAATTATAAATTAGGGCTCTCTCAGCAAAAACACACCAAGCATGTGACATTTCCAGAGAGAGAATAGCGATTAGTATTCCTGTCAAATTCCTTCATGCCAATCAAATATGTAAGTGACCGTTTGGCTAAAATAGAGTAAAAAGAGCATTTCAGAAATCACTTGAGGGTGCAAACTGTTGCCCCCCCCCCCCCATATACAAAGTCAAAATAGGTTTGCCTTCAGAATAATGCAAATGTATCATTCAGTACTCACCAAAACATGCTATTAAAAGAGCAACTTAAGCAGGCGGTTTTTTGTGTGCAAATCTTTAAAAAAAATTCCAACATAGGATTGAAGTATATCTGGGTTGATCCAAAAAGAGGTAGATACAACCTGTTAGACCATTGTTAGTCTACTCACTGTACTCCGCACATTGAGTGTTCTACTGTTAGGGAACCTTTCTGATCCTCTTTTTGGATCAACCCAGATATACTAGTTATATATCCCTCTGAGCACCTTTGGTTATACTATATGATTATATATTACATATATGGATGAGCGTTTTTTTCCCCCTTTATAGAACATATGATTGAAGCAGGGTGTCTCCAGAGCTAAACACCATTAATTTCAGCTGCGGGGCCCCCCTGCTTCCAGAGATACTTACCTCCGTAAAGTTTAAAGCTATGTGGGCCAATAGGAAGCTGCACCGGATGATGTTACGCCTTCCTATTGGCCGGCAGGGCACGGGAGCGTCAAAAAGCGGCCATAATGTGAACCCTGCTAGCGGAGCAGCTACAGTACGAGCAACCCCTACGGAGGTAAGTATCTCCCCAGGCACCAAAAACATAGATTGTAAGCTCATCTGGGCAGGGACTGTGTCCGTAAAAAGCCTATTGGATGGTGCTTTCTGCACTATATATTGTAATTATCAAGGGCTTTGAGTCCCACTGGGAGAAAAGCCTATATGAAATTAAGTTGTTAAAAGTTGTTATTAATTAAGCACTTGAAAATAATATTACAGTTGTAAATTACTAATGTGACAGAGATAATCACAGTCATTTCAAACTTGTTTTAGAGAAATGTTAATCTGGAATATAACTTGTTACTCATTATTTGTTTCTTATATGCTAAAACACAATTCTGGACTGCCATTAGTGGGGGAATAATGATTGTTAATGAATCCTGAACTCTTTTTTTTTTTTATCGGGATACACTTTATTAATATAAAATAACAAAAATATGGTACCTTGAACAATATGTTTTGGTTAGTCTACTTTTGTACCCTAAAATAAATTTGGTATTTTTTTGCACAACCGTGAAGTGAACTTAAACTGTTAAAAAACAAACAAACAAAAAAAAAACGCAAAAATGGCTGTCATACTGTATACTGTACTTAGCTATGCGAAAAAAAGTCACTCAATTCTGATTGACCGTGCTCCAACATTTCTGAAGACTAATTCTGCTCAGTCTTGCCTAGTGACACCTTTTTATGAAAGCTATGAATTCAATTTTACCTTATTTTCTTTTCATTTATTGCACAAGATTCCCATCTGAGCTGCCATGGCAAGCAGGTATTAGTTCTTCCTCATTTCACACAAATGAACAGACTGAAAGAGACTTCATCTTAGCTGCACTAAACTTTTCATGGTTGAAAGTTGCAAGAGCTCTCAATTTTTAATTGTCTGACAAGAAGAGGTGACATTTATCTCAGACAGGGGTACGCTGCTCTTCCTCGGTCTACTGCAGGGGTGAGCAATCGCAGCCCTCAAGGGCCACCAACAGGTTAGGTTTTCAGGATATCCCTGCTTCAGCACAGGTGACTCAGTCTTTGACTGAGCCACTGTCTGAACCATCTGTGCTGATGCAGGGATATCCTGAAAACCTGACCTGTTGGTGGCCCTTGAGGACTGCGGTTGCTCACCCCTATCTAGGACAACTCACAGACCCTCCCTCACTATCTGGTGGAAAAGCAGAAATGCTTTGTACAGAACTGAAACAGCTTTGAAATAAGAAACCATTTATTCCTGAATATTTGCCTCAAAAATCATGTATTTGCACCAAAAATTTTTTTAAACAATGTATTATTTATCCTTACAGCTTTCATTTGTCATTCCAAATGTATGATACCTTTACAGGCAAATGAAGATATGGGGGGGGGGGGGGGGGACCTGTAGGAAGTGCTCTGCTCATACTTTCTAAGACATGAATACTATAGAAATACTGGAGGGTTTTCACTATAATTAGAAAAGTATCCCAACAGAAGCACTCTTGTGTATTAAAGTATCAAAAAGTTATTAATATTAACATCACATACAACATCAATAGATCTATTGATGTTGTTTGTGATGTTAATACATTTTTGATACTTTAATACACCAGAGTGATTCTGTCGGTATTCTGTTGGTATCTCTTTGCGTTTCCATATGTACATTGTCCCTAGGACCGTCAGCAGTTGTGCATTATATATATACATATATATATATATACATACAGTATACACGCACATATATATATACATATACACATACAGACACATTGTAAGTATAATTACTTCTCTATTTCGTAACACCAATCATCCACATTTCACATTTTAATTTCATTGTATCTTAAATAGCTTTTAAATGACATTATTACTGCTACAATTAACAGTGGAGTCAACCTGCTAATTAATTATTGACACTATCTTCCCCTAAACGTTGGTTTCTGCATGACAATTTTATCCCTAGCAATATGCAGGTGTAGAGTCAGTTATACACACTCGCAGCCTTGCGGATGACTGCAACGGTTATTTTTTTTTTTAAATGGAGTGGGCACGGATGTCCTCTTCAGGCAGAGTGGTTCTGGGAACACAAACCCGCTCTACATCTTCCCTCCGGTGCCGTGCCACAGGGAGACCTGAAATGAGTGCACCTGGGGCCATATTTGATAAGTAGTGCCACGCCGTAAGGCAATAAATGGTCCATTGAAGTCCCTACAGCTTAGCACCCTGTAATAAATATGGGGCCTAATGATATAGGCCTCTATGTTGAGCCATTCTGTCACAGTGGATTTATAGATGTATTTTAGCCCTTAAAAGAACTGCAGAGTCTTGTAAGCTCTTGCGATGCAGTGAGACGTCAAAGGTGGTTATGTATCTAACTATTCGACAACACAACAAGGAGAACAACATACAGGCATACCCCGCATTAAGGTACGCAATGGGACCGATGCATGTATGTAAAGCGAAAATGTACTTAAAGTGAAGCACTCCCTTTTTCCTACTGTACTTATCGATGCATGTACTGTACTGCAATCGTCATATACGTGCATAACTGATGTAAATAACACATGTGTAAAAGGCTCTATAGTCTCCCCGCTTGCGCACAGCTTCGGTACAGGTAGGGAGTCGGTATAGCTGTTCAGGACGTGCTGACATGCTGACAGGCGCATGCGTGAGCTGCCGTTTTCCTATTGAGCGATATGTAGTTACTCGCGTGTGTACTTAAAGTGAGTGTCATTAAACCGGGGTATGCCTGTACATTTAATAACGCATTACATTCCACTCACTTCCATAGAAGTTCATGCATTCTTAATTGTGCATTACTCTGTTTCTCACTCTAATGAAGGCCAGTTTCCTGGTTGCAAAATGGGGTACAGTAATAATACAAAACAACTGAACAGAATGTTTACACTGTACTGTAGTAACTTTGTGTGTACATATACCGTATATACCTGAAACTCTATTACTACCAACAACATGTGCAATTTTACCTGAACATGCGGTTTGCTGAAGACCCCCTGTAGGCGATGTTATTAAAAAAGACTTCAAGCTCTTGATCATTATCGAAGTCAGCAGCGATCACAGTGCGGATTGGGGAAGGCATGGAGAACTTCTGAGTAGCAATATCCTGGACGAGAATAAGATGAGCTCAAAATGAGAAGTCGTTCCGGTTAACGGAAAATATTCACTTAAAGGACTTGTTTTAATAACACGGATGTTATTGTAAGAAACTTCAGAAAATCAGCAGAGCTTTGCATCACAACATAAAGAAAAAGCCTGACAAAAAAACATTGCCCGTTTTTACTACGCAGTGCTTAGGCTGGAAGATGTCTTATGGAATAGCAGTATTTAGTAAATATGGAGCAATATGGCCTACTGTATTCCTTACTTTCTGAGTGCATTTTCTTCATGTCTTTGGGAAGTTAACACCGACATACTTCATGTTTGAATAAATAATGATGTCATTTACAATGCAATTTTAGAACTGTAAAAGCCACATCAATGAAATAAGGATTTTTGTAGTTGTTGCATGATTATATTCTACGGAACAAAAGTCATATCACAACTAGCAGTCACTCCTTACCTAAAAGAAGTGCAGGACCCAAGCATGTGGCATCTAAGGGCCAAAATAATACATTTTGATGACATTCAGCTGGCGGGAAATAACAGAAGTCTGGACAGCCTTGTATTATGAGAGAGGAGAGGAGAATTCAAAAATGGACAGTAGCATCAGTCCATGACAACAACCAGCACAAAAATAAGCATGGAGTTGAATTAGTTGATTAATAAACCTCCTTGAAGTAAGTTATAATTGGGTTCTGTTCAATATATTTTCTTAGTGCAGGAGAAGTCTCTTTACAAGAAATAATTTTTGGACTATGCAGGTTATCCCTCCAAATAAGTTTTGTCGAGTTTCAGCAAATGCCATGTACAATCTCCACTGTCTGGTCCTTACCTACGGTACCGGTGCATGTTAATGCTGTAACTGCATTGTTATGGTCTTTTCCAGGGCCGTAGACGGGGGGTGGGGGGAGTGGGGTGAAGACAGCTGGGACTTCTGTCCCGGGTCCGGTAAGTACAGGAGCCCAGGACCCCTCCCGGCAAACACTGCAAAGGAGGCCTCCTGGAAGGAGTTTACAGAAGGGACCTGCTGGAAGTGTTCTTAGAGATGCCTGTCGAGGCAGCATGCTGTTGGCAGGCGGGAGGGAGGCTTCCCTGACAGGCACCTCTCTGGGCACCCTCCAGTAGACAGCTCTGAAGGCCCCTTCCCCAGGCCCTCTTAATCCTCCAGGGCAGCAGGAAGGCAGTGCGTACACGGCTCTGCTCTTTTTGTCGCTCTCCCCCTCTCACTCCCCCCTCTCATTCTCTCTCTTCCCCCCCCCCCACTTTGTCTCTATCCCCTCCCTCTTTCCTCCCCCGTCTATCACCTTCTCCCCTAATATCTCTCCCCGCCCTCTCTCTCTCTATATATATATAGTTCCCCCCCCCCTTTCTTTCCCCCTGAAACTTTTAACGACCCACCCCTAGGCCGTTATCTACTCTCCCAGGCCCAAATCTCGTTCTCCCCCCCCCACTCAGGGACCAACAGTACACCAGGGGGGGGGGCTGCACCTTTAATTTGTCCTGGGCTCCAAGATTTCTGATGGGGACCATGATCTTTCCACCCCATTGTCCTGCACTGCGGCATACATAAGAGTTTAACAAATACAGTCCAGTTACTGAAGGTCAACGTTCAGCTGGGCCTAGCACAGCCATGACCCCATTCCCTTTTTATTCTTTTGATAAACTAACCAAACGATATGGGATCTTATAGGAAGCCATACTATAACTAAATGAAGAAGTGAACCGTATATACTGTAGCTATACTTTTTATATACTAAGTTACACAGATAAAGTAGCACTGTTAGATGGCATTTAAAACACAGAACTCAAAACCTGTGTACAAACATTTATACAGCAGGCTATAGATAGCAATCCTCCAGTTCTTTTGGCAACAAACAGTATTTTCTTTGGAAACCTGTGATTTGTCAAGTACTGTACTGTATATACGACGGTTCAGTGTCACATAACATTGAACTCAACCACTTACTGTATGTCAAAATAAACTACTATTTAAAAGCTCTATGTTTTTTATCCGAAATTCGTTGAAATAACGTCCAGGTAATGGATAACTTGTAGTTTCATTAATTAGTCTCTTCTCCAGCACCGGGACGCAGCTTTGCAGGATATTGAAAAAAGGCCTATATTTCTCACTAAAAAGACTGGAAAATGGGTGTAATATTTTAGAGAACAAATGCTCTTTACACTGTAAGTGCAAAGCACTCAGTCTGAGGCCCTCTCACTCCCAGGAAGATTACGAGACATCAGAATTCGTAAAGTAAAATAAAAATGCTTTTCCAAGATTAGGCTATTCATTTGATTAACAATTATCAGGCAAATGAACAAAGACCATTAGGCGTGCAGCAGGTTCTGACTTCCCTTTCACTGATACAGTGTTTCGCTTCCTCCTTAAAGATAGCTTTTCAAAGCATATTTAATTAACCGTTGTAGATCTACTGCATAATGACCTTTTTCCCAGGGTGGTTAACAGCCCATGTGAAGGTTAAACATGAAGAGGGGAGTCTTGGTAGGCAGGCTCTATTATTTCACATCCCATCAGTTTTTTGATGTCTTTGATTTAAAAGGATTTTGTCCTGTTTCTGTTCTGCAGGTTTGAAGCAGTATCAAAAACACCGTGTTATCTGAGGGATGTGTTAGGCATCAGAACAAAGCAGAGTCATGGATTATTTGTACATTTGTACTTCATTTAAGATCTGTTCAGTCAAAAATGAAACTATTGTCGGTTATGCCTTGGGTTTTTTTTTTGTACATATTATTTTATTGGTTTCTGTTGTGTTGAACAGTAACCAGGCCATTTTCATTTAGCGTAGCCGTACAAACCTCAGTGATGAGCAGAGGCACACAAGGTGCCAATTAGTTGGACAATTACAGCAGTAGTGTCACCTATTCTGCCGCTTCTAGATAGGTGGCCTCTCAAAGACATTGATTCTGTCTCTTTACTGGACTCCCCTACCATCTAATTGGGAGCCATTTGGCCTCCCGATATCTATAATATGTGGTGCATCGCCGGAGTCAAGTATCAAAAACTAGAGAGAAAACCTACTATGGGTTATCAGATTGAGCAGGGCTTCCCACACTAACTGAACCTAACGAGAAGAACATTTCAGAAACGGGTATATTGGTTACCTAGCGTGGGTTTTCAGAGTGCTGCTCACGCCATTGCCTTCCATAGGACTAACGACTCAGATACATATGTACAAGCGACAGTGGATGACATACCCGTCATCAGCTTCTGCAATCGCAGAACAGCTATAGCAGATCTCTACAGGGCTGTATAAAGGGAGAACATGTGGCTGGGGAGAGAAGGGATAACCAGTCAGGTCCTTCCATAGCAGCCCCACATCTACATCCAGGTTGGTCCACCCCTCCGCAGTCCCTAAGGAACCTCAGTCCCTGATCCTTGCAATTATCTTGGGCCCAACAAAGACCCTTATTCAATATGCTGTGAACTCACTTCCCTGTGGCAGAAAAAAAATATCATACTCCCATTCATTTTAACAGAACCAAACTCTTCTTCAGCGCTGGAAAGCAGCTAGACATCATATTGAATAGGGACAAAAGCCTGGTGGTAGCCTTGCCTCTCAAAGGCCGCACTTATAGGGCAGGCGATGGGTGATGTCATCGGTCGCTTCGCCATTGCGAAAGTTGTAAATCAGTTTTGGAGACGTCGCTGGCTACAAGGGGAGTGACGTCAGCAAGGGTTAAGGCAGAGGGGCGAAGACAAGAGCAAGGGGGAAGGCAGAGGGGCGAAGACAAGAGCAAGGGGGAAGGCAGAGGGGCGGAGACAAGAGCAAGGGGGAAGGCAGACGGGCAGAGACAAGAGCAAGGGGGAAGGCAGAGGGGCGGAGACCAGAGCAAGGGGGAAGGCAGAGGGGCGGAGACAAGAGCAAGGGGGAAGGCAGAGGGGTGAAGACAAGAGCAAGGGGGAAGGCAGAGGGGCGGAGACAAGAGCAAGGGGGAAGGCAGAAGGGCGGAGACAAGGGCAAGGGGGAAGGCAGAGGGGCGGAGACAAGAGCAAGGGGGAAGGCAGAGGGGCGGAGACAAGAGCAAGGGGGAAGGCAGAAGGGCGGAGACAAGAGCAAGGGGGAAGGCAGAGGGGCGAAGACAAGAGCAAGGGGGAAGGCAGAGGGGCGGAGACAAGAGCAAGGGGGAAGGCAGAGGGGCGGAGACAAGAGCAAGGGGGAAGGCAGACGGGCAGAGACAAGAGCAAGGGGGAAGGCAGAGGGGCGGAGACAAGAGCAAGGGGGAAGGCAGAAGGGCGGAGACAAGAGCAAAGGGGAAGGCAGAGGGGCAGAGACAAGAGCAAGGGGGAAGGCAGACGGGCAGAGACAAGAGCAAGGGGGAAGGCAGAGGGGCGGAGACAAGAGCAAGGGGGAAGGCAGATGGGCAGGGACAAGAGCAAAGGGGGAAGGCAGGGGGCGGAGACAAAAGCAAAGGGGGAAGGCAGAAGGGCGGAGACAAGAGCAAGGGGGAAGGCAGAAGGGCGGAGACAAGAGCAAGGGGGAAGGCAGAGGGGCGGAGACAACAGCAAAGGGGAAGGCAGAAGGGCGGAGACAAGAACAAGGGGGAAGGCAGAAGGGCGGAGACAAGAGCAAGGGGGAAGGCAGAAGGGCGGAGACAAGAGCAAGGGGGAAGGCAGAAGGGCGGAGACAAGAGCAAGGGGGAAGGCAGAAGGGCGGAGACAAGAGCAAGGGGGAAGGCAGAAGGGCGGAGACAAGAGCAAGGGGGAAGGCAGAAGGGCGGAGACAAGAGCAAGGGGGAAGGCAGAAGGGCGGAGACAAGAGCAAGGGGGAAGGCAGAAGGGCGGAGACAAGCGCAAGGGGGAAGGCAGAAGGGCGGAGACAAGAGCAAGGGGGAAGGCAGAAGGGCGGAGACAAGAGCAAGGGGGAAGGCAGAGGGGCGGAGACAAGAGCAAGGGGGAAGGCAGAAGGGCGGCGACAAGAGCAAGGGGGAAGGCAGAAGGGCAGAGACAAGAGCAAGGGGGAAGGCAGGGGGCGGAGACAAAAGCAAAGGGGGAAGGCAGAAGGGCCAAGATAAGAGCAAGGGGGAAGGCAGAGGGGCGGAGACAAGAGCAAAGGGGAAGGCAGACGGGCGGAGACAAGAGCAAGGGGGAAGGCAGACGGGCGGAGACAAGAGCAAGGGGGAAGGCAGGGGGCGGAGACAAGAGCAAGGGGGAAGGCAGAGGGGCGGAGACAAGAGCAAAGGGGGAAGGCAGAAGGGCAGAGACAAGAGCAAGGGGGAAGGCAGAGGGGCGAAGACAAGAGCAAGGGGGAAGGCAGAGGGGCGGAGACAAGAGCAAAGGGGAAGGCAGAAGGGCGGAGACAAGAGCAAGGGGGAAGGCAGAGGGGCGGAGACAAGAGCAAGGGGGAAGGCAGAGGAGCGGAGACAAGAGCAAGGGGGAAGGCAGAGGGGCGGAGACAAGAGCAAGGGGGAAGGCCGAGGGGCGGAGACAAGAGCAAGGGGGAAGGCCGAGGGGCGGAGACAAGAGCAAGGGGGAAGGCAGAAGAGCGGAGACAAGAGCAAAGGGGAAGGCAGAAGGGCGGAGACAAGAGCAAGGGGGAAGGCAGAAGGGCGGAGACAAGAGCAAAGGGGAAGGCAGAAGGGCGGAGACAAGAGCAAGGGGGAAGGCAGAGGGGCGGAGACAAGAGCAAACGGAGACAACAGCAAAAGGCAAAACGGAGAGTTATTGTGTTTTCTTTATGCTGCCAATGTGTGCTATTTAAACACAAAATTACCTTTGTTTAAACCTATAGTATACACACCTCTCCTTGCACATCACACACACACACAGACACAAAGGCACACACAAAGACAGAGACACACACACAAAGGCACACAGACAGACACACACACACACACACACACAGACACAGAGACACAGAGGCATACTCAGACACAGAGGCACACACACATACACACACACAGGCACACATATAGGCACACAGACACACAGACAGACACAGAGACACACACAGACACAGAGGCACACACACATACACACACATTAGCACACACACAGACACACACACTCATCACACACCTAAAACCATGTTGTAAGTCACTAGGTGTCAGCATGTACTGTTGACATACACTCTGGTTATTAAAATCAAATTCTAGTGACTACAAGTATTTTGGTAGCGCTGTTGCTCCGTTGCGCCGTTGCGTCCACTATAAGCACACGTGACGGCTTCAATACAATTGTTTTTGCGCGACGTCGCGTCAACGGCACTATAAGCGCAGCCTAAGAAAAATGGTTATTGAGTCTAAACTGGAGTAGTGAAAATAGTTCAGCTCTATCACAAACCAAAGAGATAAAAGTTAAATGAAACCTATGTACAAAAAAAGCCAGATACTGTAAGAACATGAAACACCTTCCCTTATAGTCAGTGGTCGACAAATCACAAAAAAATCTACTCGCCACCTAGTACCAAACGTGTGCTGCTTGGGCCAATAGGAGCTCGCCACGATGTTAAATCCACTCGCCCGGGGCGAGCAAATGTATAGGTTTGTCGAACACTGCTTATAGTCATCACACCTTTGGTTAGGGATCATGACATTGTGAAATCCCTCTAGGGATTGAATGACATATTTAAAGACTTAATATATAAGGATATACAGATACAAAATAGGCAAAGTATTCAGGTATAATTGCATTTGAATTTAATATACACGATGTCTAATGGCTTTTATAATTTAAGCACAAATAACTGACTCCAGCAAGCACAAACACAAACCCCACAGAATGTACAAATCACACGGCTTTTAAGACGGGCTAATTAAGGGATTATAACTAAAGGAAGTAAGAATGAAAGTTATTCAAAATGTTAGGGTCAATTATAAGGCATATCACTGCCAGCTCCCTGTAGAGGTTTAAGAGGCATTACAAGTTATTTGAAAATATAAATATTTTAATAAAAACTGCGGGATGATTTGGCACTAAAGACTGAGATTTATATTAAATTGGGAAACTAAAAACAGTTTCTACCGTAACTTAACAAAGAAAGCCAAGACATTTTAAGAGATACTGCTCGTCCCAAATACTATTATTTCAGTAGTGTTTCCATAGACGGTATAACAAGACTTTGGTCCTGGTTTTGGAATTCCACTAATTAGTTATTAGGTTCAGGGTCAATTTAAAAGTGAAAACAGATTTTCAAATTATTCAAATGCATTTGTGAAATAGTATTACATACATGGGAATATTTTAGTGTAGTAATGACACTCCTACTATGATAAGTACACTTCTCACCTCTGTTTCCCTGTCCTCCTAAAGAGATAATAAGTAGTACTGATGTAGCAGACCTTATTCCTTCCACTGGTGTCCACCAATGGGTACAATAATGCGGTAATCCCACTGTGTTCCCCGCTACAACAGGAACAATTATGGTGGTTGCACGTGGTCCCGATCACGGAAGGCATGCAGCACTGAGCACAGAGGTGTACAGGTGCGCCGACGAGTATTCTAAAACTTGCCTTGGAAAATCTGGGGCAATCACCAACAAGATCCAGGTACATGCTGGGTACATGCTGCAACATTTCAGTGACATTTCTGCAGAGACTAATGGCCCATCGGATTAACACAGCAGTGGTCCCTGGCAGTCCCATTCAGTTTGAATGGGACTGCCAGGGTCCCCCGCTGTTAATCTGATGGGCCATTAGTCTGTCTGCAGAAATGTCACTGAAATGTTGCAGCATGTACCCAGCATGTACCTGGGTCTTGTTGGTGATTGCCCCAGATTTGTTTTAGAATACTCGTCGGCACTACAGTATGTAGGGGGTATGATAGCTTTTATTGGACCAACAAGTAGTTTATATGTTACAAGCTTTCGAACCTGTCACAGTCCTTCCTCGAGTAAGGCAGAAATATAGAAAGAAAATGATTATATACCGTGTTTATAAGAGGGATATCTGGTTGCAATGGATGTTGAGAAGAAGTGGGAAATAAGATAAGGTAGAAAAAGGTATCCTGGTGTGAAAAAGAACAGTAGAGACATAAATGGCTTTTCTCTACGTGAGGGGAGAGGTTAATGGGACAGGGCAGTGTATGTGTATAAATATCTATATCTGCTACAATGCGGATCCGCTTATAACGCGGTCTGAGCGTGGCTCCTGATTTAAAAACATCTCCATTATTTTAACATTCAATGCTTTATTGCTAACGGACACACACACACACACACACACACACACACACACACACACCATGTGGGAATTGAACATGAATACAATTTATATAATACACATGCAGGAATCAAACCCAGGACCTTTCATATGCTAGTACCAATTCCCTACCTGCTATGCCACAGGATCGGTGTGATGATACAGACTCTATAAATATATTTAACATCTACAGCACAGTGTAGTGGACTTTTTAGAGTCTGTGACATCAAACAAGCCCTTTGGCTTGCAGGTAGAGAATTGGTACTAACATATTAAAGGTCCTGGGTTAGATTCCTGTATGATATGATATAATTTATAAATTATTATTTTATATATGGTGTAGGGTGTGTGTGTCATGTGACCCTTCTCTGCACTTGAAAGTCTACGTAAGTGCCACACACGTGGACGCAGCCTGAAGCAGGGAGAGCTGTAGAGAGGAAAGAGCTGCAGATGCCGGTAAGTCCTTGCGCGGCGACATTTTATAACGCGATCCCGGTTATAACGCGGTCTCATTCTGTGGACCTCGAGGACCGTGTTATAACGGGGTTCAGCTGTGTGTATGTATATACCCACTATAACTATTTTAAAGCCAGAAGGAAGTCAAGCTGCCCAGAGGATGTGCCTGGCTCAGGAGATGGACTTACCCCAGGAGTTTAAAGTAAGGACAATTTAGTCTGGTTGTGTTGTATTGCCAGTGATTCAGCTATCCCTGAGTTTTGTTTAATAGGTAAGCGGGGTAGCCATTCGGGATAGTTATTGGCAAGATGGGTACTGTGTTGTTAGTGCTCAGAGAGGAGCTAGGCATTTTGTTTTATTGTTGCTTTGTTTTATGCCTGCAAGAATAAACCTGCTAACAGATTTGTATGCTTCCTGCCTTTAATGTGAGAGCAAAGATCCTGCAACGTGGCCGAGTTGTCACTATATATATATACTAAAAATGTGTGTAGATACTATGTGATCCCTATTGGTATATTGGGATGGAATTACAGAGTATTTGTATGTGTAAGAGACAGCTGTGTGTGCATATATATATAGCGCAGTATGTATTGACATGGCCATTAGCACTCATGGGAAGAGAGTTCTCTCATGTCAGTAGTGACTCATAAAACTTTGGTCTCGGTTGCTCCTTTTTGCATTTGCTGAGGAAGATGATATCGCTGTCTAGTTGTGCCTGTTTATATATAAAATCTATGCTAACAGCGTTTGGAGAAATTGCCTACACAGACTGCCACTGTGTCGATGCACACCTGTTACAACTTGTAAACAAAAGGATACACAACTGCTACAACTTATCTCTTTGTGGGAGCATGAATGTGTCTACCTTTTTTCTGTGACTTTTATGTTTCTAAGTGGGTGTTTTCCCACTGTGACATGCATCTATTACATCTACCCAAGAGGAGCCGTGTTCTCAACTAGTTTAGCATGTTAAAGATACTGCTTTCATCACTAAGCATTACCTGCTTATTATATATTATACTCTGCAGGGGTTTCCTGGGTACTGTTTGCTTTATCCTAGGGGTATTTTTTTCATCCTTATACAGTATGTATGCATTTCTTTGACTGTACTTTGCCACAGGAAAGGCTTTCACATTAGTTCTGTTCCATCATGTGTATCCTCATCTTCATTTTGCATATGTGTACTTCTCAGACCTGCAGGTCATTACTCTCAATGGGAACTAATTATATCTCATTGTCTGTGTTAGGGCAATTCTTCAATTCTAACTGCATTTATGTCCGCAGTCTAGTATTAGATTCTATTTGTGTTCCTTACATTTTCTGTTCACATTCATGGGTTTTGTTGCTTTATGTCTAATAAAGTTTTCTGTTGGTCCCCGCTTTAGTCTTAATCTGTCTTTTTTATCAAATTTCCCTCGTTTTTGATTTTGGTCTATAAGAAACTTTTTTGTATATTCATTATTTATCACAGTGTTTTATGTGAGTTTTCTTCTTTTTGTGTTTGAGATATATATATATGACAAAAAGAGAAGAAAGCGCCCCATCCTAGTGTATTATATTAAGATACAAAATTTAATGTTCCATAAAACTCCAACAAATGCGCACTCACAAACATAAAAAGTGTTAAAGCATGTAATGAGTAATACTCATTCACGAGACGCTGGAAACTGCTGCTGCGCTCACACTTCCTGCTCTCACAAGTTGTATGGCACCTCTGAACTACCGTCCAGCAGGAACTCCAGAGAGTGTGCAGCTACTCCTGTTCTCAGCCGCAAACGAGCTGTGGTGAACAGTGGTTTGGGATAGGAGGAAGGGAGAAGGTAGGACCAAGGTGACCAAATCGCTGATGTGTCACCATGAGGTGGCGTCCCAAAGTCCCAACAAACAGCGCGTCAGCGTCGCAGAGTTCTAGAGTCTGAATGAAAGTCCCGGATACAGAACAGGTCTGGTGCAATGACCATCACTAGTAAAAACTAGTATCCCTACGCGTTTCTTCACACTTGGGTGATTTCATCAGGGGAGTTTTATGGAACATTAAATTTTGTATCTTAATATAATACACTAGGATCGGGCGCTTTCTTCTCTTTTTGTCATCTAGATCCAGTGGGAGATCGTTGTTCCTTTCAGAAAGCTGCCTACATCCATACAGAGGGCCACCACCCTTCCATTTTAATAGGATATTTTCATCATATGGTTTTGTGGACTCTGATTCACTTCATTATTTGTGGTTTCATTATCTTTTTTATATTTTCCTTTACTCCCCCAAGCACACTTATTTTATTTATTTTCATTTTTAATTTTATTTTTTCTTATACATGCATGTTTATATGTTATATTTGAACAGTCATTGGTAATACTAGTTTATGTTATCGATTTAGTTTTTATTTTATTTTATATTTTTATTTTTGGTATAGTGCTAGAGCATCATTTTTTGACATATATTAGGTTCCTTTATTGTATATTTTTTTTATATAAATTTTTTCCTATATACAGGCATACCCCGCATTAACGTACGCAATGGGACCGGAGCATGTATGTAAAGCGAAAATGTACTTAAAGTGAAGCACTACCTTTTTCCTACTTATCGATGCATGAACTGTACGGCAACCGTCATATACGTGCATAACTGATGTAAATAACACATGTGTAACAGTCTCTATAGCCTCCCCGCTTGCGCACAGCTTCGGTACAGGTAGGGAGTCGGTATTGCTGTTCAGGACATGCTGACAGGCGCATGCGTGAGCTGCCGTTTTCCTATTGATCAATATGTACTTACTCGCGAGTGTACTTAAAGTGAGTGTCCTTAAACCGGGGTATGCCTGTATATACTTTATACATTGATTATACAGTTAGTTGGTAATACATTGCAGACAGATACTCAAAGCGCAGTCTTTTTTGTATATTTGTATATATATGAGAGAGAGAGAGAGAGAGAGAGAGAGAGAGAGAGAGAGAGAGAGAGAGAGAGAGAGAGAGAGAGAGAGAGAGAGAGAGAGAGAGAATCTGACTGTATGCTCATTTGCTTGTCCTAGACAGGAGTGCAACCCTGCCTTTCACCATTATCACCCAGCACACAGTGCTTCCACTGCAGCAAGGGGTTCTGGGAAAGGACACGCAAATGAGCACACAATTTTTATATATATATATATATATAATCAAAAAATAAATAGATGATACCGTTCTGTGGCTAACGAAATGCTTTTATTTGTGCGAGCTTTCGAGATACACTGATCTCTTCTTCCGGCGAAGATACAATGAATGAAGCAAGCAAAAGGGAATACTTAAAAACAGTGTCTCTGGAATGTTATCTGTGCTGGTCCTTCCCCTGGTGTGGATGTGTTTTATGGCTAGAGGTGACAAAAGGTTCCTGAAAGCAAGTGATGTAAGAGTGTGTGTGTGTATCGGCTAACACGGTACTGATACCTCTACACGTGTATATATATATATATATATATATATATATATATGTTTTTGTGTGTATATATATCTATATATAGATATATATACATAAACACACACATGACACATATATGCACACTAGCACATGTATATGTACATATATGCACATCTACATTAATGCATACATATATACATCCTTTAGTATTTGTCACATGCCAGACACTTGTTTTTCGTTTAGTGTTTAAGAAAAACAACTAGATCTTATTAACAGCAGTGACAAGTCGAACAAAAAGGTATTCATCCCATTATAACGCGCTCATTCAGTTAATATTCCATAACTACTCCTACTGGATTATTGCTCATACTATTGCTTCATGTAACAAGCCCTGAAATGAAATGCTTGTCGGTCCCAATCTCTTATCTGACATATTTACCTCCTTATTGCCTTTTTTTTTCTTCTTGTTCCATGCTGCTGGCACTTTTTACGCTCTGTGTATTTCCTCGCTTTCTTTCTGTTTCTCTTTAACACCATTCTCTTTCTATGTCTATTTGTACATTTCTGTGCCTTCCAGTCACTTGGATTTCTGCCTTGCTCAGCATTCTCGGAAGCGTATGCTTGCAAGAACTGTAAATCAGTGGGAAGCCAGGGAAGGTGGTTGAGGGGGGTGGGGAGTGTGTCAGACATCCTTTAAAATGTCCCCAGGCAGTAAAACCTCTGTGATCTCTGTTTACTAAAGATGATGATAACACTAATTGAATGTTTCAGTGGTGAATATAAGGGCTTCTAATTCCAGTCCGATTTGACAGAGCTGTGCAGTATGGTAAAGTAAAAAAAATGGCCAACAGAAAATGTTCTTTAATAACTACTACATTACTATTATTGTAATGTTTTATTTTACATACTCAGAGCCGGATTAAGGGGCGGGTACTTGCTAGGGGCGCCAACATAAAAGGGGTGCCGCAGGTCACACCCGCCATGTACTGTAGGTAGGGATGTGTATTAGAAACATATATCTTTTAAAGCATGGGGAATTACATCTGTAATTAGGGATCGCATATAAATGATAGTAAACAAGATAGAGTTCCTGACTTGAAGCACTTAAAACCTTACTATCACAAACGGCACTTGTGTGAGCACGTGACGTGGATATGTGGCAAGGCTTAATACACAGCCGATCCACTTTTCACTCATGCAGGGTCCCTCAAAGCTAACTTCTGGAAGGTTATCAACAACATATTGGAGCCTTCTAACCATCAACAACCAAGTAATATCACTATGGAGGATATTACTCTGACAAACCACAGTGACAATGCAAATGCATTCAATGACTACTTTGTGGGGTGTGCTACTAACTTATTAGTGAAAAACATCCCAAACCACAAACATGAACCTCATTCTGTGAGTACCCCTAAAGCCCCACCCTCTCCCAACACTGCTCACAATATTCAATTTGTCCCAGTATCCGAAGAGGAGATTACACAAGCGCTCCTCAAATTAAAACTAAGCAGCCAATGTGGACCTGACTTACTGCAATCTAAGTTCCTAAGACTTGGCGCCCCAGCCATCGCCAAACCAATTGCTTCCATAGTGAACTCTATTTTGTCTGCAGGCCATATCCCTATGACCTGGAAAACTGCTAGGAGTTGTCCCAACCTTCAAAAGGGGGGACAAGAAGACTGTCTCAAACTACAGGCCAATCTCTCTTCTCCCAATATTATCCAAAGTCATGAAAAAATGTGTTCACTCCCAATTAAACTATTACTATACCAAGACAAATTTCCCTAGCCAATTCCAATCTGGCTTTCACCCCAAACACTCAAACGTAACTACCCTGCTAAAAGTTTGCAATGAAATCCAATGTGGAATGGAACGGGGACAACTCACTGGTGCAATATTCCTAGATTTTGCAAAGCCTTTTGGTACTGTTGATCATGTTATCTTGCTCTGGTATAGGAAAGCATGCTTTAAACTTTACCCATCAGGTAGATCCCAACATGTGTCCATCTCAGGCTCTAACTCCAACCCCTTGGATATCACCTGTGGTGTCCCGCAAGACTCTGTTCTGTGGCCCCTACTCTTCTCAGTGTTCATCAATGATCTTCCCATAGCTTGTAAGGGAGCTTCAATACACATGTATGCCGATGGCAGAATCTTATTTTCACACAGCCATAGCCTCTCCGACCTTGAACAAATACTTCAATATGACTTTTTGAGACTTGAAAATTGGATTTCCCAAAACAAACTGTTTTTAAACACTGACAAGACTGTAACAATGGTATTTGGGAACGAGGCTAAATTTTGAAAGCTTCTAATGACTGAGCTCCAGATCAGAACCATCGCTAACACCACCCTAACTCCTGTTACTCATTTTAAATACTTGGGCATATGTTTGACTCCCATTTAACATTCGGGATGCACATTGATACCCTGACATCCAAAACCTATGCCAAACTAGTTGTATTTTACAGGAACAAATCCTCCCTAAGTCTGCTGATCACAAAGCGTATCGCACAGCAGATGCTAATGCCAATTATCGACTTTAGGGACATAGTATATGGCTCGGCACCCCAAACCCACCTTAGCAAACTTGACACCCTCTACAATTCAATATGCTGTTTTGTTCTCCAATGCAACTACACCACACACCACTGCGAAATGCTCAAAGAACTAGATTGGTCATCACTTGAGTCTAGGCGCAAAGTTCATCATTCCTGTCTTGCCTTCAAATACTTTCTGGGCAAGCTACCCATCTATCTGAACAAGCTCCTCACCCCTACCACATGCAGTACTTATCATCTGATATTTGACTCCAAAAGACTGTTCATGGTCCCAAGGTTCAGCAAAGTATCCAGCCGCTCCTCCTCATACCATGCACCACAAAACTGGAACAATCTACTGGAGACTCTCACAGCCACCAACAGTCTAAGTTCTTTCAAAACTAAAGCTGTCTCATTTTAATCTGGTCTGTAACTGTTACATACGCCTGCTATGTCTTGTATATAATGTTTACCCTGTTCACTTATGTAACTGTATTTGTAACGATGTATTATTTGTAATCTTAACTCTGTGCCTAGAACATATTTGAAAACGAAAGGTAACTCTCAACATATTACTTCCTGGTAAAACGTTTTATAAATTGCTGCCACCATCAAAGGGATACCAAAATGTAATTCCAGAGCTTTTGTTCTCTCTTTACTATACAAAATATGTATTTAGCACACAAAAATCTATTGTATCAAAATGTGTTCAAAAATGTAATACTCTCTTAAAAATGTGCACAGTTCACTTAGAGCCCAAAACATTGCTTATTAAATTTTAGATTTAATAAACAAAAGCCGTACAGTGCTTCGGTTACAGAAAAAAGATTACAAAAATAAACAGTACAATATATGCAGACCGTTCCTTAAAAATGAAAGGAGTAAAATAGTATCTACAGTAATTACATTTCTGATGACATCATCACATTTTCTTTAGAGAGGCTTGAAGTTGGAAATATGGAAATCCATGTCTGCCATAGACCTGGGTGCTCCACTCCAGTCCTCAAGTCCCCCCTCCCCCAAAGGTCTTCAGCATATCCCTGCTTCAGCACAGGTGGCTCAATCAGTCCCTGCTGCGAAGACTGAGCCTCTGATTGAGCCACCTGTGCTGAAGCAAGTATATGCTGAAAACCTGACCTGTCGGGAATCCTGAAAACTGGAGCTGAGCACCATTACCATAGACAACACACCCTCAATGTTGTATTTCTAAATTCATATTCCAAATGCAGGATTTTTATCCTAAATCCCCTTAATTGAAACGCAGCATAAGCCCACCTTCTGGGCCTATCTTTAACCCTCCTTCATCAATCTCTAATGACACTTATGGCTAGAAAGAAAAAACATTTTTTTTTTTAATAAAAAGATGCCTGATGTAGAAAATGCAGGGAAGATAATCAGGGCTCCACGGATTTGCTCAATAAACAAATTTATTGCCAATAGACTTAACGTTTTGGCTACACAGGCCTTTCTCAAAAGCAGAAACGTTAAGTCTATTGGCAATAAATTAGTTTATTGAGCAAATCCGTGGAGCCCTGATTTTCTTCCCTTCGTTATACCCTGGATTGATACAGAGAATCCTGAACCAGGAGCACCGGTAGTTGTATCCCCTTTTTTCTGATTATAATAGTGTGCAGCAATTTATATTTTTTCTATGATGTAGAAAATGCCCCATATCTTTATTCCTATAATACTTAAAATGCCATCTTCACTGTTGCGTCTATAATGAAAATGCATGTGTGGATGTCAATCTTGATTTGTTTACTGCTAAGTTTGAAAGACAAATGGATATCTATCCTTCGCATCCTCATAATTATGAAGTGTTTAGCATTATTTGATTCATTTGATTGCACATGTTACAAAGATCCATCTGCAATGCTCGTGAATCTCTGTTAGATCCCTGATATTTTATATTTAGTAAATTTATAGAAACCTGGGAACTATCTTCCTGGCTACACCTTCTTGTATTCCCAGACCACCAAATAATATCTTCTGATGCATTAACAGGTTTCTTTGTTTATTCCCACTAAAGGGAGACGTTGTAATGCCATATTTCAATCCAATTTACAAAAACATACGTTGACCATAGATAACTAGACCAACACATAAAGGCCAGATAGGGTCAGTAGCCTGACCCCCATCAAAACAATTCCTTGTATTTTTAAGGCAAACTGCAACAAATTAACCTCTGGTGTACTAGGTTTATTAAAATATTGAATATATTCTGGCATTTTCATTATACTTATATTATGATGGGAGACAAAGAAACAGTAGGTATCAATATCTGTGCATAATGCATCTCACTGCATGGCACAGAATGTAGGCACATTTATTACAAATTAGGTACATTTATTGGTATTTCCATGCTATTGAAATTCCTTAAAGTAGCAATGCCTCCTACCTATTTTATTTTTACCTCGTCCCCCATGGTTTGAGATACTTACCGGTGAAGTTTCCGGGATTAAATCTCCCCCAGGGAACACAAAATGGTGGCCAAATCTAAAAATCATAAATATAAGAATCATCCTTAATTGCAAATATTAAAATATCAAATTATAAAAATCATCCTTAATTGCAGCTTCCTATGGATGGTTATCCCCTTTAAAACTTCACCGGTAAGTATTTTGGAAATCGGAGCACCACCCCAGAGCTGAAAATAGAGCAGTATTTTGCATCTGGAATACCCTCCGGTTTCAATCCTGTAACCAGTTCCTGAGGAGTGATTCTTACCCGGAAGCGAATTCTTCCATTTGTGTTCATCTGCAGAAATAGACGATGAGGTCCGTTCCAGTTTCCATACACAATATCTATTTTGCCGTCCCGATTGAAGTCAGCTAATGCTACACCACGCCCATGCTGATACGCGTCATCCACTCCTGTAACAAACAAAAACTATTTTCATTTGAAGTGCTGGAGGGAAGAACAGAAGCCATGTTGCTGTGGGAAAAATTAAAGCAGTAGTCTTGCCTCCTAATCACACCTGTTCCCCCCACCCCTTCCCCCTTACAGCATGGGAAGCGGGAGGAAAGAGACGTCTTCCGGTCCTGAACTGCTTTAGTTCCAACTCTTGGTTTTCACCCAACCCGGAGAGAGAGTTAAAACCAGTAACTTCACCGGTAAGTATCTAGGGCAGTATTTTTCAACCAGGGTTCCTAGGATGCCTTGGGTTCTACGGGCATCCCTAAAGGGTTCCCTGCAATTTTCTGGTCATTTGAAAATTGTATCAAATACTGTACAGAAGAATTTACAATGCATCTGATCTCAGAAAAGCGCTATTAGAGTGGGGTGGGGTTCCTTAAAATGCATCTGATCTCAGACGCGCTATTAGAGAGGGTTGGGGTTCTTCAGAATTTAACTTGGGGTTCCTTAATCCAAAAAAGATTGGAAACCACTGATCTAGGGAACCTTGGGGTCCCTAGATATGGATACAGGGGGGTTCGTATCCAGAGGACCCTTTGGTTCCTATGCTGTACAATAGGGAAGGAGGCAAAGAAAAGAAAAAGAGCAGCCCAGATTGTTGCTTTAACCCTTTAGAGTGCCCTTATGATATTCCCAAAACACCATGGACACTTGCTCGTTTTCTAGGGACTGATGAGCCTGACTGCTGTAACAGAGAAGCCAGCCAGAATTAAACTGAAGTAAAGCGTAATCCACTTTTGTTTCAGTCATCTGCGCACCAATCACACACATCATGTTTTCACTCTATGCGCTGCCTCTGGGGCTGCCGAACCACCAGGACAGTAAGGGTTAAAATCAAGGTTGTGTCACTTTCCAGAATGCTCCCTTATGTTCTCACTGCGGTTTCCTTCACACAACTTTCTAACATAGAACACACTTTCCATGTGCATGCTGAACCTGTCACCTCATTCATCTGTACACACAGATCTGGGAATGCATTATCAACTGTTAGGGGGGGGGGGGGGATTTCAATTTGCGTTTTAATGTCACATATTTGGTTATAGATTACGAGGAAACTCATATCATCCTTCCTAATAATTCAACAGCTGTCCTTTCTTTTCCATAGTTCTATTGTTCAATACTAGTATAAAATGGCACTTCAGTACGCACAGTATCTTATAATCAGTTTCTACTTGGGGATCTGTCCAGGCTGGGATCCCCATTGTCCCAAAATAGAATGCTTTCTTGCAAGAAAAAAGTGGATGGGTAAAAACAGGATGCCCCCCCCCCACTCCCCTATCCCCCCTCTTCGAGAAAGATAATTGTGTATGTGTTCACCTCTGAGCTAACCTGAAATTTCTTCGTCTGTATCACCAGCATAAAAAAAAAGTCGTTTTTCCATTTTTTTTGTACTCCGTCATGGACTGCGCTTGGCGTAAAGATGTAAATAGTGTCTACTAAAAAAGGAGTGTTTCTACAGTATGTGCAAAAAAAACAAAAAACTGAACTTGGCGTAAACCCTAAAATGTCTGTTAATACTGTAGTGTTAGCGCAGAATGTATTTCCTATGTGCCAACCAAAAATATATATAATGCAGTACAGATGCTTCATTATATAGATTACATTTTGTTTTCCACACTATGGCTATTACAAATAATATTGCATTAATAACTTATATTTATTAGTTATAAATAATCTGTTTTAATTTAAATTATATCAACCTGGTTTTCAACACTATGAAATGCTTCAAAAACAATTTCAAGCAACAAATTATGATATATATATATATATACAGTGTTCGACAAATCACCCAAAAATCTACTCGCCCAACCAAAAAATCTACTCGCCACCTAGTCCCGCCCCCAACTCTGCCCCTAGTCCCGCCCCCAACTCCGCTTTAAAATAAAATATATAAATAAAATACATTTAATAAATTCCTAGTCAGAACAACATTCGTTTTTGACATAAATGTATTTATTGTATTACATTATACTACAATTAGTCGTGTGTGTGTGTGTGTGTGTGTGTCAATGTCGGATCTAGAAATAAAAGCCAGATGTGAATGACTAGTTTCCTGAACCCCTTAACCAGTGTCTGGACGTCGGCGCTTCACAGAGAGAGAGAGACAGACACACACACACACAGAGGGGCACACCCACACACACACACACACACACACACAGAGAGTGACACACACACACAGAGAGAGAGAGAGAGAGAGAGAGAGAGAGAGAGACACAGAGAAAGAGAGAGAATGAGAGACACACACTGAGAGAATGAGAGACAAAGAGAGAGTGCGACAGAGAGCGCGAAGAAGAGAGTGCGACAGAGAGCGCGAAGAAGAGTGTGCGACAGAGAGCGCGAAGAAGAGAGTGCGACAGAGAGAGCGAAGAAGAGAGTGCGACAGAGAGAGCGAAGAAGAGAGTGTGACAGAGAGCGCGAAGAAGAGAGTGCGACAGAGAGAGCGAAGAAGAGAGTGCGACAGAGAGAGGGAGACAGAGAGGGAGAGGGTGACACAGGGAGACGGAGAGGGTGGGTGACACAGGGAGAGGGTGACATGGAGAGGGAGAGGGAGGGTGACACAGGGAGAGGGAGGTGACACAGGGAGAGGGAGTGTGACACAGAGAGAGGGGGAGGGTGACACAGGGAGAGGGGGAGGGTGACACAGGGAGAGGGGGAGAGTGAAACAGAGAGAGGGGGAGGGTGATACATGAAGAGGGGGAGGGTGACACTGAGAGGGGGAGGGTGACACTGAGAGGGGGAGGGTGACACAGGGAGAGGTTGACACAGGGAGAGGGAGAGGGTGACACAGGGAGAGGGTGACACAGGGAGAGGGTGACACGGGGAGGGTGACATAGGGGGAGGGTGACACAGAGGGAGGGTGACACAGGGGGAGGGTGACACAGGGAGAGGGAGAGGGTGACACAGGGAGAGGGTGAGAGAGGGAGAGGGTGACACAGGGAGAGGGTGACACAGGGAGAGGGTGACACAGGGAGAGGGTGACACAGGGAGAGGGAGGGTGACACAGGGAGAGGGAGGGTGACACAGGGAGAGGGTGACACAGGGAGAGGGTGACACAGGGAGAGGGTGACACAGGGAGAGGGTGGGTGACACAGGGAGAGGGTGACAGAGGGAGAGGGTGGGTGACACAGGGAGAGGGAGAGGGTGACACAGGGAGAGGGTGACACAGGGAGAGGGTGACACAGGGAGAGGGTGACACACTCACAGACACACAGATACTCACTCTCACTCAGACACTCTCACTCAGACACACTCACTCAGACACACTCACACTCACAGATACACACACACACACACACACAGTCTGTCACTCACACACAAAGACTCACCCACCCGCAAGGCAGGGGGTCACACATGGCAGCAGTGGGGCATCTGCACGGCAGTGGGTCTGCCACACGGCAGGAGGGCATCTGCAAGGCAGGGGGGGTCGCACATGGCAGCGGGGGCCTCCGCACGGCAGGAGGGCCTCTGGAAGGGGCCACGCCCCCTCAGGGAGAAGCACCGGTTAGGGGATTTCCCCTGCTTAGAGCAGGGAGAAGCACCGGTTAGGGGATTTCCCCTGCTTAGAGCAGAGAGAGGCACCGGTTAGGGGATTTCCCATGCTAACGGCTGAGCTGGCCATCAGAGCAGGGCTCGGGTTTCCTTAACAGCTGAGTGCTTGTGTGACAGATCTGCAGACTGTCCGCAGAGGCGGCACACCGACGCCGCGTGGGGTAAGGGGGGGGTCAGGAGGCCGGGAGAGTTTGGGGTGAGGGGGGGGTCACGGAGGCCAGGAGAGATTGGGGTAAGGGGAAGGGGGCGGATGGCCCGATGCGAGGGGGGGGGCGGATGGCCCGATGCGAGGGGGGGCAGATGGCCCAATGCGAGGGGGGGCGGATGGCCCGATGGGCGAGGGGGGGTGACAGGTGGCCCTGCAGGGGCCTGAGGCAGACAGGCGTGGAAGGGGCTGGCTGCCGGAAGGGGGAGGAGTGAAAGTATAGTATTACTGAGAGGCGTGGGAGGAGCGAAGGCACTGCTCAGAGAACCGGAGGCGGGGTAATCTCCCCCAACAACATGAACCCGCCTCCGGCTTTTTTTTCTTCTTCTCCAGCGCGAGCGTGGGAAAAACAGCAGCGCGAGCGGGGGAATTAAAAAAACACACGTGTGCTGCTTGGGCCAATATTTACTCGCCCGGGGGTTAAATCCACACGCCCCGGGCGTGTAAATGTATATAATTGTCGAACACTGTATATATATATATATATATAGAGATATATATATATATATATATATATATATATATATATATATATATATATATATATATATTAATGAGAAAGAAAAAAGAAAAAAGTGTCCCATTAAAAGCACTCAAGCAAATATAATAATGAAAAAATGTTTATTCATGAAAATGGAGAACACAAAAAAGATACAAAGTTAAAAAAAAAAAAAAAACTCCATGGGATCCCCGCAGCTATAAAACATACAAAATGACAGAACAATACTGTAGTCCTTAATAAATGTATAAGAGCAGATTAATACTGCTCAAGAGGAGAGAAGTAGTAAACTCCTGAGATATATGTAAAGACCGGACGGTTAAAAAAATTATTAATTGAAGCTCTGTGCTGTAAACTATTGACTGCTAATAATAATAATTGCCAGTACAGTACCCCCTAGGTCATCAAGGAAACAAATTAATAACAAGGGGTCACCGCTGAAAAGATGGAAATATCACTATGTATACTTGCAGATCATCATGAAAAAATTGTCCTTGTGATAAAGTCCTGAGATGGCATGTGAGGCAAGAGATCTGTAGTGTTGTAGTAGAGAGAGTTCACAGCCGATAAGGGGGATCCACGGGGAGTACACACAAAGACAAGCCTGAAGCAGCGTTTCACACCCTTTGCTTCTTCTAGGGGCTTATATATATATATATATATATATATATATACTAGCTGAGAGACCCGGCGTTGCCCGGGATGTAATTTGGGGGGGGGCGTACGACAGGGTTAGGCTTCCCCCCCCCCTTGACAACTAGGTGGGTGACTGAGTTGACTGAGTGTGTGGGTGACTGTGTGGGTGGGTGGGTGACACTTGACTGAGTGGGTGGGTGGGTTGGTGACTGAGTGGGTGACTTTGGGTCGGTGACTGGGTGGGTGACTTTGGGTCGGTTTGACTTTGGGTCGATGGGTGGGTGACTTTGGGTCGGTGGGTGGGTGACTTTGGGTCGGTGGGTGTGTGACTTTGGGTCGGTGGGTGGGTGATTTTGGGTCGGTGGGTGGGTGACTTTGGGTCGATTGGTGGGTAGGTGACTTTGGGTCGGTGGGTGGGTGACTTTGGGTCGGTGGGTGGGTGGGTGACTTTGGGTCGGTTTGACTTTGGGTCGGTGGGTGGGTGACTTTGGGTCGGTGGGTGACTTTGGGTCGGTGGTTGGGTGGGTGAGTTGGGTCGGTGGGTGGGTGAGTTTGGGTGGGTGGGTGACTTTCGGTGACTGGGTGACTTTTTCAGGGTCGGTGACTGGGTGGGTCAGTGACTGGGGTCGGTGACTGGGTGGGTCAGTGAGTGGGTTGGTGGGGTCGGTGAGTGGGTGGGTGGGGTCGGTGAGTGGGTGGGTGGGGTCAGTGACTGGGTGGGTGGTTTTGGGTGAGACTGGGTGGGTGAGTGTGAGACTGAATGGGTGGGTGAGTGTGAGACTGAATGGGTGGGTGAGTGTGAGACTGAATGGGTGGGTGAGTGTGAGACTGAATGGGTGGGTGAGTGGGAGACTGAATGGGTGGGTGAGTGGGAAACTGAATGGGTGGATGAGTGGGAAACTGAATGGGTGGATGAGTGGGAAACTGAATGGGTGGGTGAGTGGGAAACTGAATGGGTGGGTGAGTGGGAAACTGAATGGGTGGGTGAGTGGGAAACTGAATGGGTGGGTGAGTGGGAAACTGAATGGGTGGGTGAGTGGGAAACTGAATGGGTGGGTGAGTGGGAAACTGAATGGGTGGGTGAGTGGGAAACTGAATGGGTGGGTGAGTGGGAGACTGAGTGGGAGACTGAGTGGGAGACTGAGTGGGAGACTGAGTGGGAGACTGAGTGGGAGAGTGGGTGGGAGACTGACTGGGTGGGAGACTGACTGGGTGGGAGACTGACTGGGTGGGAGACTGACTGGGTGGGAGACTGACTGGGTGGGAGACTGGGTGGGAGACTGACTGGGTGGGAGACTGACTGGGTGGGAGACTGACTGGGTGGGTGAGTGGGAGACTGACTGGGTGGGTGAGTGGGAGACTGACTGGGTGGGTGAGTGGGAGACTGACTGGGTGGGTGAGTGGGAGACTGACTGGGTGGGTTAGTGGGAGACTGACTGGGTGGGTGAGTGGGAGACTGACTGGGTGGGTGAGTGGGAGACTGACTGACTGGGTGGGTGAGTGGGAGACTGACTGGGTGGGTGAGTGGGAGACTGACTGACTGGGTGGGTGAGTGGGAGACTGACTTGGTGGGTGAGTGGGTGACTGACTGGGTGGGTGAGTGGGTGACTGACTGGGTGGGTGAGTGGGTGACTGACTGACTGGGTGAGTGGGTGACTGACTGGGTGGGTGAGTGGGTGACTGACTGGGTGGGTGAGTGGGTGACTGACTGGGTGGGTGAGTGGGTGACTGACTGGGTGGGTGAGTGGGTGACTGACTGGGTGGGTGAGTGGGTGACTGACTGGGTGGGTGAGTGGGTGACTGACTGGGTGACTGACTTGGTGGGTGAGTGGGTGACTGACTGGGTGGGTGAGTGGGTGACTGACTGGGTGGGTGAGTGGGTGACTGACTGGGTGGGTGAGTGGGTGACTGGGTGGGTGACTGACTGACTGACTGAATGGGTGGGTGACTGGGTGACTGACTGAATGGGTGACTGAATGGGTGGGTGACTGACTGACTGACTGAATGGGTGGGTGACTGGGTGACTGACTGAATGGGTGGGTGACTGAGTTGACTGAGTTGACTGAGTTTGACTTGGGTGGGTGGGTGACTGACTTGGGTGGGTGACTTGGGTGGGTGGGTGACTGAGTGAAAGTGACTGGGTGGGTGTGTGGTTGTGTGGGTGACTGGGTGGGTGGGTGACTGGGTGGGTGGGTGACTGGGTGGGTGGGTGACTGACTGACTGGGTGACTGACTGACTGACTGACTGACTGGGTGGGTGGGTGGGTGACTGACTGACTGACTGGGTGGGTGACTGACTGACTGACTGACTGGGTGGGTGATTGACTGACTGGGTGGGTGACTGGATGGGTGGGTGGGTGACTGGATGGGTGGGTGGGTGGGTGACTGGATGGGTGGGTGGGTGGGTGACTGGGTGGGTGGGTGACTTGACTGGGTGGGTGGGTGACTTGACTGAGTGAGTGGGTGGGTGACTTGACTGAGTGAGTGGGTGAGTGACTTGACTGAGTGAGTGGGTGACTTGACTGAGTGAGTGGGTGGGTGACTTGACTGAGTGAGTGGGTGGGTGACTAAGTGACTGGGTGGGTGGGTTACTGAGTGGGTGGGTTACTGAGTGGGTGGGTGACTGAGTGGGTGGGTGGGTGACTGGGTGAAAGTGACTGGGTGGGTGACTGGGTGGGTGACTGAGTGGGTGACTGAGTGGGTGGGTGACTGGGTGGGTGGGTGACTGGGTGGGTGGGTGACTGGGTGGGTGTGTGGGTGACTGGGTGACAGTGCGTGGGTGGGAGACGGTGGGTGACTTACCTTGACCCCGTGGCATCTGGCTGGGGCAGGAGGTGAGTTCGGGAAGCTGGGGGGGGGGGGGCAAGAGTGGCAGGAGACCCGCGGCGCGCTTCCCCTTCGTCCGGGAGCCGACGCACGTGATGGGGAGTCCCGCGCCGCGCTTCCCCTCTCCGGTAGCGGCGCACGTGATGGGGAGTCTCGCGCCGCGCTTCCCCTCTCCGGTAGCGGCGCACGTGATGGGGAGTCTCGCGCCGCGCTTCCCCTCTCCGGTAGCGGCGCACGTGATGGGGAGTCCCGCGCCGCGCTTCCCCTCTCCGGTAGCGGCGCACGTGAGGGGGAGTCCCGGGCCGCGCTTCCCCTCTCCGGTAGCGGTGCACGTGAGGGGGAGAGCAAAAGGCCCGGGCCGCGCTTCCCCTATCTGGTAGCGGTGCACGTGAGGGGGAGAGCAAAAGGCCCGGGCCGCGCCGCGAGGGGGGAGGAGCCTGGAGTTTGCTGCTGAGCAGGAGGGCCGCGGCGCACGGTGAAGGTGATGGTGCGGCTGGGGATGTTGCGGAGCGTGGGGATTTGGGTGAGGTGGGGGGAGAGAGTGAGGGGCACCGGGAGAGGAGGGGGGGGGTGTGGAAGGTGAGCTGCGGTCCAACTGACGGGGGAGAGTGAGGGTGTGTGTGTGTGTGAGGGGGGGTGGTGTGTGTGTGTGTGTGTGTGTGTGTGTGTGTGTGTGTGTGTGTGTGTGTGTGTGTGTGTGTGTGTGTGTGTGTGTTTTTGCCCGTCACTCTGCCTCAGGCCAATGAGAGGTGCGGGGGCGGGCAGGCCAAGGGACCAATGAGATTGCCGCTAGGGACGCAGACATACAGTGCTTTCAGAAATATATAGTAGATAGTATAGTATATATATATATTCAAATGTACAACATATTTTGTGAAGGTTTGTACTCGTTTTAGTTCTCAAAGGTTGACGTAGAAAATAAATCTAATGATTTTAGTAAATAGGCCCCAAACTTTGCCTTTTCATAGAATAAACCCTTTACTTCGAGATTTGTGTCAAACTTAAAAAATGGCAGACACATTTTGTACAACAGAAGTATCCACAAGAACCAAACAAACACAAATGTTTGTCAGAGTAAACGTTTCTTGTCCTTGGAACACTGACCTTTTAGAGCAGGAGAACTGAACTCCAGTGCTCAAGACCGCCCAACAGGTCACGTTTTAAGGCTATCCCAGCTTCAGCACAGGTGGCTCAACCTGTTCCTGATGCAGCACAGTCTTTGAATGAGTCACTGATTGGGCCACCAGTGCTGAAGCGGGGATATCCTTAAAACCTGACCTGTTTGGGGGGTGGGGGGGTCTTGAGGTCTGGAGTTGAGCAACCCTGCTTAGAGTACTACACAGTATCTGCAACATTCTTTAGAAGCAACCCAGTAATTGCTATCGCTGATATCCAGACAGCGTTCTGCTAGATGTGTTGTAACCTATATAGTTCCAGAACAGTAATAAATTAGCAGAGCTATATTAATATGAGTGGCAAAATAAGAACTCTAACCAAAGGTGTGACTACTGTTCATACTAAGGAAAGAATGAATATTAGCAGCCATCCAGATAAGTTCTCTCTCACCTTGAAGGGAAGTCACCTCCCGTTAGCCAGAAGAAAAGAGGCAAGAGCTCTCCAGCATCTGTTTGGTTGATAAATGCACCCTTGACAAGTCTTGTTAAACCCCTGCCATCATTCTGACTTTCAATTACCAGGACAGTTCATCTACCTCTCTCTTTCTTACACATACGTTCTATTTCTACATATATCTTGCTTTCATACAGCCTTGCTTTAGTCAGATTATTGTCTGATCAAAAGCACAATTTTTTTACTGGCTTACTACAAAACAAAATATTGTGCTGCCAGGGGGAAAAAAAAGATTTTTCTTCCAAAAGGAACATATTACTGAGGGAAATGGGATTTTAATGCAAAGCTGAATTACATTATTAAATCATGACCTCTTTCCTTTTAATCAGTCACTTTCCAAAGCTTCCCCCAAATGGCCTTCATTGTTGAAAGTAAATATAGCTTTGATTCATGTATTATTTTATATAAACTGCACCTGAACCAAATTAATAAACTCAGTTCTGCGAATTCATTAGAAAACTTAAAAAAAAAAAAAAAAAAAAAAAGATTGCTGTAGTGGGTTCCAAAAAAAAATTGGGTGTATTTATACAGCAACATTACTCCGAAGACCTTTGTCAGGCTGATGAATCACTGTAGTACCAGTGGCAAATGTGCACATTGGATCTGTAATTGATCAGAGTCAGAGGCTGGATAGAGGCACACAATTAAAATCCCATGCCATCTCTTATTCTGTATGGCACCTCCACACATTCAATTTACCTAATTCTGGGTTCGATTACTTATAATTTACTTTTTGGGCCTCTCAAATAATGAAGGCAGGAGGCTGCAGAGACACTGATCAAGTGCAGAAAGTACAGTAATTAAAGCTGAAGAAAGGAGAGACTAAATGCATCCATGACCATAGTATACTGCAGTGGTAGCCAACTCCAGTCCTTAAGGGCCACCACCATGTCAGGTACTAGGGATATCCATGCTTCAGCCCAGGTGGCTCAATCAGTGGCACAGTCATTCTGAGCACAGTCACCTGTGCTGAAGCAGGGATATCGCTAATACCTGGCCTGTTGGTGGCCATTGAGGACTGGAGTACTGTATATCCAAATGAGTATGGTCAGTTATGGGTCTATTGTTGATAGTGCCATTTTAATTAAAACCCAAAGACGAGGAGAAATCCATAACATCTCCTGCATTTTCTCAGACAAGTGTACCTTTGACCGTTTTGGTTGCGCGTCTACAGATCAAAGGGAGAGGAGTCACTTGATGCCTATTTAGTAACAAGAAGTACCACTTTCTGCTTCACTTGCTGTCATATTTCCCTTATTTTGTTTTCCTGCATCAATAAAAAAATAAGAAAAATCTTCAGGATTCTGTACGTGTAAAAGGATCTGCTGATAATCATGGATTAGATATACAGACCCTGAGAAAATGTTTCACATGTGATTGACACGTTAGTACATTACAGACTGGTTATTTTAGTTATCAAATATTTTACTGGGAGAAATACATTGAGTTACCTCTCGTTTTCAAGTATGTCCTGGGCACAAGGTAAAGTTGACAATAGGTGGTTAGATTCCACTACAGTATTAAAAACAAATCTGATTTATTTATTTATAAAATATTTTACCAGGAAGTATTACATTGAGAGTTACAGCTCAACCCGTTATAGTGCGATCCGCTACAACGCGGATCCGCATATAACGCAGTCTCAGCGTGGCTCCCGTTTTATAAAGCATTTTTTTTGGCAAACTTCCAGGTGTTGCCATCTGGCTTTCCACCCTTTCTTGGCTTTTCTAGCTTCACTATGCCCTCCCATACACCTTTCACTAAACTGCCGATATTCCTGCTGAATAATTAAACCTCCCTCCTGCTCCTCACCCAGATGCCCCTGCTACCTCACTGCAGGGTATTTGTCACCCCGTTCTGTGCCCAGAAGTGTATCTTTCCCCTCTCATCCTCCCCCCAAAGGTGCTTCTACAGCTGCTGTTAGGAAAGACGCAATCTCTCCCTTTCCTTCCTCCCGCAGGAGATGCAAGACTGCGTCTAGAAAAGCATCCTGTATAGCTGGGGTATCAGTATACAGAAGCAGCAGACAGTCTCAGAGCCGGGCTGTTATGGGCAGAGTGTGTCAGAGCTGGGCTGTTATGTGCAGCATGTCAGCACTCAACCCCCCGCCCCCGACTTGTGGTGTCATATCCCCAGCACCCTTCGAAGCTGCTCCCCTGATCGCGGCGGCGGACATTTTTTCCCCGCGATCCCGTTTATAATGCAGTCTCATTATGTGGACCCCAAGCACCGCGTTATAACGGAGTTCAGCTGTACCTCTAGTTTTCAAGTATGTCCTGGGCATAGAGATGATGACAAATAATACATGCTTACAAATACATAGTAACATAAGCGAACAGGAAATACAAGACATTTCATGCACAGTTAAAGATAATATATATTATAGGCGTATGTAACAATTACAAACTAGATTAAAATGCGAGACAGCTTTAGTTTTGAAAGAATTTAGACTGGTGTCACCTATTGTTTTTCCTGTTTAAAACATGAACTTACTAAAATACAAATAAAAATAAATGACTCTAAAAATGTTAAGCATATTAAGCAATTAAGCAGCAAGTAGAAATTAGCGTAAATCCATTGTCATTTTAAGTTGTTCGAGCTACAGAGTCTTTCCAAGTGTTATATTTATAATATGTTTACATTTTGCATACTAATAAGTCTGTTGGCGTGTCCTAAAGTTTAACTGTTACCATTAATGCAAACCATTGTGTACAGGCGGCAATCAATAATGAATATGAATATAAAAGTGCCAAAATAAAAGATAAGGCTGTAGTAAGAAAAAAATAAATAAAAGAGTCTTCATTAGTGCTTATGAAACCAACAGATGAATAGAACTAAGAAGTAAACTCACAGAGCAGTCATATGCAGCTCAGTATTACATAAGTTTTCTCACCACCTCTACCCCTTCATGGGCTGAAGCAGCGGCTTAGTGAGTAAAGATACTGACTCCAGAAACAACAACACTGAGTTTGAAACAAGAACCTGGTTCAAATCCCAGGACCAGCTCCTTGTGACCTTGGACAAGTCACCTTATCTCCCTGTGCCTCAGGCACCAAAATCAGATTGTAAGGGACTTGTGCCAGCTGCCTTCATTGTCAGCGCTATACAAGAAAAAACAATTATTAATTATTAATTATTATTGACTCACATTTCACCAGCTGCTTCCAGTAAAACCTACCAATGTCTGAGACAGTTCCCTAACCTCTGCCTGTACCCCCAATTCATAAATGTCCACTCCTTGTTCTACTTTGGAAGATAATCTTTGTATGCTTAAATATCATGAGCGTTCAATGTATCCAGATGGGTATAAAGTCATCACAACCTGGTTGGTGTGGGTATACAAGAAGGACAGCAAAAATACCATACTCATGAGCGTGTTTGCATGTTTTCTACAGGTTCCCATCCCTGCTTCATTCCCCCACTTATCACAAGTCATACACTATGATTAATCTGCACACTGGGATTCTGGGTAGTGTAATGCACTTAAGCACCCAGTGAGTGTGTCACTTTTATCTTCTTATCCCCTTCATTATGTGGATTTCCAAGTGCTTTTGCCTACTGCAGAGCTTCTATGGTTAAGCCTGAGACAAGTTCACTCTTAACTTAAGCAGCACATATCATATTGTGCATTATTTGTAATTGTGCTGATTACAACTAGACCCTCAAACCCATCATTTTCCAAAAATATTAAAGATTTGTTATCGTTTAAAGCAAATGCCATAGGTTATCGGCCATATTTCCTAAGCGGTGCTATTCTATGACACCTTCCAGAAAACACTTTACAGGCTATTCAAGTGAATGGGACATAAGGTGTCTTATGGAATAGCATCACTTAGTAAATATGGGCTTGTATCAGATAGTTGCGTGCTATTAGAATGTCAATATATATTGTTAGTTTTACGGTAATGTTACGAATCTCGCCTGAATATCAGACTGCTACAGCAAAGATGCCTTCTTTAACCCAACCCGCAAGGTCCTTTAGCAGCCTGAGAAATGCTGCTAATGCATTCATGTCCTTGGTAATTCTGATCAATGAAATACAATCTTAAAAAAAATATATATATATATACAGCTCAACCCCGTTATAACGCGATTCGTTACAACGCGAATCCGCTTATAACGCGATGCAAGTGTGGCTCCCAATTTTCATATTTGTGAATACTTTACAAACAGCTATCGTAAAAAATTAAAACCTACAATTAAAAAAAAATACATTATATACATTATTCTGTACAAGGTGACGACAAAAGTACAGATTGACACTTAGCAAAGCCACTGTCCTTGATGATTTAATTTTTTTTTAAATTATTTTCTTGCCAATTCCTCAGTATTTTTTCTGACCCATTTTTAGGATTATCTTACATAAATTAGTATCCACAACTCAGTAGCTCACAATGCAATTTTTTACATTTTGTTAATCTTAAATGGTATCTTAAATACTTTATTGTACAATGCACACAATTGTACATTATTTCTAACGCGATCCGCTTATAACGCGATGTGATTCTTTGGACCCCAAGCACAGCGTTATAAGGGGGTTGAGCTGTATCTCTGCTATTATTGCTGCATCTTCACCTGCCATCTCTCCCCTCATTCTGACATATCACCTTTACTAATGGTCCTAAATTATTAATTACAGAACTGTTACCATTCCGATGTTTCCTCCTCAGTCTAACCCACACCTCTCATCCTTTTTACATCAATGTAAAACCATGGAAAGTTCTCACCTCAAGGTCTATTTTTAGATTTCATCTCTGTTTCAGTAATACATATATTTCAAAGACAATGAACCCTCACATGCCCCAGTCCTGCATGAAAATCACAATTAATGGAGTTTCTTTATATTCCTTTTTATAGCCGTATTTGTGCCATAAAAGATGATTAGTCATTTTAAATTCCATATTGCTATTGTAATTTGCTTTTATAGCAAGACCGCTTTGAACTATCCACCTTCCTTAATAGCTTTGAAAATGACGCTTCCCTTCCCATACAAATTTACAGGTAAAAAAAACCTACACAAGTAGAGGAATAATTGGCTGAACCAATGGTTTCTAATAGATTTGTCTCTGACATTATGGTTTGTTTAATTTGATTGTACATTTGCTCCATTATATGGTGCAACATGTATAACTAAACATGTTATTTACACTAGGGTATCACCCAAACCCATTTGCTTAAGGTACACAAAATTCTGTACAAAAAACTAGCAAACCTTTTGGCATTTTCGCAGATATGTAAAATGTCAAGGGTAAAAGGTATAAAAAGCTTTATGAAAAATATAATGAGGTAAATTACGTTTGTTGCATGGTAACCTTCGTGACGTAAAAATGTAGACAGCTTCATTGTTTCATCTGGTGATAAAGATGTTGCAGACTTGTTCTCTCGGATACCTCAACCCACCCAGGCATGCCTGACAATACTGTAAAGGTTCTACATGATTCAATGGCAATGTTGCTGCAGAATAGTAAGTCAGTGTATGTGTATACAGTGGGATATGTTGGAACATTCACCTTCACTGCCATTAAAGCCTATAGAAATTCTTGAACATTCTGAACTATGATATGTTGTGTTATCACGTGGAACAATAACGCTGGCAACATCTGTATTCCGTCCATTAGTTACCAGAAAGTGCAAAAGTTACATGCAATTTTTTTTTAAGTCCAATATTTCTTTATATCAGTTTTGCCTTAACATTTTGCCAGTTGAATCATCAAAATGAATTTGAGAACCAAAAATGTAACAGATTTTTGGTCGTACATTTCATTTTCCCATTTAGGAAACATCCCCAATAAGTGTGTTAGATTCCAGTTCTTGCTGAACATTTGTTGCATCTTCTACAGTTTATTAATGAACAGTATGGGCGAATTTCCAAAGACAAAGGTATGAATAGGGTGAATATAAATATCTACTGGAAAAGCAGCATCTACCACAGCAAGAAGAAGCCACATGGAACCTGAAATCGCCTTTACAAGTAGGAGAAGGAACTTTGCATGGAAAATACACAGTTCTTACAACTTCATGCTCCATGAGAAAGTAGATCTCTTCCCAAGAATGTACAGATATACTGTATGACAATCTGATAAATGTGTGGTGTGTGTGTGCGACTGATACTCACCTGCATTAGAAGCAATATCAACAAAGGTCCCATCTCCCTTGTTCTGAAAGAGAAAATTTGGGCCATTCTCATTGTCGCAGAATATATCGGAGAGAGCTGAGCCCAGGATTGGTCCAACAGTAACGCCTCGGCCACCTGTAAATATCAATGAAAGAATGATGAGTATGCAAACAAGGAAAGTAGACATAACCATGTCGCAGTGCATTGCAGGCCTCTCCGACAGCAACAGGGTCACATGCGTGCAACAAATTCTGCAATAAGAAACAAATATTTTGTGTAATAAAATAATATTGTCAAATAATAAATGTCCAGCAAATGCATTTCTCAAAGTTGGACTGTCTACCACCACCAGTTACTGAGCGCTACTCTGATCACTCCTAAACCTCCAAATGTTGTGTGTGTGTATATATATATATATCATAAAAAATTAATAGATGATACCGTTCTGTGGCTAACGAAATGTTTTTATTTGTGCGAGCTTTTGAGATACACTGATCTCTTCTTCCGGCGGTGGTACTGTACATTGAATAACGCAGGCAAGGTTAAACTTACAAACAGTGCATATACTGTAGTAATGTTATCAGTCACAGATAACATTCCTACAGTATATGCACTGTTTGTAAGTTATCCTTCCCTGCTTTATTCAATGTACCATCGCCGGAAGAAGAGATCAGTGTATCTCAAAAGCTCGCACAAATAAAAGCATTTCGTTAGCACCAGAACGGTATTGTCTATTCATTTTTGATTATTAAAGCTCGGCTAACACAGTACTGATACCTCTACATATTCACACACATACATACACACATATATATACAACTTATATATACAATAAAGTGTGATCAAATATACAGTAAATACAATAAAGTGCAAATGCCTAATGTATCTATGTTCTTATAAACAACTACAGGCATACCCCGGTTTAAGGACACTCACTTTAAGTACACTCGCGAGTAAGTACATATCGCCCAATAGGCAAACGGCAGCTCACGCATGCACCTGTCAGCACGTCCTGAACAGCAATACCGGCTCCCTACCTGCACCGAAGCTGTGCTCAAATGGGGAGACTATAGAGCCTGTTATAAATGCGTTATTTATATCAGTTATACACGTATATGACAATTGCAGTACAGTACATGCATCGATAAGTGAAAAAAAGATAGCGCTTCACTTTAAGTACATTTTCGCTTTACATACATGCTCCGGTCCCATTGCGTACATTAATGCGGGGTATGCCTGTACTGTATTTAAGGTCCATAAACAGCTGCTCAATAAAGTCAACTAATTTTTCTCCTAAAATCAGAAATGTCAATGTCCCAGAAAATGACTTGTCGGGCGCAAATTGACCGTTAGGATTATAAGTGGATATCTTCCATCTGTCCTGGACTGCTGCACTGTACAACTTAAGGAACAATACATTGTTAATGGCTCTGAAGCTATTCTGTGTTTGCTTCTCGGTTGGTTGTGTAGATGTTTCTCAAAAGACAGCATTTTTTTTTTATAGGAATGAGCTCATTAACATCCAAATTTTACTTCCTAAAACTACTAATTTTCTGAATTTACTGTATCTAATGAAATCTGAACAAAGTGTTGTGTTACACAGTACGGCATATGGGAAATGATTATAATTCCCATGAGAACGCATACGGGCAATGATGTAAATTACGAAAGTGTCTTTGTGAAGGTCAAACAAGAGCAACGAAAGATTAAGTCAGGAGTGGCCAACTCCAGTCCTAAGGGGCCACCAACCCGTCAGATTTTAAGGATATCCCTTCTTCAGCACAGGTGGCTCAATCAAAAGTATGTCCCGTTCAATGTTGGTGCTTAAAAGGACTGTCCCATATAGTGGGTCAAAACTTGAAGCAACTGACTAATGTAATTGACATCCATATAAAGATGAGATTACTCTTATGGCTAAACTTATCATTCTTTTGGCGATGTGAAAAAACGATATCTGGTAATCAAGGTAAAAAGAAGCCTAAACAAGATTGTACACATTGGATTTTTTTTTTTTTAAAGATGCTAGTAAATTAAATTTAACCCACTAAGTATAACATTACACTACCATTAATTCACTGATCCTAGGCAAGATTGTGGCCCCAATTTACTAAGCGGTGCTATTCCATAAGATAACTTCTGAAATTGGAAGACACCCTACAGCATATTCAAGTGAATGGATTGTAAGGTGTTATTCGATCCTGGAAGGTGTCTTATGGCCTAGCACTGTTTAGCTAACATGGCCCCCTTATGTTTGAAAACCTGGATACTAACCCAGAAATCTGATACCTCGAAATGAGGGATCAGTCATTAATAGACTCTCTGCAGGTTTTATTCCTACGTCTTCAACTGTTCAAGTAAGAATGTGATAAATGAAACAAATTAATAAAGCTAATGCATATTTTGGTTTTTTTGGTGATCTAGTGATATGGAACGTCAAACAATATTAATACAGCCCATCAGAAGTTGTAAGTTATAGTTGGTATATTTGATTACTGGGATATCAATAACTCAAGGCTGAAACTGAATAAGTATGCAGACGCACGAAGCCAAAACATCTATCTTCCACATTTGACATGTTTGCCATTCTAGGAATTTTTTCAAAATCTAATTTGCTGATTGCAATTGGTTAACGTCTCAAGCTGTTCATAACACACAATTAACTGTAACCATGGCAACATTGTTTCTAATTAATGACAGAGGATAAATCAAGAGACAATAGAACCATAACAGGGAAATTACTTAAAATCTATTATGCTGATCACTGGTGCCAAATTGTTGAAGGATGAATTTGCATTATATTATATTACCTTCTGATCAATTCTACTATGATATTGCGCACGCCATTAAACTCTGAAATATAACTTTTTAGCCAGTATGGGATATCTCGTGAATGATTACAATACTCAGATTTCTTTGGAAACTCATACACACGAGAATGGAGATGAAGGAAACAATATTAGCAATAGAAGTAACGAGGCTGCGTTTTCCAAGAATGTGCTTAACCGAACCACAGAAAGGCAATAATCCTATAGGGAAGATGGGAATTAATACATTTGTTGGGAATAAAGTCATGAGATAAATGTGACTAATCACTTATCAGAAGAGGGCCACAAACACGAGATAGTTGTATAAATGGTGCACAGTGCACCAAAGGAAAAGGGTTTTATTAATTGGGAACTCAAGCTTTGTTACAATTCAAAATACTTCAACATGAAGTCATTGATCAAGTGAAATTAAACAAATCGATCGAGCTACTGGTTAATTAATTAGCATCGATGAAAACCAGAAATACATTATTCTGGAAAGTGACAATGGTGTGTGACTGGACTTCTCAGCATATAATAATATTAACAATAATATTTTGTTCTTGTATAGTGCTGCTAATTTTGTGTAGTGCTTTACAGAGACATTTTGTAGACACAGTCCCTGCCCCGTGGAGCTTACAATCTATGTTTTTGGTGACTGAGGCACAGGGAGATAAAGTGATTAACCCAAGATCACAAGGAGCCGACACCGGGAATTGAACCAGGTTCCACTCAGTACAAGAATCAGTGTCGTTACTCACTGAGCCACTCCTTCCCTGATCCAAAGATCATTTTAATATACTGTATTCATGTGCTGCATGATGAGAAGAAATATATTGTATTGCTCTAATTGTAATATTATATAAAGCAAATTCAACAAGTAACTACATCTCCAAAAGCCTCTGCTACCACATTGTAGACTGTCACCTATCCAACAGTTTATTTTCCCTGTATCAAAAGTACTGGCTTAGGAACTGGTAAATAAGCAACAAATATTAGATTAGAATGCAGTCAATTCTGCATCATTATCTGTCCGAAAATCCCTTATTTTAGCATTAAAAACGTGACTAGCAGATACAAACATCCCTGACTAACAAGCAGCATCAACCCACATCGTCTTACATTTGCTGCGGAATAATAAATGTACAATGTATTTATACCCATGTATCGCATTATATGAAGAATTACCTGAAAATGAAATATTATTGTCAGAACTTGAAAAACACAATTTTTTCGTAATTCTGACAGGGTTGTTTAGAAGTTAACCAGAAACCATTCATTTATCCTATGAAAATTCCTGTGCCAAACAAAATGATTATTTGCTTTTACAGAATATTTCCTCTCTGAAGGGAAGTAAATCCATTGTCTATCTTTCTTTAATTGCTGTTCAACAAAAAAAATCCAAGAACGATTGAGATTTTTTTTATATAGCAGTTATTACTTATTTCCTTGTCTGCCTTCTGAAAACGAGTAACTCACTCACATATACATGGTACATATAATGCAATCACTTCACATTTGCTTCTTTTTTTTTTGTTGATCTGCTCTTTTCCTCCCTCTCTCTCTTCAATGTCTCTGCAATGGCAGGAGATTACAGCAGGATCAGTTCAGTCATATTGCCGCAGTTCAGTTGATTGAAAGAGAGTTGAAGTGACAAGGCCCTCACTCGGTCTCGTTTTGATGGTGAAAAGGTTGATCTGCCCTGGGATTGAGGAAGCACAGAACTAATATTCTCCAGCTTCTGTCTGGAATTACCTCAAGGAATCACGTGCTACATTGCACTTGCATAGAGCTCGGGGTTTCATCGCTGGCTTTTTCCCAGGCAAACATTTTTTTTCCCCTATTACAGCAGGTTTGGAAAAGGACCAGAATGGCGTCAAATGAGCTTCTGGGGGATAGGTGCCTCCATAGGATTAATGGACTGTTTGGCCCATATAATGGCTGCATGTAAAACCATGACTTACTGCCCTTATGTTCTGAGACTTTCAGAAATGTGACATTAAAAAGAGTTTATTTTTAACTTGTCATGCTGTTTTTAAAAGTAGAAAACCCATTGCATTTCTAGAAGTCCGCAATTATGGTTGTATTTGAGGCTGGGTGCATGTGAACTTTAATTAAAGCAAACTGTCCTCAGTATCACCTTGCAATTAATCACCTCCTGTTCTGCAGCATGTCCCCTGGTCTTCTGAGCAAGCATCTAATCCCAGCACTCTCCTTCACAAATTCTCATTCTGTTTATTTGCCCAAGCTATTTCTAAATTATTTAACACATATGATGCTACAGCTACAGGGTTTAGAAAAGTATTGCACCCCTCAATTACTGCATTGGTTACTCTGCTGTGTTGAATGATGAACAGTGCACAATACCAAACATTGGGCATATTACAAAGCATAGTACCTTTGAGCTGCAGAGACACATACAGTACTTATAGATGCAACCTTTCAAGGAAAAGGGGCCGTTTTTTACTTTAACCAAAATATTTAGAGCCACCACACATGCATGTATATAAATAAACCCCACAAACACATACAGAACATATACTGTGTGTGTGTGTGCGCACGCGCGCACGCACGCACGCACACACACTGCTCTCAATCTCCTCCCCCTGTCTGCCCCCATCTCTCACTCAACTCTCTTCCCCTTCCCCCCCCCCCCCCCTCACCTCACAGACACACACAGAGTATTTACACACAGAGCCGCATGTGGCTCGTGAGCCATGGGTTGCAGACACCTGGTTCAGGGACAAATACTGCAAGTTCTCAGTGCAGTATAAGAAGCTTTGAATAGTCAGAATTGAGAATTATTATTTATTTGCTATGGACTGCAGTATATGTAAAACAGTAAGTAAGACTTAAAACATTCTATCTTTTCATTGGATTGGCTATAGAAACATTTAATTAGTCCAATAAAAAGGGGTAGCAGCTCCCTCTTAAGTTTTCACTTACTGTTTCACATATGACTAAGAGGGTCAGCTTCTGCACAATGTAATACATTCTGCAGCATTGTCATTTCCAGGGAGAATAAGTCCTGAACACGAACTGCTGCCTGAAGCAGCAAAGCCTTATAGTCCAGATCAATCATAGTGGCTCTGGAAAGATTTAAATGCATCATTTATAGTCAGCTCAACCTTCATCAAAATGCATTGTAGAAACTATTACATTGGTGTTACTTAAGGGAATGATATTTTTTGAGTCAGTCTGCCAAAGAAAATAAGGAAATAAATACATCGGTTATACAATCTAATCTATTAGAAATATACAGTTGTACTTTACACATGTTTTACAACCACAAATATTACACACCATCTCTGTGGTACATCTATTCTTGTGTCGTTTACTTTACCTCAATTAATGGCGGTGAAACCTTTTTTACACCGGATAAACAGCGACCTGCAGACAAAACACCTGAAACGGTTTTAACTACGGAGCAATTATTTAATCAGGGAGCAGTTTGAATATGAGAGACAATCTTCCCAATACCTGTGTACTTATTTACTCCAGCTTCTGCTGCTACATTGGCCAGTGCGATGACGCCTCTAGACAAATCACTGGCTGCTTCGTCCATTTCAATCAAGGCATGGGGACCCACATTTCCATTGGCATAGTTTGCAATGTAGATGGCGTATCTTCCAGAGCCCTGCAAAAGAAAGAGAGATTCTAACTAAGCAATTATTGGAGGTAAGGAAAAAGCAGAGGTATTAAACAAATTCGTTGCCTCTGGTATTTACCAGGGAGGAATCAATTGCAAAAATCGTGCCACAGGAGGAAGCCACAACCTCGATATCAAGGAACAATGGGTAACTGAAGAAGTTCATAGAGGGCTTGATAAAAGTAAATAAAGTACCTGGCCCTGATGGCATGCACCCAAGGGTTCTTAAGGAGTTAAGATCAGTAATAGCCAAACCATTACATTTAATATTCAAGAACTCAATTTCCACAGGCTCAGTACCACAAGACTGACGTAAAGCAGACGTGGTACCTACATTTAAAAAGGGAGAATTACAGACCTGTAAGCCTAACATCAATAGTGGGGAAGCTACTTGAAGGTTTAGTATGTGGTAATATTCAGGAATACCTAATGGATAACAATATAGTTAATCGTCAGCATAGATTTATGAAGGATGGGTTGTGCCAAACTACCGTTATTAGTTTCTTTGAGGCGGTAAGTAGGAATTAGGGTAATACAGTTGATGTAGTCTACTTAGCTTTTGCAAAAGCTTTTGATACAGTGCCAGGAAATAGGTTTGTGTACAAAATATAGGGAATTGGACTCAATAAAAATATTTGCGCCTGGATTGAAAAGGGTTTGAAGGATAGGCAACAGAGTTGCCATAACTGGAACCTTTGAGTACCTAAAAAAGATCGGTAATGGGACCCCTGCTTTTTAACTTGTTTATTCATGACCATGAGGGTGGCATAAAGAGCAAAGTCTCAAACCACAAAATGGTGTAAGGCAGGGGTGCACAAACTGGGGGTGCAAGATTTTCCTGGGGGTGCGTGGCAGTTGCAGAGGCCTCGCGCTCTTCCCCAAGGCATTTAATTTAAGGCCTCTGCAACTCTCAACTTACCGGGATTCAGAAGTGTGGTGACGCGTCACCATGACAACGCGGAGTCATAGGATGCAGTGGGACCATGTGACGTGATGTCACATGACCTTGCGGCGTCATTTGATGGCAGAAAACAAGGTAAGGGGGGCGCAGTTTGCGCTCCCCTGGTGTAAGGTAGTAAAATTAGAGCAGGATGTAATTTCTCCCCAGAAGGACTTGGATATAATGGAGATAAATGGGGATAAATGAGGTGAATCATTGATGGAGAAGGATTAGGAGTACTTGTAGACAGCAGGCTTAGCAATAGTGTCCACTGTCATACAGTGGCAGCACGGGCAAATAAGATCTTATTTTACATTAAACGGGGAATGAATGGAAGGGAAGTAACCATAATTATACTCCTCTATAAAGCATTAGTAAGACCACACCTTGAATATGGGGTACAGTTTTGGGCACTACTTCATAAAAAAAAGACATTAAGGAACTAGAAAAAGTGCAGAGAAGAATCACCAAATTAATAAATGAACATAGAAAAACTGGCGCACAGCCAAGCGTGGTCATCCCTTGTGACATGCTCCCATTGGCTCCTGGGTCCCTGGAGGTGAGGCTTCCTTTCCCAGGATTCATAAATTGAGTGGTAGAGAGGGAGGTGGAGTTTGGGTCTGGCGTCTGCCTGGGGGAGTCTCCCCTGCTGATGACGCGGAGGACAGGGAGAAGCGCGTCTCCGCGCTCACCGGAGGATTGACTTCCAGGGGTAAGTGCCGGACACCTCAGTGTTGCCTCCGACATGACATCATGCGCAGAGGAGAATGGGGATTGGAGGTTTTTCTGCCGGGGTACCTCGGAGGGAGTGGGGGGCCGCCCCAACGGGTGAGTGACGTCATCACGCTTTGTGGGCGTGTCCACGTCATCAACTTGGCGTGAAAACGGAGAGAAAGTAGCTGTATATAAGGAAGTGATGTTTGGTACAGTACATGCTCCTTGATAAAGTGTATTGTAAAAGGAAACGCGTAGGAGGGTGTTCACCTCCATTTTTAAGATGGTTCAATAAAGAAGATTTTTTATACATTGATTTGGGACCCACTCTTGGCTGTGCGCCAGTTTTTCTATGTTTGTTCTTGAAGATTCATCTCACTCCACTTGGCTGCACGCCTATCAGGATTTTGAACAGGGGCATCTGTGAGTATTATTCATCATTTTCTTTCAATCCTTATTGTGAGTCCAGGATCCATCCCAATGAGGATTAGATTGGGTTTTTCAGCACTTATCTTACCCTTCAGGGATTATTGGTCTGTCTGGGGACTTTACTACAAGCATCATTCTACATAACCCCCTGTCCTCTCCTGTTCATTTGCATATTGCATATACCATTATATGGAAAGGATCCAGCGTTGAAGCGCCTTTATCACTTTAACTTCTAAATTAATAAATGAGATGGAAAATCTGACTTATGAGGAGAGGCTACTAGCAAATTTTATTTATTTATCAAATGTTTTACCAGGAAGAAATACATTAACACATTTTGATTTGTTTACATTATAAAAAAGGCATCTAAGAGGCATATGATAACTATATACAAATATATTTGAGGATAATACAAGGTGCTTTCAATAGAACTACAGTTCTATTACTACTAGTACTCCTCACTAGAACATTTAGAAACTTTAACCCACAACAATTTCTGGCTAACCTTACCAAGTGCCCTTGGCACAGAATCGATTTAATTCCCGACCCTGATTCTGCGCTTGACTATTTCCAACACTGCCCACAATTTTCAATTTGGCCCAGTATCTGAAGAGGAGATTACACAAGCGCTCCTGAAATTACAACAAAGCAGCCAATGTGGACCTGACTTACTACAATCTAGGTTCCTAAGACTTGGTGCCCCAGCCATTGCCAAACCAATTGCTTCCATAGTCAACTCTATCCTGTCTGCAGGCCATCTCTAAGACCTGGAAAACTGCTAGAGTTATCCCAATCTTCAAAAGTGGGGACAAAAACACTGTCTCAAACTACAGGCCAATCTCCCTTCTCCCAATCCTATCCAAAGTCATGGAAAAATGTGTCCACTCCCAACTAAGCGATTACTATACCAAGACAAATTTCCCTAGCCAATTCCAATCTGGCTTTCGCCCCAAACACTCTACCGTATCTACCCTGCTAAAAGTTTGCAATGAAATCCAGTGTGGAATGGAACGTGGTCAACTCACTGGTGCAATATTCCTAGATTTTGCAAAGGCTTTTGATACTGTTGATCATGCTATCCTGCTTAACAAACTCCAGAGCCCTGGAATAGGGAAGCATGCTTTAAACTGGTTTCAGTCCTACCTATCAGGTAGATCCCAACATGTGTCCATCTCAGGCTCTAACTCTAGCCCCCTGGATATCACCTGTGGCGTCCCGCAAGGCTCTGTTCTGGGGCCCCTACTCTTCTCAGTGTTCATCAATGATCTTCCCACAGCTTTTAAGGAAGCTTCAATACACATGTATGCAGATGACACAATCTTATATGCACACAGCCATAGCCTCTCCGACCTTGAACACGTACTTCAGTCTGACGATTTGAGACTCGAAAACTGGATTTCCCAAAACAAACTGTTTTAAAACACTGACAAGACTGTAACAATGGTATTTGGGATCAAGACTAAATTTTTAAAGCTTCCAGCGACAGAGCTCCAGATTAGAACCAACACTAACACCACCCTAACTCCTGTTACTAGTTTTAAATACCTGGGCATGTGGTTGGACTCTCACTTAACATTCGGAATGCACATTGATACCCTGACAACCAAGACCTATGCCAAACTAGGGGTACTTTACAGGAACAAATCCTCCCTAAGTCTCCTGGTCAGAAAGCGTATCACACAGCAGATGTTAATGCCAATTATTGACTATGGAGACATAGTATATGGCTCGGCACCTCAAACCCACCTTAGCAAACTTGACACCCTCTACAATTCAATTTGTCATTTTGTTCTCCAATGCAACTATAACACACATCACTGCGAAATGCTCAAAGAACTAGATTGGTCATCACTCGAGTCTAGGCGCAAAGTTCACCTTTCCTGTCTTGCCTTCAAATTCTTTATGGGCAAGCTACCCAGCTACCTGAACAAGCTCCTCACCCCTACCACATGCAGCACCTATCATCTGAGATCAGATTCCTTAAAGACTGTTCATGGTCCCAAGGCTCAACAAAGTATCCGGCCGCTCCTCTTACCGTGCACCCCCAAACTGGAACAACCTACCAGAGACTCTCACATCCACCACCAGTTTAAGTTCTTTCAAATCTAAGGCTGTCACACATTTTAATCTGGTCTGTAACTGTTTCATACGCCCATAATATTTATTATCTTTAACTGTGCATGCAATGTCTTTTATATAATGTATACCCTGTTCATTTATGTAACTATTTGTAACCATGTATTATTTGTCTTAACTCTGTGCCCAGGACATACTTGAAAACGAGAGGTAACTCTCAATGTATTACTTCCTGGTAAAATATTTTATAAATAAATAAATAAGTATTCATCCCAAGGCCAGCCTAAACTACACTGGGTCATCCCTTAAGGTTGGAGGAAAAGAGATTTCACCAGCAACAAAGGAAAGGGTTCTTTACAGTAAGGGCAGTTAAAATGTGCAATTTATTACCCATGGAGACTGCGATGGCAAATACAATAGATATCTTTAAAATAACGGTTGGACATCTTTTTAAAAAGGAAAGGTATACAGGGATATACAAAATAAGTAAACAAGGGAAAGATGTTGATCCAGGGAGAAATTGGATTGCCATTATTTGAAGTCAGGAAGTAATTTAATTTTCGCCTTATGAGATATCATTGGATAATGTGTCACTGGGGATTTTTGTTTGCGTTCCTGTGGATCAAAATACTGTAAATACGGATATAGGATAAGTATCTGTTGTCTAAATTTAGCATAGGTTGAACTTAATGGACGTGTTTTTTTCAACCTTATCTACTATGTAACTAAAATGAGAAAGGAAAAATATATTATAAAAACATTACCTACTGTTAGTGTACAGAGAATATCTCAGTCAGTTTACCAGCCATATATACACATGGATCAATCCCTAAAGAACTGCTCAACCAATTTCCCAGAGGGAATGAGCCACCCCTTTGCATTCTCCTGCACTCTCGTGTATGCAGTTGCAAGGCTCTTTGAAAAAAATGATATGTACCGTATGGCATTGGCAGCTCCTCCCATTCCAAAAAATGTAAATAAAGACTTTATTTTGTCTTTTTGCAGGGCAGACGAGCAATGGGGAGGGGAGATATTTCCACTGCTACTGCTTTTCCCTTTCAATTGCCTTGTCTAATTAGCGAGTATGATATTTAAGAAACCCAGGCTGTGCTGAAAAGTTTATAGGGCTCCATATTTAAATGGATTAGAAGCAAATGGTGACACTGTGAGTGCTCATTTGCATGTCATTACCAAGAATCCCTGGCTGCAGTGAAAGCATTGTATGCTAAGAGATAATGGGGAAAGCAGGGTTTTGGACCTGTCTGAGATGCAAATGTGCTCACAAGTGATATTTTTAATTAAAGAAATGAACTAAAAAATACATGCTTACTTTTTTTATACACATACTGTACTACCTTATTTTACCCTTTATTAAAATAATGAATACAGATTTCACATATTCATAGAATTGAATCACTAACGGCTCCCGCTTCTCATATAGCAGCAGTTATATAACGTGAAAACTCTTCTTCACACAGAAAACTAATGAAACACATTTGTTTATATTATGCCAAAGTATTCTCAATTATTTATATCACTATCCTATTTGGAGTGCAGTCTAAGCTGATTTTAATATAACTATCCAGTTTTGGTTATAACAGTGTTTAGGTCAGCATCATTTCATTGCAATGTCATATTTCACCCTTTAGCTGGTTGTTCCTCAAATTGGAGCTATACACAGGTTAACAAACAAACTAAATTCTTATTTTATAAAGCCATTATTCTAAGACATATTGAGAATGATGTATCCCGGGGTCGTAGTTTGTTTCTTTCTGTCACTACCTTACAGTACCAAGATACCAGGACACTACCAAAACTTTTTGGTATTATTTTATAATTAACTGCCGCTGTAAACCACGATTTGTTTTAGTCCTGTTGATGCTTTGTATGCATTGCTGGCTCTTATAGCAGCAAAATGGTTAAGGTAACGTTTTAGGGAACGTTACATTTGTTTGCATTTAACAACTCAATGTTACATTATTACTTTCTTTATCCAAATACAAAATATGTACATAAAGAAATTACTTTTTACTGAATCTGAGAAACATTATATTGATGACATTTTTTAATTGTGCATGTTTATCTTCTACAGTATAAGCTCAATTATAGAAATGCATAACAAATGGTAACACTTTATAATTAAATATTAATATGGACAGGGAGAAAAGACAACATGGTTTATTCAATAAATAAACTCTTTGGACTGGTTAATACTTTTAATCTGTTGATTTACAAATAATTAATTCCATTTAGCGGTTAGGGCAAATATTGTGACATTACCTAACAGGAACAGATGTTATGTTCCCGAGTTTAACTCATATCTGCGAAGATAATTATATGCAAAAATACTTTCCATCTCATTAGAGTATCCTTAACGTTACGTTATTTTAGGATAATGCTATGTTATCTTCAAATAAAGTGATGTTATTTAGGTTTTGGTGTTACTCTCAGAGGACACTGGAATAGGGCTTTAAGTGGAGAAACAGTTATATAACAAAGGTGTATGGGAAAGTAACACTCATCAGCTGAAGTAAGCCATAACATGTGCTTTAGGTAAGCAGAGCTTTCTCTCTCTCTGTCACATGTTTGCTACCATAGAGTTGTTTACTACAAAGGAAGTGTGACTCATCAGTTTAAGTATGCATTTTTTGCTACAGCACTGCTTTGAGCAAGCCTAACAAAATATGCTATAAATAAGAGCCAAGGCTGAGATAGTGCTATTAGCTTCTCCATGGACCGTACAGGTGCCAGGCCAAGAATTCCCCTAGCTCTCTCAGGATCAGACTAGACTGATTGGGGCTGAACTGGTTGTTTGGAGCGTTTGTATGCTGTTTATCTGTGCAAGCTGTAACTGAGAACATAACCAAAGCCAAGTAAAACCCCTTTTTAATTACATCTTTAAGTCTGTTTACTGACTCAGAGTGTACAATTTATTGGCTGAATCAAGAATCTTTGCATTACAACAGAGAAATAACTCTGTTATTTGAGTTATACCTAAACCTAGTTATTTCCATTCAGACACTGAAATAGGGCTTACATTAACTAATTCAGGATCTGAAGGAGTAATGACAGGTTTAGGCAAAAAAAACAGTCTTGTCCAAGTGATAAAAATGTGCGTTAAAATTTGATACAGTCAGTTATCAGAGTTTGTTGACCAATATCTAAATGAGTAAATAGCATTATGTACTAATTTTAATGCATGGCTCAGATATATCGAACACGTTACAAAATGTGGAATTCTATGCAATAACATGTTGATGACTTGCTAAAAATAATGCAATTTTTTTTGATAATTCCAATTCTTTTAATTATAAAGCCAATACACACAAAAGTATTAATGAGAGTAACTCATCAAGATGAATAATGGCCAACAGATGGGAGGGTCGGTGAATGGGATGAGCTAAAGAAAAAAAAAAACAGGAAAGAGACCATCGTATCAAAAGCAATCATAACATACTAAGATAATTGTCAGCAAAGTGGTTATGCAACCAGTTTTTGTCTTTATAGAAAATAATGGGCATTGATTAAACACAAAACCTTTTTCAAAAGCCTACTCGAGGGCAATAGTTTTACAACTAAGAAAGGTCTTGAGGACTTAGGAGAACAACTTACGATTACAGTACATATCCGTTATGCAAAACTGCACCACAACAAGGCACGCTCGTTTCATTTAGTGCCCCGTCAGCTTGTGCTGTAAGGCAGTAAAAATAAATTGAAATGCTCTAAGCGCGACTTATAAAATGCTTCTTTCGATTGTTTACGCGCACCCGTTTTCTCTCTGTGGCTCAGATGAAAGCAAGGCAATAAGAAAGCCTTCCAACCATAGGCAAATCTATATGTGCAAGGCTTGTAATTCTAACTGAATGAGGGACGCCGTTATCCACAGCCATCTTGTCTTAGCTAAAGCGTAATGAACATGTAAAGGCGTAATGTTCTGGGGTCTCTAGCTACATTTTTATGGCTATAGAATTATTTCTGCGAATGTGTTTATTGGTTTAATGTCCTCAGTGGCTGCTGATGTTCGTTTACATTAGTGTTTTGGAAATCTGCATGTTTTTTTGATCAGGCTGGATACACATGTATGTTATGTTTATTTGTATTAGAAAATGAAGGAAAAAGGCCACATAAAAGTATTCTGAGGTTACATGGTAGATTCTAAAAATGGATATGAAAAAAGCTTTTTTTTTTTTATTTTAGGAAATGTTTTTGCGTTCCGAGGTAACTTAAAAGCCTTGCCACTTAAAAGCCTAGTTCCACTTAGGAAGATATATTGGAGTTGCAATATAGTAAAAAGCACTCAGTCCTGTAATGCTCCAAGGACTTAAGAGCCGGCTTCATAGTGTGCTATTTATGCTTTCATTGCTAGTACATATTGTGAGTGCATGTTACTTATTTTAACCTTTTCTATTAAACTACTTGATATACTTCACCATTCATTGGAGGCACTTTTCTGTGCTTTCTTCCAGGCTCTTTGAGGTAATGCTCTTTGCTATTTTTAACATTTATTTCATAGCAGTGATGTGTTCAATAATACTTCAGTTTTAGGTTTGGCATCAAAATGGCAAATATAAGGCATACCGATTCCAAAAGAGGCTTGAAGGGGTTTATAAGGAATGCTTTTCTGCAACTAAAAGTACGGTAACAATGGGGGCGAGACAAAAAATAAAATATCAAGACTTTCATCTTCAGGCCAAGGGGCCAACACACAAATATAATAGTCGGTCTTAATAAAAGATTTTGGCCAATATTTAGTAAGCAGTGCTAGTCCATACGGCACATTAGAGCCTATTGACGTGAATAGGCTGTGAGGTGTGTTTAGAGCGGGAAGGTGTTGGTGGTAGAAGACTGCTTATTACATACTGTACTGAATATACGGTAGGCCCACATTTACTAAGCGATGCTACTCCATAACAAACACCTCCCAGCGCAAGAAGACACCTTGTAGCCCATTGACTCGAACGAGCCATAAGATGTCCACCAGTGCAGGAAGGGGTTATATGGCAGAAGACTGATATGTGAATATGGCACCAAGTCTTTTCAACAGCATCATTTTGCATAGCAACAACAGTGTGTGAGTGTGTGTGTGTGTGATTCATATATACAGGCATACCGCGGTTTAAGTATACTCACTTTAAGTACACTCGCGAGTAAGGACATATTTTCAATAGCACCATAACCCTGTGTCCGTACGCTCGCTTCGCGAGTACGGTCACTTATTCACTTATTCTGCCCTACAGACCACCGTAGTAATGACGGGCTGATTCCCCTCACCCACTAGGCAAACGGCAGCTCGCATGCGAAAAGCATCGCCATACGTCACCTTACTGCCCATTTAAGGCAATAAACTGCAAGGTGACTTCTGGAATAGCACCGTTTAGTAAAGATTCACCTTTATCCTCACTAAAGTTAGAATATCACATATGTGTTAACTGCGAAAATAGGTTTTTGTTTTCAACTGGAACACTAATTGCAATCTTATCAGGTATTTATTATCCTCCAACATAAATAGTTTGGCTAATGCATATAATGGCATCGGGCCTACTTCTGAAGGCATTTTACATGAGGAAGAGGCGTTTCCACAAACACATTTACCCTAAAACTGGTTTAGCATACAGTAGCATCTAAAGAGTGTGCCTCTTAAAGTGATAATCCTAAGTGAATATGTAGTTAGACTGTAGTTGCACTAGAGTTGGACTGGAGACTGGATTCTTCTGCAAATTTTTCTACACAAGGAGCAACCGGTGAGCTCATCTGACCACACTATTATCTCATGCCTGTTAGCCTGCGCCATTAACTCCCCTCCCACTTTATTTACTGCAGTCTCTCCCAACACTTGTCTGCACACAACTTCCTCTCCCATCCCACAAATCCCTCTGCAATCCCTGAACAGACCTTAGCACTGCCAAATGCAGCACGCAGGCAGGCAAAAGGCACACATCTGCTATCTACTCAAAGCACACACTAACTGCACTTACCACAGCTTCATGTAAAGTGTCTTACCTTTGTGATAATTAACCTGCTACTTACCTCAAGTCTGTTACTTACTGTGGCCTCGTGGAAATGTTACTCTTTCTATCCAATACAAACTCCTCCCTCCTGGAGCACACCCAATATCCTCATACATCCTGGACTACTCAAAAGCCTTGCACTACCTACTGAATGTTGGTGGAGAACTCTGAAAACCAGCACACCAACCACCACTCATTCTAATGGCAAACAAACTTCGCAAATTTACAGCCTGCAAACAATTAATACAATTTTAATTTATAGTGTTACTCTTTTTAGCAGGGGATATTGAACTGAATCCAGGTCCTCCCTTTTCAACTCTGCCCTATCCCCCTGAGAATGCCCCTTTCAAATGACAAAAAGGGCTATCTGTCGCCCATATAAATATCAGTAGCCTGTTGCCCAAACTGGATGAACTAATGGTATGGTGCCTTATGCATAAACCCAAAGCCATCGTTCTCACAGAAACATGGCTAACTCCTAAAAACCTCGATGCAACTATCACCATTCAGGTATACTCCATATCTAGGAAAAATAAGTCAAAGAGAGAGGAGGAGGGGTGTTCCTTTATATTGAAGACACCTTACAATTTACACTGCTAAATTGCCCCCCAAGCCCAACCTCTTTTGAAATAATAGTTGGCAAAATTTGCCTTCCCTTTTCTATACCCATTCTATCCTCTTGTCCCAACAGAATTCAATCCTCTGGTAATCCTACTGTACCTGACATTTTCAGTGACCATGCAATAAGCAATAAGTTTACCGTGTAAGGAAAATCAGACCACTCAATTCAGGCCCTTAAGGTCTCCTCACTAGAACATTTAGAAACTTTAACCCACAACAGTTTCTGGCTGATCTTACCATCTGCCCATGGTACAGAATCGACTTAATTCCCGAACCTGATTCTGCGCTTGATTATTTCCAAACAGAGTTCTCAAAACTCTGTGATACCCATGTTCAGCTACGCAGATTAAGAGTACAGGGGACCCACTTTCCATGGGTTACAAATGATCTTATTGCGCTTTACCATTCAGGGATGCCTTGCGGAAAAGCTACAAAGTAACTGGCACTACCACGGACCTTAATAACTACAGATGCATGCAGAATGAATACAACAAGGCAAACAAGACTAAAAAAAGCGTAATATTACTCTGACAATCTTCACCAGAATACATCAAATCCTGCAAACTTTTGGAAGGTCATCAACAATATATTTCAGACTTCTATCCATCAACAACCATCTAACATCAAAAAAGAGGATATTACTCTGACAAATCCCACTGACATTTTAAGCACAGTCAGTACTTTGTGGGGTGTACTACTTCCCTATTAGCGAATCGCAATCCACACTAGAAACATGAAACTCAATCTGGGAAAACACCTATAGCCACACCCTCTCCCAAACTGCTCACAATTTTCAATTTGTCCCAGTATCTGAAGAGGAGATTACACAAACGCTCCACAAATTAAAATGAAGCCGCCAATGTGGACCTGACCTACTGCAACCTAAGTTCCTACGACTCGGTGACCCAGTCATTGCCAAACCGCTTACTTCCCTAATAAACCTCTATTTGGCTACAAGCCATATTCCTAACACCAGGAAACTTCCAGAGTTGTCCTAATCTTCAAAAGTGGGAACAAAAACACTGTCTCAAACTACAGGCCATCTCTCTTCTCCCAATACTATCCAAAGTAATGGAAAAATGTGTCCACTCCCAATTAAGCGATTACTATACCAAGACCAATTTCCTTTGCCAATTCCAATCTGACTTTTGATACTGTTGATCATGTTATCTTGCTAAACAAACTTCAGTGCTCTGGAATAGGGAAGCATGCTTTAAATTTGTTTCATTCCTACCTATCAGGTAGATCCCAACATGTGTCTAACTCTAACCCCTTGGATATCACCTGCGGTGTCCAGCAAGGCTCTGTTCTGGGGCCCCTACTCTTTTCAGCCTTCATTAATGACCTACCTACAGCTTGTAAGGGAGCTTCAATACACATGTATGCGGATGACACAATCTTATATGCACACAGCCCTGGCCTCTCCGACCTTGGACACATACTTCAATCTGATTTTTGGAGATTTGAAAATTAGATTTCCCAAAACAAACTGTTTTTAAACACCGACAAGACTGTAACAAATGGTATTTGGGACCAAGGCTACATTTCTAAAGCTACCAATGATATAGCTCCAGATCA